>NC_048421.1:16471599-16568739 GCF_013103735.1 Etheostoma cragini
CCCGGTCGGTCTGTGTCTCTCTCTTTTTCTCTCTCTCTCTGTTGTGTCCTCATTCTCTGAAGTAAACACAGGAAGTTATTTTAAGGAACAGCTTTCATTAACTCTCTGCATTAGGTTTCACTTTTGTTTCCACATGAAGCCATAAATCTTGTCATCTTTGTGTTTATGGTTACATTTGTTTGTCATCAGTTTGTCATCAGGGCTCCACCATGTCCGGAAAATGCATTCTGTTTACAAATAAAAACAGTAAATCACCAAAGATGCATTGTTCAGGAATGACTGCTTTTATGTTTGATGTCTAAGTGGTCATGTGAATCTGTACAGGAAGTCAGCGCTTTGGAGTGCGAAATCCAGTTGCTGAAAAATCTGCATCACGAGCGCATTGTCCAGTACTACGGCTGTCTGAGGGACCACAATGAGAAGACCCTCACTATTTTCATGGAGTACATGCCGGGGGTGAGTCCCAGATACTTTTGATTTCACAGCTTCAACCAAGGCTCTGAGATCGGGTTGTTTCCCAGATCCAAACCTAGAAATCAATTCCAAAACCTCAGTCTTCGTGTTCAGTCTAATTGCATCTAATGTTGGGATGTAAGGAAATTATAATTTAAACTCAGGCAACAAAGCCAGTCACATAAGACACGAGGAGGGCAAACAAAGGACAACATCTATTTCAATGCCTTAACAGTTTGAACTGATATTAAGAAGTGTGGTTGGGCACCTTTCCTCTATTTCTCTGCACCTGAAACAATGCCCAAGGTTTATAAAGTAAAAGGCTTTTTCTGTTCAACCACAGACAGTTTTCCAGGGATTCTTTTTCTCTGGATCTCATTGTTGACCTCAGTAACCTTGTTTCCGTTTTTGATCCTGGGCCGTAGTTGTGTAGCCAACTTCTTGTCAAGTCTCAAAAACTAACAAGATAAAGAGACAGCAGGAGATTAGTGATGTACTAAAGCAGAAAAAGGACCAGAAGAAACAAGTTGTCAGCCACTAGTCAGCGAGTTCTTCTTAGGTCCTGCTGTCTACAAATAACTAATCGTAAAACAGATTAATGATACTTAGTTTCTCCTCATTTCTGGCATTTTTATTTCCATTTACCAAGTATCTTTTATCAGTCCAATTTGCCTAATCCCTGCAGTTCAAGTGGCTGCGGTCAAAATGCAAACACAAATGAAATTGTGAAATTTGATTTGGTTTTGAGTTAAGTTCCCCCGACTATTTGTTCAAAAGGACCCATTCCATTGCAAATGTTTTGAATGCACGACAGACATCTTTCAGTTGCCATATTTGAACTTTGCTTCTTTACTCCGTGTTTCTGGGGCAGACCTCCAGTAGTGGGGTAGATTGGTGCTCTTAAAGCATTTTTACAGTCGCCACAGCCAACTTAGCGCATGGCAATGTGACGTCCAAATGACGTAGATCTCGCTGGCTTGCCAGGATTTTAAGTCCAGAGGTGGCGCACCACTCTATTTTTTTCAGCGGCGCGCAACAACGGCAACAGAAAGTATGGACAAGTTTGAATGCAAGCTTTCCGAGCACTGCAAGTCTCTCTTGTAAACTTGGGTTAAGATGAGTTCTTTTATGGTGAATGAAAGGCTCTATCCAATGAAGTACTTCATGGAATCGTTGTACAGGGTCCTCATTTGTTTCACGAGATATTGAACTCACCATATTTATGTCTGGCATTATTAAAAGGATGAACTTTCCCCCTTCTTTTTTCTTTGTTTCTTTGCAAGCAGGCTATCATCCATTGAATCCAATATCATCTTATCCACTGTGAACATTGACATCAATGCTGCTGCCAGTTCTGCTACTGTTTACCTTTTTCTTCTTCTAGTCCGTAGAAATAGCAAAGTTGGTAACCTTTCCCTAGTTGCGACACCTCTGTTCAGTGGACTGCAACTAATGTCGGGACAACCATGCGCGAGTATAAATAGGTACGGCGCTCCTATGACGTCACATTGGCGCGCAACAGGTCGGCTGCGGCTAGTGTACTGGAAGCCTTAAACTCTGGAAGTATTAACAGACTGTTAATACATCCAGAGTTACAGACTGCTAATACCAGTCTGTATGCTATTGTCTAAAGCACATGCTTTTTTTCCTTATCAGGGTTCAGTTAAAGACCAGCTGAAGGCCTACGGGGCGCTGACAGAGAATGTGACCCGGAAATACACAAGACAGATCTTGGAGGGCATGTCCTATCTGCACAGCAACATGATTGTACACCGGGACATCAAAGGTAGTCCTGTTAAACTACAGAGGTTGAGTATTCTACTGTTCTGACACAAGATCAAAATGTAGACAGTGTTTTTAATATATAGATGTTTGGGGTTTACAGCATGTGGAAGGTGATTGGTGAGGAAACATATTTACGTGTTCCATGTCAACTCAGGTGCCAACATCCTGCGGGATTCAGCAGGCAACGTGAAGCTCGGCGATTTTGGTGCCAGCAAGAGACTGCAGACCATCTGCATGTCTGGCACCGGCATCCGCTCTGTGACCGGCACCCCCTACTGGATGAGCCCGGAGGTGATCAGTGGAGAGGGCTATGGCAGGAAGGCTGATGTCTGGTAAGACCGGGAAATACACAGCAGTGTAGTTTTAAGTTTGATCCTTGGAAATTGTATTTAGGGGTAGATATGCTTAAGCTAAATCAATATTAATAGGTTCTAGGAGCATAAATACACAATGTAAATGTTCATGTTTTTGCCTTCTTTAGCAAACTCAGATGCATTTTGTATAATAAGATGCTGACATCTCAGTAATGCATTCATACATGTTGACACATAGTTTGAGTGACTGGATGAATAAATGCTTTAATTGCCTGGTTGAAGCTGTAGAGCAGATTTGTCAAATGTATCCACTAGGACACTGAATAAGGGAGATTCTGTGTAAAGAAAGGAGCATACAAACTTTTTCCTTTTAGACTTATAAATCTTGATTCCTAATGGGATGTAGAAGTACTGTTACAACTCTGGTAATCTGTTGTTACAAACAATAGAGCATTGTTGGCTTTAAGGGAATAAAACTGCTAATACTGTGGATAAGAGTATAAGAATTGCGTTACTGACAAATATGCACATACATAACACACACAACACACAATGCTTCTTACGTCTGAAGCACAAGCAACAATTTGATGGAAATGACACCTGTATCTGCCAGTAAAAATACTTTGGTTTAATATAGGGATGGCCTTTACGTTCGTGTAGTGACTTGGTAGAAATACCTATATTCAACATGATAATGTTGAGACAGTCACCAGGGGCTGACAGGATGAGACATGTGGATGTGAAAAAAAGGTCAAAAACAGATGTCCTACTCGTAAAATGGTATAATATCTGTCCTCTCAAAGGGAGAAAACATCTTTGTGAAGTAAGGAGCCTGTTGTATGTAACCCAGTTCCTATCTCACTCCCACACACAAAGCAGACAGCATTCCCTTATATAATCTGATTGGGTTGCCAACCACCAGTCGAGTGATGTGATTGGCTGACGGCCAGTCAGACAGGTCGTAGCATAGGTTGGTATGTTCCAGGTTCTTAGCCCATGCTGCAGGGGGATTACTGCTCCCAGGAGGGCTTGTTTAACTCCCAAACAGGTAGAGCAGGCCCTCTGCAGCCAGCAAGTTTCCAAAAGAAAAAACGTTTTCAAAACATTCCTGTTAAGCTGTTGGGGGAAGCTGCTAATATGTAGTATTTGTTTCAGCTTGTTATGTGACTCCAGATTACAGTGAAGCAAAAACAATCACATATATATTTTTGTTACAGGAGCCTTGGATGTACAGTGGTGGAGATGCTAACAGAAAAGCCTCCGTGGGCTGAATACGAGGCCATGGCGGCCATATTCAAGATTGCCACTCAGCCCACCAACCCACTGCTGCCCTCGCACACCTCCGACCAGGCACAGGACTTCATTAGCTGCATCTTTGTGGAGGCCAAGCACAGGCCCAGTGCTGAGGAGTTGCTCAGACATCCCTTCTCCCAGATTATGTGTTAAAACCTGCCGGGTTTTCTGAACTTTAACCACAGAGAAGTAGCTTCTTTTAAACTTATTCGTGGCAGAAAAAGGGACATGGAACTGGTCTAGAAGTCAGTGTTAAACCCACTGAACCTCTGCCACCATTCAGATACTCCTCTCACACAAATCCAAAGAACAAGACAGTTTTAAGAACAGCAGTCATCAATGCCTTAGAAACCAATGCCAGTACATGCTCTGACAAGGGTCACCACCAGGGGGAATCAAAACATTAAGTATCTGGTGGGCTGCTGATCCTTCTCATAAACATACCAAATGATGCACTCCAAAGGCAGCATCATTCATCTTCATCAAGTTTCTTCTCCTGTGTTTACATTCACATATTGGGCAGTTTTGAGAAATGCCAGGAAGACCTACAGTGTTTGAAACATTATCATTTTAAAGCTACAGAACACAACAGTGTTAAATGGACAGTATTGTTCTCTTGTTTTCCAATTCCTCGCTGTCTCATTTTGAACAAAGAAAACTTCACTCTCTCTCTCTTTCTTAAACTAGAACTCTGTTAAGCTATTTGTGATGCACTTCACATTTCTGACTACATGTTTTTGTAGTTTGGATGAAACACAGAGCGATGTCACATGGAGATATGTGTAGTGTAGCTACACTGGAGTCTAATAGAAGAATTATCAATAATTAACAAGTTGAGTTATGTTTTAGTTTTAGCCCTACAGTATTAAAGTTCTAGTGAGTAGTTTCTGTCGCCCCCATAAGTAAATCTAAGTAATGACAACCACACTGTTGCCGCGTCCACATGATACAAGCCTTCCGTGATTTCACACAGCCCCCACCCCTCCTCCATGCTAGTAGTCGAGGAGGATCATGGTGGACTCTTCAGAAGAAGTCTTTATCTAGACAACACAATCTTCTGAACATAGCCATACTGAGATATACAGAGAGAGTTGTGTGGAGCTGATTCTTAATTTGCTTTGTATCAACTCATATGGCAATGGCTTGAATGTGACGGACGTTCAAGAATATCAATAGACCATGATGCACGGCAGCTACTAGCCCCAGATTGAGCCTCTGTGGTATTACCATTACATTAAAATCCCAGTGGCAAGCTTCTGTTCTCTAATTATGCAGTGATCTTTTATCTTTGTTTAACTACACTTACTATTGCTCTGAGTATACATTAAGCAAAGACATGTAGTCCGGCTACCAACTTTGTTTGGATCTGGAAACTTGGGAAATCATTTTATCTGTAACGATATTTTATAATGCAAAAATAATTCTTTTATTACATTTATTTTGAAGTACAAATACAGCAAGGGCACATGGCATGTTCTGCCACTTGGATAATAATTACAGGCTTTAGAAAAAGATTAAACATTTTTTAGTAATACAGCAAACCAAACTTAGTTTTTTATCCCATAGTTAAAAGAGTGTGAAAGCCCTCAGAGCAGCAGCATATCTGTTATATGATATTCTGTTTTTTTTCTATAGTGTTTTTAAAGATTACCGTGTCTTTGTTTTTCAAAGAACCAATGGCTTAGCTCTGTGTCTTAAATGCAAGTGCAACACATGAGAGGCACTTACTGAGGCATTGCAGCTCCAACACCTGATTTAGGCAAAGATATGACTTCATTTTTCTCCACAGAAAAAACACTCCCTCCACTATCATTATTGCTGTCCTATCTGTAAAACTATTAAATGCATGCAGAGAAATTAATAGAATCAGTGCATTTCAGTACAGTCTTGCAGTATCAATCAAATAATCTACTCATTTAAAGTATGAGGATGACGTGCACTGTAATTGCGTAAGAGGGGCTAAGGGTGAATTTTTCTTTTTGACTCAACCGTCTTATTATACATTCCGCCTCAATGTGACTTAGGTAGAAACCTGCCAACCTCTTTTTGTAGATATTCAGTATCACAGTTTTTGTCAGACAACAAAGTGCCAAAAAGGAGCAGATAAAAAATATATGCTACGTTTTGGTATCAGTTATATGTGAAAGGTATGGTTTGAAAATACAAAGTTATGGCCTTAATTTGGAAGTGATTTCCGTTGCCTTTGCCTAAGCACTAACCGTTAATGTGTGTCTGGCCCAAACATCCCTGACTGAGAAGCCTTAGCTCAAGGATCTATTTTAAATCAGATGCACTTTTATATAAAATGAATGTTGTGGAATTTTTGTTCTCTACCAAAATTAGATTTTCTTTTTTTTTTTTACTTAAAATGTGAAACTTCTTTCATTTTTATTTATATCCCCATGTCCATCCCAAATAGATTTTTTATAAGCAAATATATATATGTATAAATATTTTTTTATTTTTAGACTATGTCAAATCTAATGATACTTTCAGGACTTTGTGTCATTAAAGTAAATCATTGAAAGCAGCTGGTTTTGCAGACATTACAGAATTGGGGTGTATAAATGAAAAAAGGGTGCAAAACGAACTCTGGCTGCCTGGTTCTTGTTCCAGCTCAAACAAAAAACCTTTCCACACACTTAGTTAAACATTTAAATGACAGTTTTACCTGACAGGTTACGGAAACTTTGCAAAATTTGCTCACACTGCTCTGACACATGGATGAGGTTTCATGAATGAAACCTTTAAGGGCTTAACTGCTGGGAGTATTTTGTGTGTGATCTCAGTATTACTGAAATGTAATTGAAGGGTGTGTGTGAGCCAAAGATAAACTGGATTGAAGCCAGTGCTGGATGTCAGAGCTCGTTGTTCAACCTAGACGACAACTTTGTTTATCCCAGGGTTCAGACGCGTCCAGTCTTCTGGGCAAAGGGCTTGCTGCTTGAAGCTAACATGATAACTTTCTATAGGGCTGCTACAGGCTAAAGGCAGCTAAAATATGTTCATTGTTGTAAATAATGCATTTCTTTAAGGAAAAGACAGCATGATAAAGGACCCTGTGGTAAACAAATGAACACAAACTAGTTGTTTAGAGATCTATATATGTAAATGTATGTATGTATAATTATGTATCATGACTTGCAGTGCAAAGTCTAATGTATCAAATTTATTTCATAGCAAGAAAAGAATAGTATGTTTAATGACAGTGACCATGACCTTCCTATAAAACAAATACATTTTTTAAAAAGTTTTTAAAAATGTGTTGTTTGTTAGTTTGCTTATGTATCGAAGGACAGTTGTGGCCTTTCCAGACTTGGTGAGTCCAGTAAATGAAAGATGACTGACTTCATTGTTGGCAGTAAGAAGCTATTCTATTGATGCACTCATTTTTCTCTCTCTCTCTCTCTCTCTCTCTCTCTCTCTCTCTCTCTCTCTCTCTCTCATTTTACTTCTTCCTC
This sequence comes from Etheostoma cragini, assembly GCF_013103735.1. Taxonomy (NCBI): domain Eukaryota; kingdom Metazoa; phylum Chordata; class Actinopteri; order Perciformes; family Percidae; genus Etheostoma; species Etheostoma cragini. Next base: position 16,478,906 of record NC_048421.1, read on the forward strand.
TGTTTTCTCATGAAGGAAAACAGGAGGCAGTGACACAGGAAGGAGAGATTTCTACAACCGTGTCTGGCTGTGAAATGGGTAGGCAGATTGAATCAAACAAAGGGCCTTTTTCTTTGGTAGGTGTTTGTGGCTTCCTCTGCTTCCCTCGCTCTTCAACCTCTAGATGTTATGTGTCAGAGAGGATTGGTTTGAGTAGTTTAATCCTGAATTCAACATGTTGGCTTTCTGATAAAATATCAGCACAGCTACCACTGTGGTCCCGACTGAAACATCTCTGAAATTATTTGAGGGATTGCTGTGACATTTGGTACAGACGTTTATGGTACTAAGAGGAGAAATCCTACTGAGATGGTGATCCTTTAGTACCACCAGCAGGTTGACATGATGTAAAATTTCTTGACAGAGTTTGCATAGATTGCTATGAAATTTGACATTCCCCTCAGAACTGTAATTGTTTTGTTGATTGCTTAATTTTTCCTCTAGCGCTATTATCAGGCCAAACATTTGAATTTGTCCAATACTAATCACAGCGTCAGCGGTACTTTGCACTAAGTGCCAGTTGGCAAATGCATGATAAACTAAGACAGTGAACTCGGTCAAGATTTTACCTGCTTTTACTTTGATTCAGAACAGAGCATAAAATCCTTTAAAAGTCTTGTTAATTGTTATGATATTCTCTCTTTTCTGACAAATGATCCGCCAGATTTAAAGCTCCCGTGGCATTCAAATTTCACTTAATACGTTTTTTTTTTACATTAATATGCGTTCTCCCAGCCTGCCTATGGCCCCCGAGTGGCTAGAAATGGTGATAGGTGTAAACCGAGCCCTGGGTATCCTGCTCTGCCTTTGAGAAAATGAAAGCTCAGGTGGGCCGATCTGGAATAAGGGGCAAGGTTACCTCCCCTTTCTCTGCTTTGCCTGCCCAGAGAATTTGGCCCACCCATGAGAAAGCCCCTTTCATTATTGCTTTCAATCGAGCAAAGTGGCAGTTGGTCTAGGCCACACTCCCACCCTTCACCTTGCACCCCCGCTCGTAATTTGGCACAAAGGCTAAATTTCTGGAAAGAGACTTCAGATATGGTATCAGCTGACCACTAAGGTTTATATAAAAGCATTCAAAAAGAAGCATGTCATGGGACCTTTAAAGATTTGATGACCATAAGTGTGTGTTCCAACATTCAAACAACCAGATGGTTTGAAAACTACAGTCTGAGTTGGTATATGAGTGTGTTTGTTATGCGGTGTGTCTCTGGTTGTGTGGTATGCAGATCTGTCTCTGTGGTATATTTGGGCCCCCAGCATTTCCGCTGACAGGCAGACTGGAGCTTTGGGTCTGATCCGGATTTCCACCGGCCCTCTTTGTGGCTGCGCTCTGTTTGGACCCAGTGGTGCCGAGACATATGGCCTGCTTGTCTGTCCCAGTTAAGCCCCCCTGATTTTCATCACAGCTCACCCTATGAAGCCTTGCTGGTTCAATACCCCCCAAGCATTTAGCTGTGTTGTTTTTATCTTGTCATGTCTCAGGGTTCAGAAATGCACCTGAGGGTCAGCAGCACAAAGGAGCCACACATTTGATCTTTCATTCACAATCAAGATGCAGACAACTAAATTCAAAAAAGGTATAGGTTCATAAAGTTGGCTAATTGTGTAATAATTTGTCATGATGAGTAGTGGTGAAAAGAAACCAAGTACATTTACTCTAATTATGCTACTTTATACTGTTAAATTACAGAAGGCACTACTGTACTTCTTACTCTTACTTACTTACTCTCCAGTTATTTGAAAGAGGTTCAAGGGAGATTTATATTACCATGACCTGGTGGTGGCCACAACAATGTAAAAGTTTAAAGGTCCCATGGCATGAAAATTTCACTTTATGAGGTTTTTTAACAATAATATGCGTCCCCCAGCCTGCCTATGATCCCCAGCGGTTAGAAATGGCGATAGGTTTAAACCGCATATAGTATTTATGGATACCTTTTTGAAGAGAATATATAAATAACCTAATAATTGTTGTCAGGATTTTATAAATCATGTTTTAATGTTAAGCACACACGTGGAACAGTCAGTCCTTTGGGATGAAGTGTATCCGTGGATGGCTACTTTAGTGATTGATCGTCACTTAGTGATCGTCCAGTAAACCTTTCATCAGTGGGGATTTATATTTACTAGTAATATGTTGGAATCATGTTAAAGGTCCCATGGCATGAACATTTCACTTTATGAGTTTTTTTTCTTCTTCTTTTTTTAACATTTTAACAGTAATATTCCCCCAGCCTGCCTATTGTCCCCCAGTGGCTAGAAACGGTGAAAGGTGGGAACCAAGCTCTGTGTATCCTGCTCTGCCTTTGTGAAAATGAAAGCCCAGATGGGCCGATCTGGAATCTTGCTCCTTATGAGGTCATAAGGAGCAAGGTTACCTCCCGTTTCTCAACATTGCCCGCCCAGAGAATTTGGCCCACCCACGAGAAAGAGTCATCATGGCTTTTAGATTTATATCAAACCAAATTTTTACTCAAAATGTCTTTCTTTGACAATACTTGGAATAGATAAAATCAAGTCTGAACTCACCTGAACCAGTGTTTAGGAGGAAAGTAACAGCTGCTTAACTAGCATGGGCTGATTAAGAGAAGTTAGGCTCCTGGGCACCGACACGCAAAAAAGGACCCACCGTCAATTCATACATAGGAGCAAGAGCAACGTTAGCATTTTCTGTCTAGCTGCAGTTGCTTTGCGTCTCTCTATAATAATGTTATGTTTCTTTCTGGTCATTTTGCTACTCTTTGTGGTCAGTGTGTGTCTCTTTGAGTGACATTTTGCAGGTGAAGACCAGTAGGAGGGGGATGCCCGTCCAGTAATGCATCCATGACTAGATAAAGGTGTAAACAGATTATTTTACTAACTTGAAATTACTTTGGTGTAATTCTGCCAGTTCAAAAAACACTTTCTCACCTTTAAAGAACAAAGGCGATTTCACTGCTGGATCTCAGACATGCATCTGTTTCTCAAAGGCAAAAGCCTGTCTTTGCTTTCTCTCCAAATGCTGTTAAATGTTTTTGGGTTTGACGTTTTTTTGTGAGGGTGTTCTCCAATGTGCTTCCAATGTTATGTCTGTTTTTACTCCTCTAATACTAACAATTACATGCTTTTTTGGGGATCTGTTTCTTTTTGTTAGCAGCCTCAGGCCTTACTGATGAGGACTAACACAGGTGGTTGAAATTAATCTTTAGTACAGGCATTCATGGTAAGTAAGAAAAATCATGTTTTAGTATAAGTCAATGTTACTTTTCTTAAATAAGGCTGCACCTTCTTTATTTACGACCAGTCCGGGAAATCATGGCCTTGATGTAGTGATGAAGGTGGGGCTGAGACAGTATTTCCAACTCTATAGTCAGGATTCAATTTGGCATTTGGCCATCAGTGAGGGTGAAGGATAGCTGCGGAGAGGTTCACACTGGGGATTCTGGGTGTAAAATGCCAGAGCACAAAGCAAGTGTTGAGTGTTACGCCGCCAAACTAAGCTGGCAGCTTTGTGTCTTTGGCCTGACATCAGAATGAGCCCAGCCGCATTAAGATTCTGCCTTGCACCCCTTTTCCTTGTAAGTCCTGCAAATGAAATGGTCTCCTCATGTCTGACACATGAATCAGCTGTTTGACTTGGCCCTCCAGTGGAGTGAGGGGCCTGCACCACCCACTCTTGTCTCTCTGGGGATGTTTAATGTTCGGGACATATTACCTCAGTGACCAGATCTGAGGCAACGGCCGTGATTGTCTAAAAAATCCAAAGAGGCAAAACAATTAGTGTCACCTTAATGATGCAACCCGCCGTTAATCCTTAGAAATGAAGCCTTTTAAAGTTAACAAGTCTCTGCCAGACTTACAGTGAGCCATCTCATTTAACCTCTATTAACAAAAGAGCAATTGAAATTCAAGACACTGCGTTGTTTTTCGTTCTTCTCAGCAACAACCAGATAGTAGAGCCATACAGTGCTTTATTTACCCAGTACCGCTGGTTTCCACTCCCTCTGATTTTATGACCCAGTAACAAAAAAGTCCTTTATGTCCCACTGCTGTTGTGGTTTTAATAGCAACACCACAGTTAAATGACTATACCACTGTTTTACCTTCTCAACTACAAATAATGTTTAAATTAAACTTTCAACTAGTGTTGGAAGATTTACTAGACTACTTTAAAATGTCAGACTATATTTGTAAGATAAAACACATAGTTTTTCATAACGATTGCCGTGCCCGAATTGTTCTTGTCTTCAGGAATGTACACTTAGAGAAGAAGAGCAGTCAGTCGTCACAATTTCATCTACATTTATCCCGTCCCAGCTGAAATGATCTGACGTAGCCAGCCGTGCGGTTGTCAAGGTAACGGGTGAAAATGGTTTTGTAACGCATCCTCTGTTAGTCGTCCTTGAGTTCAGATTAGGTCTACACTCCCCACTCCCTCCCTCCCATTTCTCCTCAGTTCTACCATCCATCTGTCCAGAAAGTCTAATAACCAGAACATATTGAACACCCCAGAGTCCTTCAGTCTCACTGGAGCCTCAGCAACATGAATCTACCACTGCGATAATGAAAGTGTCTGCAGCATGATGCTCAGCCAATTGTAGATGTACAGTTATGTTAATGTAACAAATATTTATGTAGCTATAAGTTCATGACAATGCATGACAATCATCCATGTATCCCTGGTCACTGGCTCAGGTGCTTTTGTGTTGACACTTTGGCATACACCATACTTGGTGCTGAGTGGCGCATGCTTAAATATTCTTTGAGTGCCATGAAATAAATGCTTCAAAAATGCCTTATGTGCAAACACACTTTAGTTTGGTCAAGTCATATAATTTTTCACATTACCAAATGTATTTCTTGCTACAAAATTAAGAAAACACAAATGAATGATGTTAAGATATTGAATGAATAACAGTTAAAGAGAATTTCATAGCACAAAATGCACTTTTGAAGTGGTCTCCAGTGTGTCAAAGTGTATTTTGTTTAGTGTAAAAGACAAATAATACTCTTATTGTAACTGTTTTTCTGACTTTTTTGTATCACAGTATGCAAACAAAAAGACCGTTGCAAAAGGAAGTGTGTAAAATCTTTATTAATACTGTGTTTATGGAAAGTAGGTGACTGGTATTATATCCATAGTAAAACTTTGTGTTGAAAAGTTGTAGTAGTTTTTATTACATACAGATTTACAAATGAAGTTCTGTTTTAAAACAGGATGTGATTCTGTGTTATTAGATACGTTTATGATAACACTATTACTATCCCTCAACAAGGTGCATAAAAAATATTAGTGTTGAACCCTTGACCAAAATATATAATTGGTACAATTAAAAGCTGATTTAAATGGTTAATGAAATGGACAAAAAACTGAAATAACAAACAGATAAGAACAGAGTTATACTGAAAACTGTGACTTTGATGAAGACTAATCTAATCCCGGGATTCCTATTAGAGTTAGCAGGTGTTTAGTGAATAATTGTAGGTAATTAGAATAATCCAAAGAGGGGATAAAACTAGGCTGAGGTTCTGTAAGATGTTTGCCTCCTTAGTGGGACCCAAAGTGTAATTCCACTAAATCCTGCAGGCGTATATATGTCTTAATTGATGTGTTTCATCTGTCAATCTTCTGTTGGTTTATTTGATTAGAGTGGGAAGATCTCTTCTCAACAGCTCCATCCTTTTATTCCTTCAAACTTTCTGTTTTCTGTTTTTGTGAGAGAGCATGTGTGGTCAGGTTGAATTGGCGGCCAGACCCTGTCACACAAAATCCTTTTCATTCAGTTGGAACAGAAAGAAAGAGAGAAAGACATAAAGGAGCGAAAGCAAGAGTGTGAGAGAGAAGGCGAGTCAGAGGCCGAGGGAGAAGACAAAAGGGGGGGGGGAGGCCAAGAGACATTTGTAGTTGAGTGGACGAGCACTGACAATCCCTGGCACACAGCTCTTTGAGTGTCATGTAAACCACCCATTCCCTCTCTCTTTTTGTCCCATTCACTGCCTGCTTGCCACCCTCCCTTTTCTCTGCCGCACCCTGTGGCCTCTCGGCTTTGGACTTGGGGGTTCACCCTGCCTCTATAAAAGCCCTGTTTGTGCCCAATGTGTGCTTCATTCCCCATCATGGAAAGTCAGAGAGTCCAGTCCTCATACAGAAAGCGCTATGGGGCTCAGGGCTCAGGCAGCACAGGAGTCAGAATTGGGAGCCTTTCTTCAGGCCGCTTCTCCTGGCATGGCACCCCACGCAACCTCACCCACTCCAGCCCCATGTCCCGGATCTCCTTTGGCTCAACAAACACGGCCCTGCTCCTGGGGAGCCCTGTGGACCGGCTGGACTTCCCAGCTGATTCCCTGCTGAAGGCCCAGTACAAGGAGACACGCACCAATGAGAAAATGGAGATGATGGGCCTGAATGACCGCTTTGCCAGCTACATAGAGAAGGTGCGCCTGTTGGAGCAGCAGAACAAGGTGCTGGTGGCAGAGCTGAACCAGCTGAAGGGGAAAGAGCCCAGCCGCCTGGGAGACATCTACCAAGAGGAGCTGAGAGAGCTGCGCAGGCAGGTGGACGGTCTCACTACTGGCAAAGCTCGGCAGGAGATAGAGAAGGACAACCTGGCTGCAGATCTGACCATGCTCAAGCAGAGGTAGGAGTAAGCAGGGTGGGACTCCTGTAGGGTGGAGGATCGGTTGGTCTGATGTACAGCAGCACTTGTGTCATAATGTCATTGGCTTTTGCAAAATATTTATTTTGCTTGCTTGCTTGCACTTTCTGATGATAAAAACACATTCATTTTTAAATTTGGCACAAAACTTTTTGGAAGTTTCTTTGGACAAAAAACAGCTCAATGGCTAAAAAACAAATGGAAAGTAAATTTTTGAAGATACATTCACAAGGGTGCTAATGTTTCAAATTTAGATCAACTAATAAAAAGACATGTAACAGGTGGAGGGAACTTCTTCCCAATTTCTCCTTTCTTGTGGATATCTGAGTTTTACAAAATTTCTGTTTTCTGTAAAGTGAGCAAGAAGCATCACAATAATTATATATATTTTTTTAAATTTGGTCCTTATCCAGATTTGCTCACAAATGTGCTTTGGGATTTTGTAAAATATCAAGACTGGAAAAAGACATTCAGTGTGCATAACTTTGAGGTCTCTCAGAACAAAATAACATAGGTTCATTGCATAGCTGAGAGTCTTTTCTTTTCTTTTTAATTACGAGCGCATTCATATGCAGATTTGGTTTGTCTCTCTTTCGTTGGAATGCAGACAACTGTGCTCTACCCGAGCTTTACTCCTGGATCCTTCTTCAAAAACTTGATCCTGACTGAATTGAGTGAGTGTGGAGGAATAAGGCTAACACAATGGCAGCCATCCACAAAGGAAGTAGACAGCCAGGCAGATGTTCTCCTGTCCGCTGTTACTCCAAAACAGTGATTCACTGCAGTCACATACAGATTTTACGTGACATTTATCTATAATAGAATTTAGGGAAGGAGAATGACCAATTTAATGTCCCTGAGGGTGTAAAAGGTCTCCTGCAGGATCTTCTCTACCCTCTGACTACTACGGAGCTGCCACCCCCCCTGAAAGAATGGCAGAGTGAACAGAGATGGTCGTGGCTGAGAAGGACAAAGGAGAGAAGGACACTTTAGTGATTCTGCAGCTTTTCTTGAACCACTCTATTTAGCAAATTCTGTGTAAAGCTTTACAGATGTTACCCCAAGTCTGGTCATTTATGTTGGCATGACCCAGATGGATTGCAGTTTAGTGTGTGTGTGTGTGTGTGTGTGTGTGTGTGTGTGTGTGTGTGTGTGTGAGTGTGTGTGCGCAAAAACTCAATCCCGTGGGAAAGGCCTCTGGCTGTTAGATTGGAGGGAATGTGTAATGATGCATAAGATGCCCTTTCAGCTGGGCCCCAGCCCTCTTCTGAAAAACAAGGAGCAGCAATGAAGCTCACACTAAAAATCTGATCTGATATAGGTTTTCAGTTTTCATAGTTTGGCTGTTATTTAACAGGCAACTCTCATTTGAATTGCAGAAAAAATTATAGTTTTTCTCTTACAGATGTTGTGCCACAAAGTAGCGGTTAGAAACAAAACATTTGGCTACTACCAGGCATGAGAGCAACACAATTGTTGGGATTAGTTAAAGAGTTATTTCACTTTTGGAAAGGTGAATATATGTTTTAAATTGGGTCACTTATGTAGTAGAAATGTAAAATTGTTTTAGAAATTGATGCCTTCTAGGCCGAGAAAAGAAGAAAAGTGTTTTTGGCTCATGTGGATGAAAGACACCAAATCCCAAAATGCACTTGCTTCGACGCTCTACGAGTCCACTCCCAAGCCTCGCCAACCGTTTACAGACATAGACAGACAGTGAGGCATTCAACTCAACTCAACTCAACTGGGTTTTATTGTCATTTCAATCACATACACGAAACAACGTTTCACCGTGGCTCACACATCACACATTTTAAATATATAAAACGACATTAAATGAAAACAGCAAACTAAACAGGCTACATTTTGTGCACACACATTATAGGCTCCTTAAAGTTCAGCTAACGTAATGGTAGTATTAGCGCTTGCAGTCATCAGAACAGCACGGTCATTCGAAAATACTACTGGGGTTCTACTGACACAAAGCTTAATGCTAATTGGTATCCATTTGTATTCCTTTATGGGATTTTTGCAAAAAGATTTGTAAGGGATTTTCCGCAAGAAACATATCTTTTTTTATTAAAATTTATGTTATAATTTCAGCATTGTACATCATCACCTATTAAGCACTTTAATTTCCTGTTTCAATGCTTTTTATGTGACTAAATCAGATTGCAAGATGAGATTGGCCTCCGACAGGATGCAGAGAACAATCTAAATGCCTATAGACAGGTAATTCTGCTGATATTCCTTTAAAATTCATAATCCAAGCAATTAATTTATCCTGATAGCCCACCCTCATTCCTATATGTGCCTCATTCTTTGCATAGGATGTGGATGAGGCGTCTCTCAATCGTGTTCAGCTGGAGAGGAAGATCGATGCCCTGCAGGATGAAATCAACTTTCTAAAGAAGACTCATGAAGAGGTAAGAATAACATTGAAAGATAAAAACATGCCCAATTAACTTTAAATGTCACTACCTGTGCCACATTTAAGCATCAAATGAACTGTACTTCCCTTTTTCCACTACCTTTCCCCCTCCCAGGAGCTGCGTGAGTTACAGGAGAAGATCATGGCCCACCAGGTGCATGTTGACTTGGATGTATCCAAACCAGACCTGACTGCTGCTCTAAGGGACATCAGGGTCCAGTATGAAACCATGGCCACCTCAAACATGCAGGAGACTGAGGACTGGTACCGATCCAAGGTCAGAAGGCTCAAAGACATACCGTTCATGAAGTGTGTAGTACTGAGAAGTAGAGTTATATACTTTATTATACCTTTGTACACAGTTTGCTGACCTGACAGATGCAGCCAATCGAAATGCAGAAGCCCTGCGTCAGGCCAAACAGGAAGCCAATGAATACCGGCGTCAGATCCAAGTGTTGACCTGCGATCTTGAGGCTCTCCGCGGAACAGTGAGTCCAGAAAAACACTGTGTGTTGTGAACACATTGGCTAATATAATCCATCTCTGATAAAAATGAATATGATACAGCTTCATCAGTTACATATTTGGTGTAAAAGAATTGGGCAATTCCTGAAATGATTTAAATGATACAGTTTGGTGGCACACAATTACAGTGAAGTCAGACAGTAAGTATCAAACAGTGACAAGTTTCTGCTCTACACATTATCACAATGGAGCTGAGAAGCAGGTTAAAGTGCTGGCTAACAACTTCGAGGATGTTAACAGTCGAATCATTTGAACAGGATAGAAACTGTTACTCTTTTTATTCATAATGTCCCAATTTTACTTACTAAACAAAACATATTTAAAACCTGTACAGACAGCAAGACAATGACACTTAATTAAACTTAAAATGTTACAACATGGGTGTCTTGCCTGTAAACTAGGATTATTTAATAGTAGATTAATGTAGCAGACATAGAAGTAGAAGCAGATGTAGCAGTAGTAGTACAACTAACAGTACCAGTCAGTGTTGGCAGCATAAATGGCCTTTAAAATTATCTCATTGGAACATTACAACGAATACTCAGTAAAGTAGCGTCTGCTACATTAGATGTTGGTGTTCATCACTCGGCCTTGTCTCTTCTCTTTAAGAACGAGTCTCTGGAACGCCAGCTCCGGGAGCTTGAGGACCGCTTCGCCATGGAGACTACTGGTTACCAAGATACAGTGAGCCATCTGGAGGAGGACATCCATGCGCTGAAGGAGGAGATGGCAAGACACCTGCAGGAGTACCAGGACCTTCTCAACGTCAAGCTGGCCCTGGATATTGAGATTGCCACCTACAGGAAGCTGCTGGAGGGGGAGGAGAGCAGGTGAGCCACAGCTTGGTAGATCGGTTGGGATGGACACAACCAACAAATGTAAACAAGTCATGATAGTAGATATTCATCCTTCTTCTTCCTTCAGGATAACTATTCCGGTTCAGAGTTTTTCCAACCTGCAGTTTAGAGGTCAGTATCAACATCGTCATCATTATCATTATATTTTGCAACAATGGATATTCTGATATTTCCAGAAGAATTTTAGTTTTTTTTGGAGAGGGTCACAGTGGTGTCCTCACCATTTCAGTATACTGCATTTACTGTATACCTGATAGCTGAGTAAAACATCTTTGAACACAATAATAAAGTATGTATTTGTATGTACTGTATGTATTTCTTAGATTGCAATTTTTTCCTTTATTAATCATTTAGAAACCAGTCTGGACACTAAAACCCCAGAGGCCCACGTGAAGAGGAGCATCCTGGTTCGAACTGTGGAGACCAGAGATGGGGAGGTATGTGCTTTTACCAAATAACACAGTTAAACTCTCGCACACTGAAGCAGGCCAATAATGCACATCTCAGCATTTCCCTCTGGAGGGCAATGTTGAACCCTTCTTCACACTCATTCACTTACCACACCCGATGGCAAAAGCAGCAAAAACTCACTAGTTTTTCTCACTCTTTTCAGATCATTAAGGAATCAACAACTGAACATAAAGATCTTCCGTAAAGTTCCGTCCTCGGTCATGATCTGAGGATTACTTCAATTTTGTTTTTTGTTTCCAAACCCCAAAGCTGCCTCATCAGTTATTACATTATTTCATTTTTCTCCACTTTCATCATCACCTACCTGCAGGCTAATCTGTTTACTGCCCCACAACCATGACATTCCCATTGAATGTCTGCAAGAAACATCTATGTTCAGCTTTTGTACAGCTGTGAGTAGGCTGTAGATCACTCACCTTAAATGGTCTGTAGCTTGTTCCGATAAAAACTAATGGAAATCACTGGTAACCTGTATACTTTTAATTTAGACTGACAGACCAGATTTTCAGATTAGCGTTCTTAGAAGATGCCTTAAAACAGTTGTGGAGTTGCGAGCTAATATCTTCAGCTAATATGTAGCATGGTGGACGTATGGTTATGTGTATGTGAAATGTGGCAAGGGAAGTACAAGAGGAAGTTGTGGTTTTGCTGATGTTTGAATTGGACTTAGGGTGGGAATGAGAGGTATGTGTATGTTAGAGCAGCTTTCGGCAGAACGACAGGTGAATTGGGGCTGTTTTTATTTAACCCTTGCCTGGTGCTATTTTGAATTACATTCCTTTTGTAGTAGCAGCAGCCACCTCTGCTTGCGTGTTGCTGCTTATATTACCTGAAGGTTTTTTCAATTAGGGCAACATTGTGGCTCATTAGATGTGTGCTCAGATTGGAGGTGAGTGGACCTATTCTGGGAGATTGCACAGATCATCAAACTCATGTGTCCTTTTTCACACAACCCTCAACCTCACTAGGTGGCCAAATAACCTGCTACGGCTGCTTTTTATGGGTAAAGCTGCAAAACCAGGTTATGACAAATGTGTACGACATACTGGACAGTCAGTGATCTGTAGACATTGTGATTGAGTTTACTGTATATGTTTCTTTACTGACACCAGGGAAAAACTAGACAAAGCCCAAAGGTGCTCAAGAGTCAAGTAAGATCTGTTGTCAATGTCAAAATCACAAGGACATCAGACAAAGACAGCTGACAGGCAATTGAGAGGAAATCAATGAGTCCAAAATGAATTAAAGGTATGATCTTTAATATGAGTTGTGGCATCAGGATTTTAGCGCAGTCATTTGCATAACAACCTGTTTTAGGTGTGTGTTTTTTTCACATGACTGCACCAACAGCAGAGGCTGAATGTTTGTATGCTTTTGACTCTGAGGGCCGTGACCATGGCAACTTTTACAGTGATGTCACTTACATACTGTTGCATACTAAGAATTGTCCCATCAACAGCAAAACTAACAATAGTCAGAGGAGTCTGTATAAACCTACACAGTCCTGAGGGGATGTCTAATGAGCCCAAATATACAAGAACAACTTTCCCTTTATATCTGCTCTTCTGCATCTTCCACCGCACACTCAGCTCTTGGTGTCCTCTCTTGAACACAACCTGATAAGACATTTATTTGACACCAGGATGCGTCAGGACATGTCTACTTATCTAGCAGGGCTGATAGGGACAGAGCCAGGTGTGGAGTAGGTGTTCGGAAGATGATGAGTTGTCTTCCAGCCTCCAGTTAATCCACCAACCTCCCTTCTCCAGTTTCTATAGGGATTAGCTGATAGAGAGTGAGACACCGAGACAGCAGAGAATGAGATAACCTTCAAGAAAACCCACAGCACCAGATATCTTTATTTGTTTTATCTTGAAAGGGAGGATTCTGGGGTAAAAAGTAAAAAGAGGGTGGGAGGCTGATAGGATGGACGGATGTCAGCTTAATCACTGCAATCCAAATCTCCCGCCTTGTTGGAAATCCTGCTGAACGAAGCCGTGCTGACAGGCCCTGCCATTAATGAGTGGTGCTAGGCCGAAGCTGGCTGTCGCTGTGCTAGTCACCAAGGACACGCTGTGGACCTGGATTCCCATGTGCCTCACACCTTCTCCCCTGGCTCCACATCTTCCACTTGTGTCACTCAACCCCTTCTCCTGTTTCTCCCAATAACATGCAACCCTCTCATGTATTCACTTTGTTTTTGAATGTCGATCTTAGATAGAATTTCGGACTCCTCGTCTTATAGCAAAGACACAGATGAATCTTACTTTTTTTTTGGGGGGGGGGTAAGACACCTCTGCAGATGTGAATGTAACATTAGTTTTGACCAGTGCTATGCGCTATGATGTCATGTTAACAACATTAAAATTTAGTTTGTTAGTGTTGATGCTTTTTGTTTTGTTTTTTAGCAAGCTTTCCATCCATTTTTATTGTTCATATGCTTGTAGTTATGTTCATTTGCATAAGATTCAATTCTGACACATACATAACCGTTCAAAAGTTCAGAATCTCCTGCCACAAAAGCTTGATTGGGTATAGTCAGATGGCTGAGAGGACTATTCTATAGCTGCGTCTCATGCCACTTATTTGAACCGGAAGTTGTTTTGTCCCTCCTCGGTAAATACTAAACCGCTGACGCTTCAGAGGAAAGGCCATTTCATCCCTCTACAACAAAATGGCTTGTTTCCTCTCTTCTCCTATGATTTCCTCGCGTCTCTCCCGGCCTCCTCGAGGAAGGGAGGCAAGTTGAAGGCTCAATGAGGCAATTTAAGCGACATGAGAAGCACCTCATATTTCTAAATGGTTGTTGATGCTTCTAAGTTTAAGAAAATCCTCTTTACAAATAGATGTTATTTTGTAGAAAGGGGTTGTTTTGTGCATGGAGAACAAGGTTTCAACCAGAATGACAAGCAAAAGGATAGAAAGTGGTCATAACTATTTCAAATGTAAACAATATATTTAGTATCTGAATTATACTGTTTTTATCTCTGTTAAAATAGCCATGATTGAAGAATGGAAGAAAAAACATAAATTTACCTTCAGCTTTCATCGGACTGAAAAGATGACATAAGTGCTCTAAATTGAAGATTTCAAGGGATAGTAATCTAGGAATTTAATTTGTCACATCTTTTAACTTTGGACTTCAAATTGGTTTGTTTGAGTGGTTAAAGGATAGTTCCACTCAAATTAGTATTATTGCTGTAGCAAGGTGATTTTAAAATAAGTGATTCACAGCCGACACTCATTAGAAAGTTTAACCAAAGCCAATATGAGGCCCCAGCAGTCTAAGTTAAAACAAAATCTTCTCTTTGTGTTGCTGTCCTCCATCGCAGCTCAGCTAGGACATTGTCTGGGGAAACAATTTTTAGTACTTAAAAGACTTTATCTGTGGAAGATACACACTTGATATGTCTAGCTCAAACTGCTGAAGCCCCATAATAACCCTGGATGTCTCCCCACACCTCTTTCATTTGAAGAATGTCAGTTTTCTTCCCAGCCAGCAGGGAGGAATGAATCCAGCAGACAAAAGCTAATTCAGTGTGAGTAAGTGAGAATTGTTTTAAGACAAACTCAAAAACACGAGAACATTCTTTAGGTTTTGTGTTGTTGCATTTCATTAACACATCCTTTTTTAAGAGCTGTTGCACTCTCTGAATCATCTTGGTTCTGTTGGCTCCCTTCACTACAACAAATACTGTAATGTTTCCTAATTAGGAAAGCTTGAATAAACTGAAAACACCTGCTATGGTGACAGCTTTGTTTCAAGCAATGTTTAGGTGATATACTGTGAAAAATCTCTCACATTTAGTTGTAAGAAACATTTAGAGAAGGACTTTCAAACCAAATATAATCTAAATTAAAAAGATCAAAGCCTTGTTTGTATTAATTTTGTTGTTGTAATAAAAGCATGAAGATAAATATGAAAGAAGCTATAATCTAAGAGATGTACAGCATAGTTTGAGCTCAGTTCTCCATTTTTACCTGCTACTCGAGGCATTTAACAAGAAAATAATGAAGATGAAATCATAAACCTTTTCCATATGGTCAAAACTATAAATGTATCTATCCATGATTATGGTTTGCCAAACAAAACATTTGTGTAAATGTGGTTTTAATTAAAAGTGACTTTAAGGCTTTTAAAGACCCAACATGGAAGTATAATATTTCCAGCACATACATGTAGTTGTCCTGAGCTTCAGTATATTTGAAAGTAATGCAGACATTCTCACAGATAAACGCATCATTCTTTGGGATTTTGTGTGTGTGTGTGTGTGTGTGTGTGTGTGTGTGTGTGTTTGTGTGTGTGTTTGTGTGTGTGTGTGTGTTTGTGTGTGAGAGCGAGAGTAACGTACAGTATGTTTGGTTTTGCCCAGCTCTTATCAGAGAAATGGTGAGTCTCAGGTCTGGATAGAAGTCAACCCTGAGCTGAAGGAATTCCAGGCTGATAAAACTCTCAGGCGGTTGGGGCCTTTGTTCTAAAACGCTTTCCCATCCAAAGCTGTTCCACAGGGCCGGGAAGGGGTAAGGAAATGAATTTCTAAGCTCATTATCTTTCCACAACGGGTGCGAGGTGACAACAGATGTCATGTAGGCTGCAGAAAACATCCATACACACGGTCACCCAGTCTCGTTAGAAAATGCCAAGACTTTTTTGTAGAAACACACAAGCATGGACTTCCAGTAAGAGTTCAGGCAAGATGAAAATACCATTAATTGTGGTATGACTTCAATACAGTTTTCTCACATCAAGCCATTCCTCACTTCCCTAACAAATTATGCTGATGCTTATCATAAATGTGGCAAATAACATCAACATGAGAGCACGTACAGATTGTTTTTAATAATTGCCAATGTTTAGGAATTTTGAATATTCTTATATTGAAATACTCTAACTAAAAGTTGATTAATCTGCAGCTTTTTGAATAACCAATGAATTAATTAAGTAATATCCAAGCACAAATGCCACAAAATACCTGGAACAAGGTTCTCAGTTGTTTGGATATGCTGCTTTTGTTTATTTGATGTGACTGTTAACTAAATATGTTCTGGTTTTGGACTGCTGGGAGACACAATGATCCATCTGAAGGGTCTCCTTAGACTTAAGGAAATTGGAACAGGTGTTTTTATCTATTTGCTGACATGATAGGGATCCCACAATTTAACCTTTAATTGAAAAAACAATATTTATTCATAGATAATAAAACAGCAACTTTTCATCAAAATAAGTAATGTAAGCATTTTTATATATTCCTGGATCACCATGTGGATGTGAATCTACAAATATTTTTCACGTAAGTTTCAAGTTTAAGATATACTGCTCACTAATAAACACACAAACAAAAAGACAAATGCAAAAACAATGTTCTTGATGAGCTAATAAACTGAAATGTTTGACTTTTCAGTTTGCATAAATAATCAGGGGGATGCTGCGGCAGGTCCTACCAACTGACAAGTATCATCCAGTGTTGATGCCAACACTCTTTGTCTTTCGCTGCCTTCTTTAGTGCACATTCCTGTCTTACTTGGCTCTCACACCGAAAGGTCATGGGAAGGCATGTGTGCTCCTTAGTTAATTTTAGCCGTCATTTCATCAAGGCCATTGAGACAAAACACAGAACAACCACCTCCGCCTGTCTGTCGGGACCATAAAGCCACAGTCCCTCTGATCTCCAAACACCCTTTACAGACGGAACCACTGAACACATACTCATACCAACTGCTTTTTTGGACAAAGTAGAGCAATGACTTAGATGTTGAGGTCAATTGACCTGCCATCTGATGAGGCCATCAATGGTCTCCTAATGGTCGAATGATTAAACAACAATAGGTCGCACCTAGACTCTGCAAAGCTCAGATATCCACAGGAATGAATAAACTGTAACTAAAGCTGCCAACAGCCATGAATGAGCCCTTGCACGTGCCTTCACTGACCTCTAGTCAGTGCCCAGGCCCTAATTTAGGATTTTAGATCAATGCAGTGGTAGCGTCAGTGTTGCCAGTGGTTTTAGAGACATATTGAAATAATAGTAGAATAGTAGACTGGCCTTTAAATACCACTTAGCATTAGGTCTGTGCGTTAATGAAGTTAAATTGGATGTTTTTTGTGAAATAAACTGCTTCAACATACAAAACAGATGTTTATTTTCTGAAAGATTTAAAGGAGACATGGCACCCCCCCCCCCACCCCCGGGCACACACACACACACACACACACACCATAACAACATGACAAGGCTGCCATTTTAAAACTTATCACGTATAAATTGAAATAATACTCCTAAAGTGTGATGGCAACGAGAGAGAGAGAGAGAGAGAGAGAGAGAGAGAGAGAGAGAGAGAGAGAGAGAGAGAGAGAGAGAGAGAGAGAGAGAGAGAGAGAGGATGCTGCTATTTTGAGCTCAGAGACTTGTGATGTAGAGTGAAGCAGAGTAGACTGATGGGGGTCTGCACTCTGTCAGTGTCAGACCGCTATCAAATCATCCATGATCAAGTAAACATCACTTCAGGACATGGATTTCAAAATAAAACATCCCTTTAATAAGGCATACTTCTTTGTTTAAGTCTTTTTAGGTCACTAGTGCAGTACCCGCTTGCAGCTTTCTCCAGAACCATTGTACCTCAAAAAAACCTTACAGAATGTTAATATGCAACTGTATAGTAATGACTTACTTACTTCTACTTTACTTCTACACATTTACTTGACAGCGAAAGGTTACTGGTTACATTGCAGATTTTGATTTTACTCACAAAATGTAACAATTGAAAAATGACACCATTTTAGTCAAACGGATTTCACATAAGAATTGATGTGATATGTATCATGTATCATGTAATTAAAAATTAAATTAAAAAAAACGAAGGTGCTGTGCAGTTTGAGTTTTGCACGTATCTTCAGTTGTGCCCACTGTCATTTAGCAATCAAAAAACTGTAAGCACTTTAGATAACAGACATTCAAGTGTCCTGCTGTAAGAACTATTCTCAGAAGTTTGCCTCGTCCATGGACTAACAGCGGTGCATGAATGAAACACTAATGTAGGCCTATGATTAGATTTATTTACTTATTAATCAAAGATGACGGACCAGTTCTGGGTCATCCGAAGACCTTACTGCGGCAGGGGAGCGAGGTGTGGGGATTGCTCATTAGCAAGGCCAGGTGAGTTTGTTGCTCAATTAACTAACTATACTCTCCCTTCAAATGCAGGAGTGTGCTGGAACCAGGTATGTCCGACAAACACCAGAGACAAACATCCACGCTGGCTGTTGGAGTTCATTAACCATTGAACAGTGAATTTTTTTTTCTTTTTCTGACTGGTAAAAATACAGTAAAACTGCAAATTTTAGAGTGGCCTTTTATTGTGGCCACCTAAGGCCCACCAGTGCAACAATGATGCTGTCTAATCAGCATCTTTACAAGCCACACCTGTGAGGTGGATGGATTTTCTCGGCAAAGGAGAATTGCTCACTAACACCGATTCAGACAGATTTTTAAACACTATTTGAGAGAAATAAGCATTTTTTGTACATAAAAGAAATCTTAGATCTATGAGTTTAGCTAATGAAACATGGGAGCAAAAACAAAAGTGTTGCATTTATAATTTTGTTCAGTGTATGTATTACTGAATTTACCAAAAAATATCTTTTAAATCACATTCTTTTATAATGTAGGTTGTACCTGAAACTGTTTTAGAAATTATGAAAGAAAAACAAATTTTAGATTTGGGGGTGGCGACAAATGTGGGGAACAAATAACATGGGCTATTTTTGGATGGCACTAGGCGTGACTTATACATGAATACATTTTCACTCATAAAGCTTGTGCCAGCCACCTTGGACAGATTTTAAAACAAATTTAAATTGAATTTGTGCATAATCCTGCAAGCTTGTATTCAGAGAAAAAATTAGTATTCTTTGCCTTTATTTTGAAAGTCTGTCAAATATTACGTCCGTTTTGACCTGGTTAACTCAGACTGACTTGTCACTGTCTAGCCGGGGGGGCGGTAGAAAGGGAGTGGATCCAGGGAATCTGGATGATCGGAGCTTCTTCTTCGTGCAGTGTCCAAACTTAATGGAGAATTTTGCGATAAATATCAACAAAAATGAGCAATCCTGCAGCTTCTGTTCCCAACTTCTTCTCCTAAAACAGGTTCCCTTTTCAGCCTAGAGGATTCCAAACTGTGGGAATCCGGTCCCTACTGTTTGTTTTTCTTTTTAAATGTTAAGAAATGTTGCACATGGCTTTTGCATAATCCTAGTCTACTTTGTTTTCATATTATCAGTGTGTATATCAGCGTGCAACTTCCTGCATCTGCTATCTCCCTGGCAACCAGACCTCCTCTCCGTTATTGTCCGGCGCTTCGTCCCTCACCGTCAGCGGCAGCCTCGGAAAGAAATCAAAACCCTGCTTTTGACGCTTGTCCTCCAAGTGGAAGCAGATTTGTGGTGGCACTTCAAATCATAGTGCAGGCTACTTAATTTTTGAAATTTATTTTTTAAACTAGTAAGGTTCATGTGTCGGGGAAGTCTTTTCTCTCAGCATCAAAATGCCCGTGAGACGCGGTCATGTTGCGCTTCAGAACACCTACCTGGACACTATCATCAGGAAATTCGACGGGCAAAGTAAGTGCATATTAAATCAAATGACGTTATGACCATGAGATGCGCCACACACACAGTTGACCTAAGTGATTTTAAAACACCAACCAATAGCGACAGAAAACCGTCACTAAATGCATATTTTATCAGTGTTGGACACCCTACAGAAACAGCCTTGGTAATCATTTTGATAAGGATTTAAATTGGTTGAGTGATTTTAATGAATCTGATAAAGGTGACTGATAGCTCCAAACAGGTGGGAAGAAAGTGTAAGTTTGCCCTCCACATGAGGGGTGGGGGGGTAGTAGTAATGTTTTCAGTTACTCACTGAAAAAAAAAGGATTTCTGACAGCTTATCATCAGTTGAGTTGTTGGATTGTTAAAATAGAGCATTGTTGTGAATGGAACAGGGTTGGATTTACTTTATTACTTTACTTATATTGTGAATAATGTGGTTAAAACCTTTTTAGTTTGGTGCCAAAGTACAATTTTATGCCTTAACTTTTCACCCATAGAGTTAGCCTCACAAGGTTGGCAGCTGCAAAAAGGCTACAGCCTCCTGTATCCTTCATATTTCATGCTTGGTTTGGCTTTGCCTAAACATAATCAGAAAAGGGTTTACTGCCAAATAAGTTACACTGCTGAGAAAATTCCCTTGGTGGTTGGTGCACATATAAACAAACGTATTACACATAATATGAAATAAACAATACAGAAACACATACATACTAAATAGCTGTTTACCATAAGAAAAAGGAGTGTGAGTGGATTGAGTGCAGAATGTGCAAACAATATTATGTACAACAGGCAGGTGTATAGTCCAGAATGGAGGTAAAGAGGAACAGGTGGCGGACTGACAAGCTTTTAATGTATCTAAAATCAGATGTCTCCCGCCCCCCAACCCCTGCTCCTTTTATGTTTGAGGTGTTATTGTTCCTATGTGCCATTGTGTTTGCTCATGTGATGCCTAACATTATGTTCCATTAGCTCACATGTTCCAAAAAGAGAGACAACTGCTAACACATTTAGAGAGAGAAAAGTGTGATGTTGGCTGATGATGTGATAGTGCCTGGTTTTGACTAGTTGTATCTCCATTTTACCTTATTACATTACATTAGATTTATGAAAATGATGCAACCTAAAACAACGCAAATCATGTGAGGAGAGATCTTCTGCACATCAAACATCGCATTTCAGTCATTTTCATTTTTGTTGGTAGGATTTCTTGTTTCTGTCTACAAATGTAGTACATAATGGAATATAATCAATACTGCTTTTCAGTATGCCTTTCAAGTCAGTTTTTCCCTTTTCTCCCTGGTACCATTACTGCCTACTTTTACCTCACCATGGACCTCTTTATAGAGTCTTACATCTTGGATGTAAGACTGAAAATAACCCTGACATCCCGAACAGAAACTGACCAAACATGGGAAAATAGTTGATTGTTCTCAATCAGTTATAGTCGGATTACATCTGGGGCCAATAATGCTTGAATTTCTGAAGTCCCTTAATAAAATGTTATTACGTAATGTCTCTACTGTATGCTCCTAAGTGTGCATGTATGCACGCGCAGCCACATGCACGTGCAGAACCAGGTGAGTGCATGTGCCACAGCAGTGCTGCTTAGCAACGGTGTGACGATCAGTGTTTCCACTTTGAGCCCCAGATAATGACTCTGAAACAGTATGTGCTTTCTACCAGAAAAGCTCACCAATTTGCTTTAAGAGAAGGACTTAGGGAAGAGTCCCCTCCACTCATCTGTGTGGACAGCAGACAAGGAGAGCTATGTAACCCAGTTTGACCACAGGATAAAAAAGGGCCAGTCAGAGCAAATGTATGTACTTTTCATTCAGCTCATTAAACTCCTCCATTAGCAGCCTTCGAACAAAACTGTCCTACTTCACTTTCATGGTGGACAATGTTTTGGCATGCAAATGCTGATGCCACGTACATTACAATCATCAATAACAGGATCTGGATGGTATATGAGCTTGGAATTACTATTAAGGATTTTTTTTGAGTCAAAGTAACTCAGATTTAATACTCAAAGGTTTGACAACGCAGGAAATAATAAAACTCTGGTCCAATTTCCTGGGGTGGAAGTAGTCAGATTCTTTACTTAAGTAAAAATACAGATGCAACACTTTAAAAGTCCTGCATTTAAAATCAATTAAAAGTACAGAAGTATTATAAGCTAAATATACTTAAAGTATCAAAAGTACTTGCTTTTCCGAAAAGCAGCCCTTGTTACTTACACATTATAAAAAAATTGATTATTAACACTGAAGCAACAATATGTATGCAGCATTTATCTTTTGTCGCTGCATGAGGTGAAACTATTTTCAACTACTTTATATACAGTTAATTACCCACGTTCAGTGGTTTCCAACCTAAGGATTAGGCCCCACCAAATGGTCACACGATAGATCTGAGGGTTTGTGAAATGATTAATGTTAGGTTTAATACTGGAAACACCGCTCGTATTAAATAAAATTCAAAGATCTTAGATACTTCCTCTACCACTGGCAGTGTGAATAGAGAGGAGGACATAGAAACATCTATTATCTATCATAACAAAGAGACAATTGCATCACCTAGCAGTATGGGCACATAATTTGCAAACAAGTGAATGATTCCAGTTTATTTAAAAAATCTTAAAGGCTAATCCTGACGGACATCAACAACCTGTGAATTCCCTTAAGTTAAATGAGAGCAGGTGGGACGCGACACAGGTCCTTATGTTAAAGTGGCCATCTGCTTCTTCTTAGTCCCCTGGGAGGGATTGTGACTAAATGCTTGCTCTTGGGGGAAGAGTACTCTTAAGGTGGGCAAAATCAGTAGTTTCTTTTGCTGATTTTCTAGCTGGGACCATGTAGTGTAAGTGTAATTGTATTGTAAATATCCTAAAGATTTGTTGATCAACATCTAGTGTAATGTTATTCACTTTAAAAAGAAGAGGCAGTAAGTAATGTTATTACATATTTAGTAAAAGTTTAATCAAGACCAAATTCTGACATTATAATAATTATGTTATCATATGAAATGTTATAATGCCCTAGAAATGTATCAGTATCTAACAGTAAAGCTTGCAAAGTAAAAAAACAGATAAAACCCCACACAGCTAGCTTAAGCTCTAGCTGAATTCCCCTAACGTTACTCTACCTATTTATGGTCCCATGGCATGAAAATGTAATTTTTGTTTGCCAGTCCCCCAGTGGCTAGAAATGGCGTTAGGTGTAATCCGAGCCCTGGGTATCCTGATCTGCTTTGAGAAAATGAAAGCTCAGATGGGCCAATCTGGAATCTTGCTCCTTATGAGGTCATAAGGAGCAAGGTTACCTCCCCTTTCTCTGCTTCGCCCACCCAGAGAATTTGGACCACCCATGAGAGAGAGGGCTGTAATTCTGCACCAAGGCTGAGAAAATGAAAGGTCAGATTGAGCGATGTGGAATCTTGCTCCTTATGAGGTCATAAGGAGCAAGGTTACCTCCCCTTTCTCTGCTTTGCCCACCCAGAGAATTTGGCCCACCCATGAGAGAGAGACCTTTTTATTAACTAATTGCTTTTTAGTTAGCTCTCTGTCTTTGTAGGACAGTATAGCAGACAGCAGATTATTTCTTTTAACATTTAAGGTGATGTTGTATACACTTAAATATGTTAGTTTCTTACTTACTTAAACCCCCTTTCACTGTAAATGTGTCCACAAAGATTTCATGCCTTTTCAAACTGGAATTTAATGCTAAATGTCTTCCACCGTTTAGATCGCAAGTTTGTGATTGCCAACGCCCAGATGAAGAACTGTGGTATCATCTACTGCAACGAAGGCTTCTGCCAGATGTTTGGTTTCGCCAGGGCGGAAATCATGCAGCAGCCCTGTACCTGCCAGTTTTTGGTGGGGCCAGGCACGATGAAGAGCGCCCTGGCTCAGCTTGCACAGGCCCTGCTCGGCTCCGAGGAGCGCAAGGTGGAGATCCTCTACTACGATAAGGAAGGTAAATAGAGGATATGAGTGTTTGCAACATCAGATACCTGGGTAGGTGACTTTTGACCATTACAAAATCTTTGGTATTGGACAGCTTGACTGTTATGAAAACACAACCACCATTATTATCTATATGTTTCTTTGTTTTGCCGCCCATCTTCTGACAAGAAACCTTATTGGATAGATCCTAATCCAAACTATTAGCCTAAATATCATTCAGTCACTTGCTCCTATTTCAGTCATTTAAAAACATCTTAACAGTCACTACTCTTAATTTCTGGAATATGTATGGGGAGAAGTAAATTGTTGGAAAAAGAATTGTATCCAGCTGATTGTTTTGTCCCTGTAGAATTTATATTTTAGCATACAAAAAGAGCTAGGTTAAATCATCTTAATTTACTAAGCCTCACAGATCTTTTAGGATAGTGTATAAACTTTGAGGTAAAGGTTGTTTCTGACCCTGCAGGATGTAGTTTCTTTTGTTTTTAAACGCAGGTATAGTAGATGATGGGTGACAATACAAATTTACAAATGTATGTACCAAACTCCATGCCAATTCATCGAATGAATTCTCAATCCTCATGGTGGCGCTAGAGGAAAATTGGTTTGTTGGTTTTGTTTGTTCCTGTCAATTTCAACACTTAGCTCTGTTGTTTATAAACTTGGAGTGCTGTCAGTATAGAGCTAGTTTTTCTTGGGAGTCGATCTGAATCATTACACCATTGTCATTGTTGAGCGTAGAAGCTAGTGTTAGCTAACTAGCAGCCAGCCCGCTTCTTAACACAGCTGAATTAGCACAACTTTCATGTATTTCTTTCACATCTACAGCACTCCGATACACTGTGTTCCCGCAGAACGAATCACTGCACATGGGTAGGCACTTTTAATGACATTTGGAACATGTTAAGAGGCTAAAACCACATTTAAAACTTGCCCTGTTGAAGCGTGTTGGTTGCTAACGTTAGCAAGAGGATAAATTTGAGTAGGCAGCACCCATGTTTTAGTTTTTCTCATCGACAGCCCTCCAAATTTACAAACAACAGACCTACGTGTTGGAATCGACCGGAATTCTCCTTTAACAAACTTTCCCATGCTTGTCACAGTTGGGATAGCTAGAATGAATGAAACGTGTAGAAATTTAGAGATGGTGATATTAGAATTGGGATGAGAGTTAAACGAACACAAAGATATACAGAGCGAGACAGACATTTAAACTGTGACATTTTACTAAATGTTTCCTCCTCTCATAGCTTCATTTCCTCTTGAGAGTCTAGACTATCTCACCAGCAGATTAATTACTGTAATTCCTTCGACACCTTTTAATCTGTCTGTTGCACAAAGGCACTGAGGCAGAAACAAATAATGGACGCAAGCAAACACACTAGGCCCAGGACGATTACAGACATCCACCAGAAACACAAATGCATGTACTTTGTACCAACACACACACACAGACACACACACACACACACACATGTCTGTTGTTACTTTAGGCATGGGGCTTGCAATCTAAAGTGCTGTTGTCATGGAAATGCGATCAGCTTGCCAGCTTAAATCCACCAAGCATCTGTTTGTTTTGTCCCCTGCTTCCTGCTGTGCTTCCAGACTCAAACAGGCACAGCAAATTGCAAAAAAGTGGATGCAGAGTAATTTGGCTGCTTTGACAGGCTAATTTCTTCAGATTGCATTCGTGTCACTTTTTTCCGTTTGTATGTGGGAATGAGACAGAATGCAGGGACTGTGTGTGCATGTGTGTGTGATCTGCCCTCTCGCCTGTTTCTATTTTAAGGCCACACTGATTGCAGAGTGAAGTTAGACCTGACGGAAGGGCTGCTCATTTTATCCTTTTTTGGCTTTCTGTGTTTGAAATCTGTCCCTATAAATCTCTCTCATTTTCTTTCTCCCTGTTCATCCTGTCCTTTCCCTTCTCATGGCTGCACTTTACGAGGCTGGAGGTATAGCTCAGTGATAGAGCATTTGACTACAACTCAAAAGATCCCTGGTTTTGAATTTGACTGCCCACTTTTTCATTTTTAAGTCTGCCTTTCTGTGTCTAAAGGGACCTGTAGACCATGCCTGGTGGACATTGTCCCTGTGAAGAGCGAGGAAGGCCTTGTCATCATGTTCATCCTCGACTTCCAGGAGCTGATTGATCCTACTCTCAAGAAGTCAGGCCTGAGGCAGAGAGTCGCCCAAGGATTGTTTTACTGTAAAGCCTTTAACGTTTGTATTATACCTTGCCTGCATGATATGTTTTTGAGTTTGGGGAAGCAGAGTCTTTCTCCACATTTGAAAACTATAAATTACTGTATGATCATATTTTACTTCAGTGATTTACATTCACGTAATTTTTAATTATCAACCAAACCGTGGTATTAGTTTCCAGTCATGGACATAGTAGAAATGACCATCAGAAAAATTTTCTCAGTTAGCATTTTACAGACATGTACAAAGAAGGCCCTGTCTGATGCAGTAAAAAAACAACTTTTCAAGGCAAAAGTGTCACCCGAAACGTATTTTGGGGAATGCAAAATGATTGTATATTAACATGATTTGTGTTAGATAAAGTTAGAGTTTTGATAACAGCTGAGCTGAACACAGACTTTCCCTCTCAGGCCAGAATCGCAGGTTGAAAATGAGGCTGCCGGTTCTGCGGTCCTTTCGACAATCTTCCATTTCCAAAGATCAGTTTGAAGGAGTGGTAGTGGACTACCTGCAGGTATGGTGGTGTACACACACAAGATAATGTGATGCAGTATTCTTGTGTGGATGCATGCCTTACATTTTGCTGTAGTACCTTGGGACAGTAGCTAAAATCTTTACAGAAATAATACATACATGCATAGCCTTTTAATAACGGATTGTTTTTGTATTTACTGACTAAACATTAGGCTCACAGTAGGAGCACAACAACAACAAATCAACATTCTGCGTTCAAATTATTACTTAAACTCCTTTGGTGGAATTCCAACCATTAGGTATGCACTGTGCTGTTTCACATTCCTAGAATAGCAATGAGAATTGTTAGAAATTTAAGGATTGATTTGTCAGCCCAAAGGACCCCAACGGGAATAATGAGGGGAAATATCAACCATTGTTAAGTTAATCTTTCTCTTTTCAGAGTCTTCTGTTTAGAGTTCTACTGTGTTTTGATGAATCACTTCTATTTTAGAACAATTTACTATAACACCTGACACCAAAACTGTATCGGACCAAGTCTAACAAATTGACATGTTGGGACTCTGGCAGGGATGAAAAAAATCCTTTTGGTTGCCGGTCTACTTAGTATTGTAAGCTATAAGTTTGATTAATAAAACACAGCAAAATTTAAGAAAAATGAAATGCTGTAACTTCTGACAGATAATTCTTTTCTAAGAAATAGTCATAGTGTGTTTGTATGATTTTTGTACACCTAAGTCATGGCCTCCTGCTGGGTTCCCTAATAGCTCAGTTGGTAGAGCGGGCATCCATAAATAGAGGTTTACTCCTCGATGCAGCAGGCCAGGGTTCGACTCTGACCTGTGGCCCTTTGCTGCATGTCATTCCCCCTTTCACTTCTTCAGCTATCCTGTCATTAAAGGCCTTAAATTCCCAAAACATAATCTTAAAAAAAACAACAACACATGGCCGCCCGCTCTTTGTCCTTGACAGCCACACAGCGAGGAAGTCCCCCTCAAAGAGTTTCGGATCCCGTCCAAGGAGAGCTGCATGCAGTCTGAGACAGAAGCCCTGATAGAACAGGACCTGGATCCTCCATCCCCTGCAGTCCAGTCCTCCACAAAGCGGCGCTCCCTGTTGACAGACCGCCTGGACCCTGGCAACGCCTTCACTATGGGGACGTTACCTCGAAGCTGTTCTCGGGACAGCGTCCGCAGCCTCCGACGCGCCTCGTCACTGGATGACATTGATGGCATGAGGACAGAATGGAGCAGTCAACCTGGAGACTCCCGAGCCAACAGCAGTGAGTGTCTGATGGACACTGCAAGCACCTCAGTGGGAATTAGAGGTTAAAATATAGAATTACTAGAATTACCGTTGGCAATTAGGGCTGTATTTGTCTCCGAAATAAACAAAAAAATAGTTACAGTACACGCTTTCATCATATTAGTGAAATATAATTTGGATATATATTTTTATTTGAAAACTTCTGACAGGAAGAAAACAATCATTAAATCAGATTACACCAAGCATACAACATTATGCACATTTTTCATCATTGGCTGTATTGTTTGCAAGTTTTGGTAAAATTAAATGTTTTTCATTTGACATAAGCATTGCAAACCCTAATCTGAGATATTATGTTGTTATGATGTGAATACATGATTAGATAACGATTGATAATACTGAATTATGACCGGTCTTGTCTATGCTGTAAACAAGTAGCAACATGTTTGAAGTCAGCAAGCAAAAGGGTATGAGGGAAGGTTTGATAGGTTTGTTGTGGTCAGTTAACCCCATTCTGGGTTAAAAGACGGATCAGTATTGATGCTATAATTACCTGGAATTTTATACAGCTTGCACACAACAGAGTAATGCAATGATAATAAGTCTGACAGCAGTTGTCCTGTAATATGTTCTAAACACACACTTGACAGTCAATCACAAAGGACATTAACCGTTGCCGGGATATAAGGTTTGTTTCAATGCTGGAAATTTGTCAAATAAAAAATCAGAAATGAATAAAAGGCAGCAAAAACTACAAGTTGCTCTTGATATTTCTCCTTTCACTTAAGAATGTGGACTTTTCTGTCAGACAAGAAAAAAACAGAATCAGAGTTTATAAAAGGAAAATATTTTGTGAGGTAACTGTACTTTTTGTTTCAATCACACTCTGGACTCCCACTCTGTCTGTCACATTTTTTCATCTGCATCACATCTGTATGTCCATCTGTGTCTTAGTGAGCTGTGGCTGAGGGGAAATGCAGTCTGTCCTGATTCTCCTGTGGAGGGAAAGAAAAATTGGATGAACAAAAACATGTTGTTTATAAAAACATTTAAATATATTTGTTTTAACGTTTGGTCAGGATTTGACCTTCAAACCTGGACACTATAGATTTAGAAGTATGTCATAGCAAATGTAAAAACATTTTTTTATTAATAATAACTATTATAATAGTTTTCTATTTTTCTCTCTGCTGCAGATTTGAAGCCTAGCACTCTGAACTCCACGTCAGACTCGGATCTGATGAGACATCGGACCATCGGCCGAATCCCTCAGGTTACTCTTACCTTTGGCACTGACCGAATGAAACCTCCCTCGCCCACCGAGATTGAAATCATTGCACCCAGCAAGATTAAAGACCGAACTCAGAATGTCACTGAAAAGGTCACTCACGTCACTCAGGTAAGACTTATCCTTTTAACATCTCAGTGGGAAAAAAGAAACAACTCCAATCTGCCTCTGTTTGCACAACCATTCTGTTGTAAAAGCTACTGGGGTCCTGAATTTGGCATTCCTTATTGGTTGCACAAACAAGATGACTTATTTTTCTTAAAACAAGAACAAATTCTACCCATGAGGTATGATAATTCCACTTGTTCGCCATGCAGTTTCCTTTATTTCAGGAGTTTTCTATAAAATGTTTCATATCATGATAAGACAGAATATAGCAGATAATTTCTCTTGTATCCACATTGATTTTTCTTGAAAAATATTAAGAGGTTGTGGTGACAATATCGTCGTCTGCTAGCTGTTTCCTGCTGTTATGTTATGGGGGGCTAAGCTAACCTGGGCTCGTAACACAAAGGAACACAGCTACTACAGGCTAACCTAGCCGCTTACATGCCTGGATGAGTATGTCTTTCCTACTTCTAAAGCGGTTGTGCTGTGTTAAACTGACAGACACAGCATGGTTTCACGTCTGAAGATGGCTGCTTGCTGCGGTGACCACGCCGTGGCTCCGGGTTCACTGCCCACGTGCATCGTTGGCGTCCTCGCCGGGGCAGCCCTGCTCTCCTTTGTTGTTCTAGTTCCGGTTTTAACCCTTGTGTTGTCTTTCTCTCAACATGAAAAAAACACTTTTGTTGTCCCTATCTGAATGTTTTGTTGCTTTAAAAAAAAAAAAAAGTTCTGTAAAAAAATCTACTGTTTTTCATCCTCAATGTCTTTACCCCTTTTATTGACGTCACTTTTTTGACATTTTAGCCAGTTTTTGATGCTCACTTCCAGTGTTTTTTTGTAGTTTTTGTCACTTTTTCCCCCAAAAATTATGCTTTTTACCCCAATGTTTTGTCACCTTGTTTGACATTTTCGACCTCCCATATTTCTGATATAAAAAAAAAACCTGGAAAGTTTGTGTCGTGGGAAAACAAGAATAGTTTTTAAGCATCTTGTCGTCAACAATGTTCTCTAGACAGCGTGTGGTTTGCAGCTGCCCGCTTGAGCATGCTGCCCCCGGTAGCTGAATCAACTCCTCAAATTAATCTCATCTCCACATACCTGCAGTCTGGGTTCATCAGCGTCACACAAACACACATCCTCATGTCACGTGTCAGTACTCTATTTTCTCAAAAGACCTCTTGTAACATTGTCACACTACAAATAATAATTTCTGTCACATCATGTTACCTCTCCTGTCACCCTGTGTGATAAGCTTAGCTTGTTGGCCATTATTGTAATTGACCTTGTCACTCTGTCACATCTCTGCACATAGATACTTCAGACAAAGATGTCTATAAATGTTCATTGACTCTGAAGATTGGTGATTGGATCACTGAAGATTCTAAAATACATCTGCAGTTGCAGGGTGAAAGTGTGAAAGAATAATCTCACCTGAGGTGGGACATCTATAGCGCCAACAACACAACACTCTCATCAGCCACCTGCCATCCCACCACGTGTGTCTGTGCACATTTTGGCACAATGTTACCTCACACACAGCAGTGGAGGAAGAACCACCATGGAAAAATACTCAAAGACAAGTAGGGTTATTGCTTTAAAGTTTTAAATTAATTGTAAAGAATGGTCCCTATCTAACCTGGTAAGCCCGAACGGTTAGTGGGGGGTTAACCGGGAACCTCTGGAGGAGGCCCCCGTCTAAGAGATCTTCAATTCACACCTCCGGCGGGGGCATGGAGGTTGGGGGCATGGAACAAGAGTAGGCAATGTTTTTGCTAAAGCGGCGGCAGGGAGCTGTGGTCTCGAGGTCTTATGTGTCCTTACTGAAGCTGTGTACAGTAGGGATGGGACCCTGTTGACCTCAACTGAGGAGGAATTGGGGTGGTGGAAGGAGCCCTTTTAGGAACTCCTGAATCCAACTAACATGCTCTTTATGGTAGAGGAAGAGCTGAAGGTTGATGGGGAATTGTCCCCAGGTGGAAGTCACTGAGGTAGTCAAGCAACTCCACAGTGGCAAAGCCCCGGGGGATTGTTCAGACTCGTCCGGATTGTTGAAGCTTTCTTCAACAAGGTTCTTATGATCTTATGGATTATTTAAAGTTTACGTAAACTTCAGCTGTGCACACACATGCACGCACACATGCAAGTACAGACATCCAAATTTCATGTACTGACCTGTTTGGTGCAGCATTGATCTGGCAGCCGGGCAGTCTGGGGCTCCGAAAGTGCATCACATTAATTCAGTTTTTTCGAGAGGCTTCCACAGCGGTCAGTGGACTCTCTTTCAAAACCAGCCTGAATGAACCTGCTAAAGCATCCCATCAACCCTGTGAATGGGTCAATTTCGAGATGGGGCGAGACGTGGGGTTGTAACATAATTTTCAAAGCTCTGCACCAAAATGATTTATTATTTTATTATTTTTATTAAGGAATTCAACTGTCATGTAAACCTAAAAAAATCTGTTCAGCAGCAGCTATTTTATTATACACTGAGTCATCCTCCCGCTTACAGAAGGATTAGACCAAAGTGTTTTTCTGTACTGATGTGTTGTTAGTTATTACTAAGTTAAATGTAGTTTGCTGCTAGCATGCAGCCGGTTGTCTGACTCCCCGTGTGAATTACCAAACTCCTTCCTACACATTTTGCAAAAGGCTTTGTTTGCATCACGTACAACTGCAGTATCCAGGGGTATTTGCATACCCAGTTCTCCCAGTACCTGCAGAGATGTTTTTTGCTTGTTGCTACATATTTCTTGGGTCCCGGGTCACCAGCCTGAGCCTCCATTACAACAATGAATGAATGCCAAATAGCAATACGTATTTATCCAAATTTGCGCCTAGCCGCCTATGTAGCAGCTGAGGGGAGCTGGCTGCAGGATGACTCACTCACCATGAACATTTTTTAAGGTTTTATCGGACTACAACTACTCAAGAGTGTGCTCTTAAGACTTTGCTCTAATTTTGGAACAATTAGGGTAAGATTTGGGATTCGAGACAACTGCTTGGATAACGGGACTGACCCAAATTTTCCGGGACGGAAATTGTAATTTCCCCACTGGGGATCAATAAACTAAGTAATTAAATAAGTATTAATTATAAATTAAATTCATTATTATTACCCTAGAGCTGTGGTGTAGAGCAACCAAGGATTTCTCAGTTCAAGATAAATTAATAAGTATAAGCCACGCAATCTTCCCCAAAGTTTGGTACATAATATACAGTATATGCGTAAGCCACCAAAAGAATTTCTGTATTATTTTTTTTCATTTATTTATTTTTATCAATTACTATAAGTTGTTCTCCAGAAATAATTGCCACCATCACTATGTGTATTTTAATGAAGTTCTAAAAAAAAACCTTGGTGGTGGTAAGATCTCACTTCTTCGCAGCAGGGGGGAGAGTGGGATCGATATGAAGGTAAATTTAGTGCAAAAGTGAGAGCGCGTGGATGCGATGTGAGCACTTGTAAAATATGACTTGAGAGCTTGTAAAATAATCTGTAGTTGTGTTTTTAGCTTGCTATTCCACCAACGCTGGCGGTGGGCTCCAGGGGGGCTGTGCCGCTGATGCCGGGTCTGGAGCTCTCCGTGCCCCGCTTGAGATCAGATCACGTCGAGGTTGGCAGCGGAGCTTTTTAGCGATGTTTCCACGCTGGCTGAGCCCCACTGACTGCGGTCCGTCTTCGGCTGCAGGACCCTGGAGCTCCCCGCCAGTGTTTCAGCTGGACTGTTAAAAGTGTTGCGATAATTAAAAGGTATTTACAGTATTTAGAAGCGGATTGGCTGCTAGTTAGCTAACGCTAGCTTTCATGCTATATAAATAAGCCGGACAAAGTTGTCCCTCGTCAGGCGATAGAAACCCTACTGTCCCCGGCAGTTCTGTTGGCCCAGAGCTCCACAGACTAAGTCCACAGATACAAATTAGTTTTGCACCAAATGTATCGCAAGAAGTGTTGCAAAACTCGAGAGCGCAGACTCGCCGCTGTGTGATGCGAGAGAGCACACTGCAGCGACAGATTCGAGAGGTTGTAATCACTGAGTTGTGGTTGTACTGGAAAAGTGACTCAAGTGAAAAAAAAGTGAGTACAGATTCTTTTTACAAGCTCTCAAGTCATATTTTACAAGTGCTCACATTGCATCTAAGAGTACAGATTCTTTTTATATGCTCTCAAGTCATATTTTACAAGTGCTCACATCGCATCTACGCGCTCTCATTTTTGCACCAAATTTACCTTCGTAGATCGACAGCCGGCTGCACAATGCCGAAGCAACGTTGTTTCCGTGGCCCTGGAAAAACTGACAGGACAAACAGAAGGCCACTGAAAATGCCTGGCAGAACACTTAACTTGTTATCTTGACTCTGCTGATGTCATGTAAAAGTTTGGATAAAGAGTGTTTCCTCTGTGTTAGCATAGCAGTTGAGTGGAGTGTCAGTTGTTTGTGTTGGAAGGTAGAATGCAGTTATTAAGTTATAAGGTTATTTGTCTGTGGTATGTCTCCTGTTGACAGACCACACACGACCTTCCCCAGGCCGTCTTCAAAACAACAATTGAGTCACTGCGTCCTCCCTAAATCTTGTTTTGTAGTAAAATAAGGGCTGATATGTGTTCAGTTGTTTCCAGGGCAAATTAATGTGTTTCAGCAGCTAATTCATAACATGTTGTGGCAATTTATGACTCTCTCTCAGTTTGTAATAGTATTTCTTTCTACTAGGCAACACTTTTGCAGATATTTTGCAAATTTTTGAAAAAATATTTTTTGTGTATTTAGCGTAATTTGTTTTGGATGGATTCTGTGTAAATCCTTTTCAATTAAGTAATGCTTTGGTATTTTAGCTGTCCTACACTATGGCTGAATCCCATTTCCCCGTCTTACCCCTACCCCTTGGCCCTTACCCCTACCCCTTGGCCCTTGAAACCAAGGGGTAGGGGTAAGGGGTGAAAACATACCCCTATGAAATGGGACACCACTTGGTGACATCACCATACAGTATTGATCACAAACTTCCAAGATGCTGTCTCTGTCTGTTGATTGTGTGGGTTTGGACAACAGTGTGTGTTATATATTTTATATATATTAAGTCTACTGAAGTTTTTTTTAGTGGAGGATATGTTAAAGCCCCTCTCCAGACTTAAAAAAGATATTCTGTTTTTAATAATAATTTTTGTCTGACATGGTTTTTCATGCTTCCATTTCCATCTGCTCCTTCTCTCTCATTAAAAAATATCCAGAATCAATTGCACATTGCAATTATTTTTCATTTAACAAATGTAACTACTAGACACATGGTGAATTCTACTGCACTGGACTGGAGGCATCAAGCTTTTACATCACACTTTTGGAAGTGGCATATTGAACCATTATTGGCTTCCAAACTAATTGTGTTATAAAATCTTGCTTGCATGTACGGGTCAGTGACTGAGATTTAAGGTTCTCCTTCTGCAGAGGAATATGAAAACATCCTTCTAATGTCAAACTTTGCATAGTAAAGCTCAAGTGAATTAACCATAGTGAAACACATTTTTAAGGGGGGCTTTTTGAGGGACCTTTTTGTAGTTTTATTTGTCACATCAGCCATCACCAGAAATATCCTTTCCGTTTTTGTATGTGTTTCCTTGGAAACACATACAAAAACAATAACCTTTCATTAACCGACTATAGACTAAATACATGAATTCATTCATTTTAGTTATTTAGTATGAAGTGTAACAAAACAAGCATTTGTTTTTTAAATGTAATGTATAAATACTTTGTGTTAGTTATTTACAGCCTGAGGTATCTGCTGTATGTAATGTCACTATAGATGGTAACTAGGCAGCAGTGAGTACTGTCCTCATTGTTAAGTGTGTGATGTGGTGATTGTGTGTGTGTGTAGGGTGGAGGGGGGATCAAAGACTCTCGGTGAAGCTGTCTGTGAGAGTGGGGAGAGGTTCTGGTGAGATGTAGTTATGAAAGCGAGTAAAAAGGACGACGGCTGTGAGGCTATTGAGCGGCAATCGGTGGCTTGACGCTGATGCCAGTGACCTTGGCCTCTGGAGCTAATGGAAGTGGAGGACAGCGGGAATGCACTCTGATCCCTTAAACTTTCAACTGCCCTCAAAATCACACTCCAGTTAGTGTCCTGATAAAACCGCTTGATTCTCTGTGGTATCGTAGTCATGATCACAGATAAATGTAAAGCCCTGAAAGTCAGATTTTAGGTCACAGAAATTGTGGCTGCTGTCATGTGGCACACTAACTGTAATAATCAATAATTACACCAAGTGCAAGTTTTATAAGGAATAATCATGTTGTTTTAATGTAATTAAATCTACGAGAAGCTGTTGCCTTTACTTTTTGTTATGTGCCGTTATACAATAAAAATGTTCATTATCCCGCCTTTATAATTGGATTTCGATTGGCACCTTACAAAAAGGGAAATGGAGGTTGTCATTGATCTTTGTTCATATTGATTTGTCTGCATAACATTAAGCACACAGTGTGATTGACTGGACTGTAGCTTGTAAAAGACTGGTAACAGTAAAAAAGGCGCATCATAATGTAACTAGTGTGTGTGTGTGTGCGTGTGTGTCTGTATGAGCGTGTTTTGGGAAAGCAAAGTGTGTTTATGTGGTGCCCCCTGGCTTTAAATCAGCTTACAACAGGAGGCTGGAGAAATATTCAGTTTAAATTTACCATAACTTTCTTTGAAAGGTGCCACCATGATTTTTCAAATTGTGCGTGTGTGCGTGCGTGCACACAGTTGAAGCTTAGGTTTATATGTTATATGATGACAGCACAACATCATTTGAATACACCT
This sequence comes from Etheostoma cragini, assembly GCF_013103735.1. Classification (NCBI taxonomy): domain Eukaryota; kingdom Metazoa; phylum Chordata; class Actinopteri; order Perciformes; family Percidae; genus Etheostoma; species Etheostoma cragini. The sequence continues at coordinate 16,514,578 of NC_048421.1, forward strand.
GTCTATCAACATTAAGACAATAATTTGCTAACTTAGAGACAAATGCAAAAAAATATAAATGCACAAAATAAATGCAAAAACCATTTTTTAAGTAGCTAACCATGAATCAGGCTGCCGATGTCAACAGGGAAGAATATACTACACAGAATACTAAAGGAAAGCTCCTTGGGCTTTCAGCAATTATTGCTTGTTGAGCACCAGTGGAAGAGGCGGATGTCATCATTCAAAGGGCCACTGGATCAATTTTTTAAGTTTAAAGGAGGATCCCATGGTGAGGGCTGGGCTACAGGGAGGGAGGAGAGAGCAGGAGGGAGGGAGATGTAGATGGATAACAGGGGTTTCCTCCCTCTCTCTCACTCTCTTGCAGTCTCTTTAGTTTTCTCCTGCTCTTTACCCTGTGGTGCGCTTCAGCATGAGCTTCAAGCATACACTGCAGCCTGTGAGTACCTCAGCCTTACTGGGTCTCTCAAGCTCCCTGGTGTCCTCCTCAAACTTCCCCTTTCCCTTTGTCTGCTCCACTGCCCTGTTTGTTTGTTGTAACCTTCCCTCCTCTTTCTCCTTCTTTCTGTCTTCCTCCTTCATCTCTCCCCTTCCAGCTATCCTTCTGCAGCACCACAGGAAAGCAACACCATTCAGGTTAAGCTGATGCCATGTCACCTTGCTAAGACAAGGAAGAACTTCTGTCTATTTGAACCATTTTTCACAGATTTTGTGCACATAATCTATCTTATTTTCCTTGCACCTTTTTTAGGTTAACTGAAGGGGTTTGTTTAGGGTACAAAAATGTGTATTCTGTTTATGTTCAGAGTGATATAAGACAGGATGAGTAGGATGCACTGGCTAAAAAGTTTAATTTTACATTTACTAAAGTTTGCAAGAAGAAAAAAATAACTGAAGTGAGTTGCATATTAAATATATTGCACTTTGCATTGTGACTTTATTCAAAAGTAAGGATCAAAGTGTATTTTTTTGTCTCCATAGCCGATTAGAAATCACAATCATGTCTGTGTTTTTATGATTGGGAATATTTAGTATTCAACAGTATATGTCCTGTTCAGTCTATGTTCATCTTCACTTGCACTTCCCACCACAACTTCCTTCTCAAGCTAGTATGTAATATGTAGAAATGTTGACAGTAAACTATTGCTATGTTAATTATAAAGTCAGAGTAGCAACACAGAGATGTTGCGTGCAAACTGGTGGTTTCAGTTCTCTGGTTGTCATTATGAAACAGCGCTGCGCACAACATCAATACCTTAACATTTCTTGGATGAGTGAACTTCTGCTCATGTGTTTACATTACATTACTGTGTTGTCTTTTACTGTTTGGCTCTTGGGGTCAGTCGTTGACATGCAAAGGAGGGCCAGAGGTTGTTGTATGTTGTGTTCAGTGAATCCTGTGAGGTTTCCTACCATTTCCAATTACTGCACGCTGTTTATTGGTTGTGAAAAAGATTTCTGGAACTCGAGCAGAGCCAACATCTATCTATCATTAAAGGCCATTCCATGCTATAATGGAAAGCTATGCGAGCCTTGGTTATCCCTAGTGAAGATCTAACTTTTCTCTCCGTTCTTGTTTACCAAATATGGCCATGAACACATTTAGTAACTTAGTACTTTGTTCTTAAGGGGCAATTTACAGTGAATATGTCCGATCAATGTTTACATCCAAGCTGGAAAAGTTGATTTAAACAGCAGTTTTTTCCCCCAAAGAACTAGTCTAAATAGACAATATCATGTTAGATTTCACTTCCGGTTCCTGTATGAGTTGAGTTTTTGGCACTGCAGCTACTTGTTGTACACGTCTATCTTTTGTCATAGTGACAATGACTATGATGATGCAAACCAAAGTGCAAATGAGGGTCTGACCACTGGAGGGTTATGGTGAGGAGATGGAAGGACAACAATGCACCGCAAGAGCATTTTTTAACATGGGCTAGGCAGTTAGTTAGTGTATTTGTTTCAGTAGTGGGGCATCAGAAATATTTAGTTTTATAGAGGAAGGCATTTTCACACCACCAATGACTGTTAAACCCACCACATACAGCAGAGAGTAGAGTCCTAAAGCCAGCCCTCTGCATGGCCAGCACTTTTTTTTGGTCCACAGTTTCACTGGTAGAAGGGGTCACTTGGTGCACCCGAGGCAGGTGCAGCTCTTTAAAAACAGCAGTTAAGGATTTGACTTACAGCAGTAAAGTGCCTTTGGAGAGTGGCTGGAGCTTTACAGTGACTTTGTTAAAGCAGAGTTTGTGATGTTATAGTTTTCTGTGGTTTTTCTGCAAGAAAGATGGCTTCCCCCTCTGTTGCTGTGGTCGACACTAGGAGTGGGATAGTAATAGTCATTGCTTCACTAAGTTGTTCGCGGTTGTTAGTCTATTAACGCAATTAGACAAATAACCCAGGGTGTGGTGGTAACACTAGATGGGGATTTGATGTTTTTTGCCTCGCTAAAGGTGTTTTTTTGTTTTGTAATTACTGCATTTAACTGCATTTTGCATATTAAGAAACTGACTGAGTGTGGACATGTTGCCCTACAGGGCTGTGAAATTTTTTCTAGCCAATTGGTAAGAATCTGTTTGAGGAGGTCTTTACATACCTGTCAGACACAGAATCTTATACATCAGTCAGTCTGGGGCTTTACTTTCTAAGTTGTAAACACAGGACCGTCCCTGTAATTCCCCAGTTTTTTGTTTTATTCCCCCAAACTTCAGCATAGTTGTTCAGATCGAAAACACTTAAGCAGCCTGCTTTAACATACAGATCTGTGAATGTGCCATTATTTCAGAAATAAGAAAATATGAATTTGTAGATAAGTTAAAGTCTATACTATTTACACACAAAATGAAAGAGGAGGGTGAATTACTGTGCAGTGCATAAATATTATACCTCATATGAAGAATAAAACCTCCTAAAAGATTTGAATTCCTAAAAAAAGTTCAACCTGGTCATAACTGAAATATTTAGTTAATGATAATGACAATAATAAATAAAAAGTTTTTGCTCTGCAGGCCAGTGAATACAAATCTCAACTTTTTGTTGCAAAGTTACGTTTATGCTTTTGGATAATATTAGTATCTTGCTTTTCCGCATTATAGTGTTTTTCCTTCCAAAGCTCCTGATCTGATTAAGATTTGTCTTTAATAAAGTAACTTGTTTTTAGCTCGGTTCTTATAAAGAACACTCTATCCCACAAGTCATGGATCATACTGTCCTACCTCCAATAATAATAACACCCTCACCTATTCCTCTCTACTCAGGTGCTGTCTCTCGGTGCTGATGTGCTGCCAGAGTACAAGCTCCAAGCCCCACGCATCCACAAATGGACCATCCTTCACTATAGCCCCTTCAAAGCTGTATGGGACTGGATCATCCTGCTGCTGGTCATCTACACAGCCATCTTCACACCGTACTCGGCTGCCTTCCTTCTTAACGAGGTGGAGGAAGAGCGGAGGAGAACCTGCGGCTACACCTGCAACCCGCTCAACGTGGTGGACCTGGTGGTGGATGTCATGTTCATTGTGGACATCCTCATCAACTTCAGGACCACCTACGTAAACCACAACGACGAGGTGGTCAGCCAGCCGGGACGCATCGCGCAGCACTATTTTAAAGGCTGGTTCCTCATTGACATTGTGGCCGCCATCCCCTTTGATCTGCTCATATTCCGCTCCGGGTCTGAAGAGGTGAGAAAGAAGGGAAGATAGTGGACGTCATAGGCATCACAACATTAACATAATTGCAAATTAGACAAAAAGTACAGACTTTTTTTGTGTTTTTGAGACTGTAAGATGATATAGGTGGGTGTGGGAGATTAAGTGTCTAATGTCGCTAACATAAAGTCTACTCTCTCTCCACCAGCCTCAAACAACCACTCTTATTGGATTACTGAAAACAGCCAGACTGCTGAGGTTGGTACGAGTGGCCAGGAAGTTGGACCGCTACTCAGAATATGGAGCTGCTGTCCTTTTCCTTCTCATGTGCACCTTTGCCCTCATTGCTCATTGGCTGGCCTGTATCTGGTATGCAATCGGCAACGTGGAGCGCACAGGTTCCGCCCGCATCGGAGGCATGAAGATCGGCTGGCTGGACAACCTGGCTGACCAGATTGGTAAACAGTACAATGACAGTGATATAGCCTCGGGGCCCTCAATCAAGGACAAGTATGTTACAGCCCTGTACTTCACCTTCAGCAGCCTGACCAGTGTGGGTTTTGGGAACGTCTCACCCAACACCAACCCAGAGAAGATCTTCTCCATCTGTGTCATGCTCATTGGCTGTGAGTAGAGTGGCAGTGAGTCTGAACTTCCAGCAACATCTAGAACAAATAAAATATATCCGGTCACACTTGTGTGAATGCAGGTGACTGACCGTCTCCTGCTGAGACATTTTTGAGCTGTTGTAGTTGTTGGTTTTGCGACAGAATAATGTATAAAGAGGAGCAGATAAAGATTATGTTGTTGTTGGGGAAGAGGAGAAGAAAAACAGGTTGTAGTAGTGCAGTGTAATGTAGCCAATATCATGCAATACCAGCTGGTGAGACACACCCCCAATCAATGTCTCCTCGATCTTGGCTCACTGAGAAAACTGCAGCCATTGATAGTCGAGTGTTGTCAACCACAAACCCTTTTTGGCAATCGGTTGAGGCCATTGGCGCCAATTTATGTTTTCCTCTGTGGGTGCTCAGCACCAACTGCAATGTTTAATTTTAAATGAATGTAGCCTACTTCCAGTCTGGCACACGTGGGTGCTCAGTATTTCCCGGTATCGGCGCTTATGGTTGAGGCTTCAACTTCTCTGGTCAAAGTTTATCAAAGTTGAACTCCATATGATGCAAAGATGCAAACAGAAAAGAAAATGCAAACAGTAAAGGGGGGAGAGAGAAGGGAGAGGTGACATGCAGCAAAGGGCCGTGAGTCTAAATTGAACCCAGGCTGCTGCTGAGAGCTCAGTTATGGCGTCAGATTTATGTCATATTCAGTCTTACTACTATACATGGGGGTGCATGCACTACCAGTTTGCCTTGATGATGATGACTTTTTAATGATACGCACATACGGCTCTTAAATATTGGCAGATTGATTAATCAGTTAGATTGTGTCTGAACAACAGTCTTGGTACTTGGTAACAAATAGGGACCTGAATGTCATTCTTCAGTATTGTGTTTAAATTATCTATTTTGTAAAAAGATTTACAGAAGTAATATCAGCATGTTGCAAATGATTTAAAATACATTAATTTGATTTTAATTACTACAATTGCCTGCTGCAAAATTGTACATTCATCAAATCTTGGTATCATAAATTTCTCCAACATATGGTATTTTTGTTCCACGTCTGCCCCATGCAGCTCTGATGTATGCCAGTATCTTTGGTAACGTGTCGGCCATCATTCAGAGATTGTACTCAGGCACAGCCCGTTACCACACCCAGATGCTGCGGGTCAAAGAGTTCATCCGTTTCCATCAGATCCCAGGAAGCCTGAGACAGAGGCTGGAGGAGTACTTCCAACATGCCTGGTCCTACACCAACGGCATTGACATGAACGCTGTAAGTCATGTAAGACATTCATCCACACACATTCGTGCAACAGTTGACAAGAGGCAATGGCTCCATATTGATTTATAAAGGCTTTTGTTGGAAAGTGGATATTTAGACCGTTTAGACAGCTGTATAATTGAGGGTGTAGCTTAGTGGTAGAACATATGACTGCAGATTAACAGGTCCTGTGTTCAAATCTGGGAGCCCCCTAAATCATCTAGTCTTTTTGTCTACTGTACATAATCCCAAACCACAACATCTGTACTGGCCACTCAGCTAGAATACAAAACAATAAGATCTGACAATGCATGTTTAATTTCTACACAAAATTCTGTATTTATCATCTCAATCAAACCTTTAGGCACGTTAAGTGCAAATATCTACATATTTCTGCATTCATTACCAACATAGATACTGTAGGACGATATATGCATGTGTTGTGCTTTCTTTAAAATATCTCATTGCAAGCTCTGAAGTGAATGGTAAAAATAAACCTTAAAAGAGATATTCTGTGTTAGACCTACATGGGTTGATCACCTTGTTTTTTGCTGCTGTAATGATCCAGTTTTCCCACATTGAACTTTCATGTAACCTTAAGAAATGAACCCAAATGCAGGTTTTTTTATGTTACAATGCAAGTGAGCTTGATTTCAGAATGAGTTATTCTAAATATTTTTTCCATCTTTCCTTCAACACACTCAACTTTTTTCCTCTACTTGAAACTGGTTTTGGCATACATGATACTGTATTGATAGAGTAACACATCACTTGCACTGATCTCAGTTGGGGGTACAGCTCAGTGGAAGAGCATTTGACTGCTGATCAAGAGGTCGCCACTTCAACTTTGGGTGTCTCCTGCTAATATAAACACAGATGAGTGTTTCCACTGAGGATAAATCATTAGGAGGCAGCTTTTTACTGATGATGTGCGTCATATTGCTGCTTGGGCTTGGGCCGCTAACAGCACTGGAGCATGACACAGCTGGGGAGAGACGCATTAGGGCCTGCCAATTCAATGTGAGAATAGATCATCACTTGGAGCCACTGTCCGTTGTACCCTGCCTGAATCAATCAATTCTCACCCCACCGTTTCTTTTTTATGCGTCTTTCAGATTAATTTAGCATTTTCTATTATTAGATCACATGGTTTTAAAGATACAGGACAAAGAGATGCAGGGGGAAAAGACAATATGATGGGAAAGGATTTGAAGTCGATTCACCTAATGCTATCTATTGCCCTGCAGGTTTTAAAGGGTTTCCCTGAGTGTCTGCAGGCTGACATCTGCCTCCATTTGAACCGCAGCTTGCTGCAGAACTGCAGGGCTTTTCGAGGTGCCAACAAAGGCTGCCTGCGGGCTCTGGCCATGCGATTCAAGACAACCCACGCTCCGCCGGGTGACACTGTGGTCCACAGTGGGGACATTCTCAGCGCCCTCTACTTCATTTCCAGAGGTTCTATAGAGATTCTCAGGGACGATGTGGTTGTGGCCATACTAGGTAAACTGCAAGGCACAGTTTAGTTTCTGCTTACTTTGTCTATTTTCCAGTAAGGTTGGAAATCAGCCATTATTTTCATCATCAGTCTCTCATTGAAATAGTCAATAAATCATTTCACACATAAAAAGTCAATGACAATGACCAATGTTGATTACAAATAACAAAACTCTAAAATGAAATTGCAAAAAATCATCATCATTTCATTTTTGTTAAATGACTAGAGATTTAAACAATAATTATAACCATGAATAATTTGTTTTTCTTTTGATATTTTTTGTATCTGGTTCTTTCCCACAATGCCACAGCCATAACTCGCACTGCCCTTTACAACACACACACGCAAACACACAGTGTGTGTTGTGTTGCCAGAGGTGTTTGGGCACAGACTCACTTCCATTCTACAGTGGCATTGATCATCAATAGGCCCTGCACTCAGATCCAAGCTACATAGGTCATTTCTGTGTTTGAGGGAATCATTAATTTGTTTTGGAGCAGCAGCGCTGCTGAGCATCAGTGACACACACTAGTGCTCCTTTTTTCATTTGTTTTGGATCAGACTCACCAATAAAAATGATTTCAGCAAACTATTTTCACTATTACTAGCAGGGTCTCGCTTACTTGGGGAAACATATTGATTAACTGTTACCCTTTTCCTATGTTCATATTTCCTTTTGCTGTGGTTTCTGTAGGAAAGAACGACATATTTGGTGAACCTATCAGTGTGTATGGGAGGCCAGGTAAATCCAGCGCTGACGTAAGGGCTTTGACCTACTGCGACCTTCACAAGATCCTGAGAGACGACCTGCTGGAAGTGCTGGATATGTATCCCGACTTCTCCGACACGTTCTGGAACAACTTGGAGATCACCTTCAACCTGAGAGATGTGAGTGCCACCAGAGGACAATGTTACACATTGAATCACCATCTTAATAGTTATCACCTTATTTCATGTGTTAAGAAATAAAGACAACTAATGGGCAACTGAATACCATATACAGCCCCAAAATCGCTATTGCCAAATCCACCAGACTCCATTTAAATAGTCATTTTATCATAAAACACTTATATAAAAGTCAATAGAAACAAATTAAAACTACCAAAAGCCATCTTGGTTCATCTTTCCACTGTTCCAACAATCACCATTGTGGTTTTGTTAAAATAAAACCTTAATTTTCCCATTTACATGTGAAAAAACGCTGTCTCTATACACACTAAAAGCATTGTTTGTTGAATCTGGTGAGTTTGGCGATATACAATTTTGGGGCTGTTTCATGTAAACAATAAGATCTTACTCTTTAGCAAAAAGGTCTATATCCATAATGTTGTCAGACACTGAGCCTGTCAGTGGCAAAAACAGAACTTTTAGTGGAAGGAAATTGATGGTGCTTATTTGCGCTATAGGATTAAATTTGCGGCCCTGTTCACAATTGCCAGTTACAGCTTTCTTGCTCAATATTGGACCAATTAAAAGATTGTTGTTTACACTCGTCACTTAGACATCAATGTACAGGAAATAAGGGTCCAGGTTGAAAAAAAATACATTGTGGAATTTTCATTATAAGCAAACATAAAGATCAATGCCAAAATTTATTTCCTAGCACATGAAATATTTGCGAAGCCTTTTTTTTTTAAATGCCTTGAAACTTTCCTTTTTTTCTTAGGTTACAATAATTTGTATATCCATCTTTTGTACTGGCATATCTCCTCCATTTATGGGACTTAACTGCCTATATGCACAGGACATTCAGCAAAACATTGCTCTATAGCACTACAATTGGTCACAAACTCCACAGGGACCCTTTATGTGGGGAAATAAACAAGATATCGTCAATTGGTCATACCTGCTTCATCTATCCCTTCTCAATTTGACGTTGTATCCTTGTCTTTATATTCTAAGAAATATATCCACCGAAACTAATTCGAAAATTATTTTTTGGTGATGCACCTGCCATGCGTGGGGCTATTGTTTGTGTGCTGTTGTTTTTTCTTCTTCTTGTGGAACCCTGACCGATTCACTGCTTCAACCATATGTAGATTAGTTATAGAGCTACATAACGATGTAAGACCCGTATAAAATCCAATGTGTATTTTTGAATTACTGAAGCTGATATGTATCAGGCAGATAGAATACACCAGCCAACCCAGGGCAGGGAATCTGAATGTGGCTACCGCCGGACAAGGCATCGGAGAAGCTCCCTGCGTCGTCGAAACCGACCAGGTGAGTGAGGGACAAGGCTTAACACACTTCCGCATTTTTCTCTTCCTTACTAATCCCCATATTGTCCTGGCTGTCATGTGACAATGTCTGTACAGACGGCATGGACCGTGAAGACTCTTACCCCGATCAGTTCCGTCCAATGGCAAACCACCAGGGCACAATGGCAGGATCCCATTGGGAAGACCTCTGCAGCAGCGCTAGTATCTGTTCGCAGTCTAGTGAAGAGGAGATGACGCCTATGGGACAAAGAAAGGGGGAGCTGTACCCCACCAGGGGGGACACCAGAGACTACTCCCCAGCAGCAGTCAACCTCTTGCCTCACAGTGGAACCTCAGCAGGGATGGGACCACCTCTAGACCCTGGAGGACCACAGTACTCAGGTAAAGATCTACAATCCCTTCATCAGTCATGTCTTTTTGGTCATCAGTATGCCTGGTTGAGCCTTATAACCTTACATGTACCAAGTTTCAAATCACAATTCCATCAGTTTTCCGTAACACTTTTCCTACATGTCTTTCTCTACCTTGAAGGCGAAATTAGATGACACCATGTTTTCCAGATGTGTTAAGGACAAAAAATTATTTTACAAAAGAAGATAAAATTGTACATACTCCTAAAATCTGGTCCCCTCTTTGAATACAGTGATGATATTTAAATTCCGTTGATGTCAGGTAAGGGTAATATTAGAAGAAGTAATCAAAGTTGTATCTCTTTCCCTTTACCTCTTCTAGTCAAAATTAGGTTCTGTTTTGTGATGAATGGGGTAAACCTTGGAGCCAAAACAAATCCAGAGTACTTAAATTCAAGTCAAAAGTATAAAGTTTATATTGTTATTATAAAGAGAATGTATTTTTGCATTTTCACATGTGAAAATTTGAAGTTGCGGCAACTATAAGTGATAATGAAATAAAAAATAGGATTTAGACCTACAGTTTGTATTACAAAGTACACATTTGTACTTTGTAACTTTAAAATTCCAATCCTACCAATTCCTCACCCACACCAAGATGTGGCAGCACCCCAACCCTCATCCACCTTCACTGGCTCTCAATTAAGTTCCGCATGAAATATAAAATCCTCCTTCTTACCTACAAATCCCTCCATTGCCTGGCCCCACCGTACCTCTCCGACCTTCTCCATCCATACACCCCACCCAAAACCCTCAAGCGTTGTCCTGCTCTCCATTCCCCACACCAGACTCTGTACCGTTGGAAACCGAGCCTTTAGTGTTGCAGCCCCATCCCTCTGGAACATCCCAAAAACTGAAAACAAAAGAATTGACATCAACAGCAAAAAACAATGGGTAAAATTCAGGTTGAAGTAAATTACTAATAGTTGAAATAATGTGAAAACTAGTAAAACTTCACCAAAATTGGAGTATACACTGCCTGGTCTATTTTACTCATATATTGCATGATTTATTTGAATAATTGATTCTTCTTCTGCACAGCAGCAGCCCCCATCAGCATGCCTGGCCTGTATGACTACTGGCCGGACCGCAGAGACACCCAGAAACGTTCATCGTCAGTCAGGGCCAGTTTCCACCCTCCACCCTGTGCAGAGGACAGGCCCATTGAGCTGGAGTCCAGACTGGAGCTGCTGCAGTCCCAGTTAAATAGGTGACTTTGACTTATGTACACCTAGTAAAATAAGGGGGCATCCGGATTTGAACCGGGGACCTCTTGATCTGCAGTCAAATGCTCTACCACTGAGCTATACCCCCTGGTGACAAACAAGCCCAGGCTTCTCATTTAGAACATTTACTTCCACGGCTCATTTCTGAAAGCTCCGCCTTTCCTCTCCTGCTTTATTTGCACATCAGTTTCCAGCTGGTTGTGTGCACAGTGTAAAAGTCCTTACACAGCAGGCAGGCAGAGAACTAGTGGTGACAAAGGCTGACTGTCGACACAGGTCACCATTATTTTGGCCAAACACTGGGCTGCACATGTACTAAAGAAAGTGAGAAGAGAGAGGTGTAGGGAAATACAATTAAAGATAAGAAGGTGAGACTGAAAAATGTAGAAACATTCTCTGTAAAGTCAGCCTTGTATGTGCTTCCTTTTATCTGCCGGTACTCATATATGCTATGCTTTGTCATGCCATACTGTTGAAAGAGCAAGAGAGAAACCTAGTGGACAATTTTGAAATTGTGTTATTTTGTGTCTTTCTTTATCCTTCCAAGGCTGGAGACGCGTATGACAGCAGACATCAATGTGATCCTGCAGCTTCTCCAGAGGCAGATGGCCTTGGTGCCCCCGGCCTACAGCGCTGTGTCCCCCAGCCCTCAGCCGCCTCACCCCACCAGCCTGTACAGCACAGGAGCACCCACAATCCACACTGTCCCTCCAATCCAGCCAGTACCTATCGACAGCACTTCCTCAGTACTAAAGGTATTGTGTTCAGTTTACATTCTTACAGTAATTTAACCAGTAACATCATGTAATGTCCACTGGTTGCATGTCAATGAATTAGAGTTTAGAGGGTGCTGCTGGGTGGATTTTGTTACCTTTAGACAAGTTAACTGTTTTAATGCTAGTCTTAATGCAAAGATAAGTTTACTGGCCGCTTGCTCTAACTACAAATTTATTGTGCATTACATTAGAGTGGTATCAATCTTATCACCTAATCTCTCTAAGCGTACTGTTGTTGTTTGAACAGGAGGAGGGGTCACCCCACAGAACTAGTCCTGTTTTAGTTGGGCTTAATACTTCTCTCTTTTTCCAGAGTCCAGACTCTGACTTAAACCACAAATCCAAGGACTCTCTGTCCAGCGGGATCCATCTCACTGTGGCCTCTGATGACACCATGTCCATGTCACCGGAGGCTGACCCACCACATCTGCATTCTGTGGACCTCAACACTCCTACATTTTCAGGGGCCCTAGAGCCACCTGGACTGCAATGTGCCAGCCAGCGTTTCCCCTCCCTTCCTGAGCACCTGGAGACCTCCACAGAGATGCAGGAGGTCCAGAGGCATTTCTCCGACCCTGTCTTGCCAGGCAGTTAGAACACCAGAGTCACCAACGCCACCCAAAAGCCTGGTCCTCTGAAAAGGACAGACATATGTTCCCCACTCTACTAGCTCCTTTTCCCTCCCTTTAAACCTCCTCTCTTCTGTTCAGATGCTGCTGTAGAGCGTTGGACGCCTTGTCTTCCACGTTACTGAGGGTTTAGAGTGCCTCCTGTTTTTTACAAACGGACTCTAGGGCAGCCCATTGGGCTGCTGTCGTTTCTTGCTCCACAGCCTTTTGTACCTGAGGTCCTGTGCAATCAAGAGATTATTCTTCCTTAACTGGGTGGGGAAATTTTGAAACATGAGTTGACAATTAACACTTACAAACATATACATGTGACATGCAGTCGCTGGAGCTGAAACCAGCACAAACTACGTCCTAGACCGAGGCAAAGAGGTGAAATGTCAAAGTCTGCTAATATGTTTCACATGAGAAGAATCATCTACATTCACTTTGTATAAGAATTGCACATTTAAACTCGAGCTTAGAAAAATTTAATCATTTATTTGGTATTGAATCTATTTTCCTAACATTAGAGATGTATTGATCACATTAAGAACAACACATCTAGTAAATGTTACAAACTATGAGTGTTTTAAGTTAGAGACTCACTTTTGTTGTTTTGGTTTATGTTGAAAAATGATAAAATGCATGCCAGAGCTTTATGGCACAATGTGAAGGATGAAGGGTTCAAGGAACAGTGTAATTTTCATCTCACATTTCATGTATTGACATTTAGACATGAATCAAAAGAATTGTTAGGCATGTCATTTGATCATGAGAAGGTGATGCAAGGTACACAACCAAGCAGAGCAGAAACACTTCATAGTTTCTTGTACATTTACACATAGCTCTTATAGTTTTGTTTGTTTGTTAATGACTGCTTTGCTTTCTGTGTTTGTATATCTGCTCTGTTCAACTCAAACACGTGTCAACTATTTTTCATGATCTGAAAGTGCCAACATTAGAGGACTTGTTTACCCCATTCTCAAGATAGTGATACTTCAACAGGTAAAGGAAAAAACTGCAGAGTTGTTTTCCGTCAACAGAGTGACAAGTGAAGTGGATGGTAACTGTCAATCACAGAGATGCTGCCTGAAGGCATCTTATGATTTATGATTTCAAAGCCACAAGGTGTGTAATGACTTTTTAAGAATTCATAATTCTGTATATTTCTTGAAGCACAAATTCCTGTTATTTATCTTCTCTTTTTTTTTTTTAGATTAAAGACACACCACAGACAAAGTACACTGGGAGTCCAAAACTTTTTTTTATTTTCCAGATTACTCAAGAAAACACTGGCCTACCAGCTGCAACACCAAATATATAGTGCAGAAGGAACATTCAGCACCATGTGTCCGTATACATAAACTAAAGTGTACAGAGAATGTATTTAATGATGGATATGCAACATTTTGAAGGACTTTTATACAGTGATAGAAAGAATCTCTGAGGTATGTACTGCTAATTTATGCTACTTTCTACTACAAAGATGGAAATATTGTACTTCATACAAAAATATATTTATTTTACAGTGGCTGGTTACTTTGTAGATGAAGATTTTAAAAAGATATACTGGGCACCTAAAGTAAGATGCATAGTTAAACAAATTAAATAAACTAAAAGTAGATATACAGTGCTGCTATAAAGTTTGTGAAACCTTTAAAATATTTCTTTATTTCTCCATAAACATGACCTGAAATGTTATCAGATCTTCATTTAAGTCCTAAAACTAGATAAAGAAGACCCACTTAAACAAATAAGTTATACATATTTATTTATTTACCAGGATTATCCAACATTGAATGTCTTTGTTGGGAAATGTATGTGAATGTGTGTTATGAGTTCATTTAAAGGTGTAATTGGAATCAGGTGTTTCAATCCATGGGATGGCAATCAGGTGTGAGTTTAGCGTTCCCTGTCCTATTAAGGAATAGAAACCTGGGTCTTACTGTAAGCATCTCTGGTCTTCGCCCCACTGGTTTGGGAAAGTGTGACAAACCACGCTCAAAGGAGATTTCTGCAGAGCTGAGACAAATAGTCTCCCCAGGAGTGGTGGTCCAACAAAAATCCCTCCAAGAGCAAAGTGTACAATACTCCAGGAAGTCACAAAGACCCTTAGGGTAACCTCTATGGATCTACAGGCCTCTCTTGCATTGGCTACTGTCAATGTTCCCAATGTCCACAGTCAGATAAACACTAAACAATAATGGTTTATGGCAGGATACCAAGAAGAACATTGCGGCCCATCTACAGTTTCCTAAAGGGCACGTGGATTAACAAGTGTTGTTTAGGGCTGTCTCAGGGCCGGGGCAGCTTGCAATTTTTGAATCCTGGATTGTACCAGAAGATTCTACAAGACAGTGTCAGGGTATCTAAACTGAAACTCGACAAAAGGTGAGTCATGCAGCAAGACAATCACATTAAACACACAAGTCAGACTGAAAGCATTGTGTGAGGAAAAATGGGCCAAAATTCCTCCAAGCCGACATGTGGGACTGATCAAGTTTTTGGTGCTTAAGAGCGTCCCACCAGGTACTGAAAAGAAAGATTCCCAGTCCTAGATCTTAAGAAAAAATACAGAAAAGGGTTCCCAAACTTAATGGCTGTACCATAACTTAAAATGACCACCGTTTCAACAAGTTACACAAGGGACTTAACACTTATCTGGAACAAAGAGTGCAACAACTTTGTTCCACTATGTGCTCCTAAAAATGGTTCAGTACGCACTGTCTTTGATTAAAGTTAATACGTCTCATTCACATATTAGCTTGGTTTAAAGTCACTGGAGATGCATTTATAGACAGAGAAGAGGGATCAAACCTTACAAATTGGCAATGGTGGATAATTACTACATACACAATTTAAGTATTTGTGCTTTCCTTGAGTTTTTTTATACTTTAATTCTCCCCATATCAAAAATATTGGTACTTAAGTCCACTACATACGCTATATTAATTAGTTATTTTTCAGGTTACGATTTTATATAGTTTAGTGGTAGAGCGTTTGACCCATCAGGACGTCCACAGTTTAAATCAGAGTGTCCCCTCTTTAGACACGCTATTTGACCTGAGGCCGTGCAAACGGTACTGATGATTCCTGATGGACTGGCATAATCTCTGTAAATCAAATTGACAAAAGTTATACATCAACAACTTTGTTCCTAGGACATAAAGGAATACAATTTATTAGAGCAAATTCAATAATAAACTTTATGAAAAAGCTACAACATGAACAATTGTCTTACCAACATCTTGTTGATATATTTATGTCTGTACAGTTTTTGCCTTGTAATTGCATGCTACAAGGACATGCCACTTTTTAATTATTGAAAACAAAAAAAAGAGAAGAGAGTTCTTTCACGCTCCTCCCATATTCACAACTCACTCTAAACACCAAAGAAAATGCAGCTTTCAAAGCTCAAACTTCTACAAATGGAAGAGAATACGTGAGGAGTTAAAAAGGCGGAACGACATTGCTCCGGTAGGTTCTGAGTGTTGCTGTACATGGCTGCCTCACAGCGTCACCAGCCAAACCCTATGATGTCACCACTGAGGTGACAATACGAATCCCTCTCAGATTATTCTACAATTTATAAAAGTTGCACAGGTCTGAGCTTCGATCATTTGGAGAGACGATACTTGACATACACCCATTTTAAAAAATATACAGGGGGTAAACAAGACCATAATACGCTGATCTTTGAATCACCAATAGTATGGTACGAGTCCACAAGAAGGCTACGACATATTGCATCAGAGAGGTCATCTTCTGCCACCTAGAGTAATTTGTATCAACCTTTACAACTCAAACATACATCTAAACCCTTCCTGATAATCTCAGAGCTGGCTGAAATCCCACCAAGAAGTATAAAATCTGGTATTCATAGACAACTGCTCAAAGCTTCTGAACACTACCTTGTCAGCAAAATAAATAAGAGCTTAAACATGTTTAATAGGAGAAAATGTAAACCAGATTATTTTGGAACAGGTGTGTGTGTGTGTGATGCTCCAAACATTTTCACAAAGTTCACTCGTGACCACAACCTTGTCTTGAAAGCAGCAGGACGAGGACTAATAATTAAATCAAATTTGAAACAAGAAGGAGCTTCTCTTCATCGAAGTGTCTTTGGCTTTAGACACGCAGGATCTCCAGGCAGTTGTTGTAGCAGATGGCGATCCAGTCCGGCTGCGTGGAGGCCCACTGCACGTTGTTGATCTCCCCTTCAGCAGTGTAGGCCAGGATGGGATCCTCAATGGCGCGTGGCATCTGCTGAATGTCCCAGATCAGAGCCTGGTGGTCATCGGCTGAGGAGGTAAGACACACAGAGCAGGCATTAAAAGAAAGATTTCAGAATGAAGGAGCAGGGATATACAGCCAAATACAGATAAAGTTAAGCCTTATGGTCCCTTTTTGAAACACAAGTTTGGGCTGTTTCAAAAGTTAGAAATCATGATTGACATGGTGAAATCTTAGTCGTTAATCTAAAACAGTGGATCATACTGTGACCATCAGTGGCTGAATTTGAAAGCATTAAATGACACCGGCGAGAACATATTTACCTCAAATTCATTTTCAAAAATGTAAGACTTTCTTACAAATGCATCCACACAATTCTCTTGAGGTTTTTTGATGATTAGAAATGCCAGTGCAATGACCACACTTGAACGTTTTGGTCCATTTTCAAAACATGAGGGAAGATGAATTCGAGAGTTTGATGTTTCTGCTAGCATCGGTCTGTCGCCTTCCCCCCCCACCCCACCCCACTATATCCCACAATCTATAGGTGCGTTTACCTGCAGTGCAGATGTGACATGACGAGTGAGGGGCCCAGGCGATGCCGTTGACACATGCCCGATGGTTGTTCAGCCGAGCCACCGGAGTGCAGGGCACACGTACATCCAGGATGACCACCTAATACACAGACATGTTAATGCTAGAGACTAGCAGGCACTTGATTCCTATCGTTATTTTTTAAATAAAAATTAAAATATCTATTCACTAAACACTTATGTGAAACAGTTGGAAACTTGTCCAATTAAGAGTATTTGATTCCTAAAGGTCCAATGTGTAGGAATTTTTCCCATCTAGCGTTCTTATATCACAATCAATTCTCTTGCGCCACACAGTTCAAGTATGTATTACAGCTACGGTAACCTTCACGCTTCAAAAAGAAGAAGACTCCTGTTCCTGAAATTTGGATTTTGATTACACGTGGTCCTCCACGTTTCCTTCTTCAAACTTGCCGGGGCCGGAAAGCGACGGTACTCGATAGAAGCACCTGTCAGTTTATGTTGTCCCTTACCGGCTAACATATTTCAAGATGGTGCATGACTATGAATCCCAGTTCATGCAAATAAATTTCAAATTGCCAAAAACTGTCAAATCATTTTTTGCATTTGCACAACAGTGAGTGCATTTCTTAAAACAATTGGTGTAAACGGCACTGCATAGTGACTGAGCTAAAAAAGTGTGTATCTTGCTGGAAATATTTTGTTTGACCAAAGCAAAGTCTTTATACCAATAACCCAACCAAACTGACAAGTCCTTACACCATTGTTAATACCAAGATAGTGAAACCGTTTTGTGTTCATATTTAACAGTTCACTCTGTAAGTATAGTGTAATGAACAATGCATATTCAATATGTGACAAACTTACACATTGTCATCTCTGATCTGAGAAATGCACCAAAGCAACTGAGAAGAACTGTATTGTTGTTAGCGGCGGAAACCAAAAACCAAGTTGATTAGACACCTCCATACAGGTATTTGTAGGATATATTTGCATGTTTATATCATGTAAAATATGTTTGGACTGATTGACATGAGTCATGTTTGTTTTCATTCAAGTTCACATGTAGGTAGTTATAGGGGTTTGTATATGGCCTTTACACAGAATAACTACCCTTTTCCAAGTGTGTACACTCCATTTTTGGAAGAATTAATTGCACATATGCATTAAACAAAGTGTTTTCCAGAGTATGAATTTAGTCTCATATCTTAGGTTTGTTATACCTAACTGCAATAACTGCAGACCTCTTACTTATGTAAACATGCAATGGCACATATTGTTGAAATGCAACATTTTTAGACATAAAAACCTATTCATAACCCATCCGGGAAATTGTAGGCCCGACTCTCATCAGCAGATTATCAAATTCCTCCTTTGTGAGTCCAAATTACCCCTGGAACCAGTCCCCGTGACAGCGGGGCTCCTTCACCAGCCGAAATTACCCCAACTGCTCTCTGGACCTGAGGGTCTTGTGCACCCACACCCTTCTTGCTGCTCGCTTCCTCCGTATATCCTCACAACCAGGGCCAGTGCTTCTTTTGGTTCAAAGACAGAAACATCGTCGCCACCAAATTGCTATGGGAACCCCGGTGTATCCTACACAATGTCGCATGTACTACACGTCAGATGTAAACACCGGACGCAGACGTGACGCATGTATGACTTAAATGTAGAAAGTCTTTCCTATTTTGCGCTGAGCCTGGCGGCAAGCACAACAAATGTATTTTTGTAACAGGACGCAACCTAGCGGCGAGCACGGCACATGCTGTGTATAAAGTGAATCAGCCCTTAGGAAACATGGCTACTGATAGGCTAACACTGACCTCCATGCCGTCCATGGCCATTGTGGCCAAGTAGTTGGGGTCCTGCTTGTTCCAGCAGAGGCGGAGCAGTGGATGGTGCTGGGGGTCTTCATAGATGATAGTGCTGTGCTCCAGGTGCCGGAGGTCAAACATGCGGACGGATCCATCGGCTCCCACGGACGCAAACATATCTCTACCACCTCCTGCACGGCTGAAAGCGATGTCATACACCTGCACAGGCACATGAAGACATTGATCTGAATGTTCTTACAGCCTGTGTACACACGCTGTAGGGCTTCTTTTTACAGCACAGACACACACGGACCTCTTTGTCATGAGCAATCAACTGGGTCTTCACATGTCCAGACACCAGGTTAACGCGTCCTAACACCTGCCCAGTCTCCAACCCCCAGATAGTGCAGGTGGTGTCTATGCTGGATGTACCTGCAGAAGGAACCAACCTGTTAAGCTGTACAAATGAAAGAGCAACAAAGTCCAGTTGATAGCCTCTTTAATATTATTTATCATGGAGTAGCTCTCTTACCCAGCAGATTTGGATCAACCTCATTCCAGTCAAAGGATGTGAGGGGAGCACAGAAGTCTGAGTTCTTGTTGTTGTTCAGCAAACATTCGAGACGTGTTTCTGTGTCGCTGACCTTCGTAATAAATGCAAAGGAATTTGGTAGTGAGCGGACTTCTTCATACAAGTACCATGGTCAAGCCAATGTGACAAGTTCACAGCTGCCAGATTGCCAAGCAAAAGCAGTGAACAAACAGACTTTACACCCACAGCACTGACTAGTTTATGTTATTACTGCAGTTGAGAATGATTGATTAATAATTGACAGAAACATCTTTTTCATCTCTTATGGTGCAGCCATTAGATATTGTAGTTTACGGTGCAGACAGGCAGTTAAAGGTAATATTCTTTTTCATTGTTTTTATAATCCAAAGAAGAAAAAGAAATTGTTATCCACAAATTTCACAAAATGGCAAAACCAACAATGTGCTAGTCCGTCTCTCAGTACTTTCTTACTTCCCTACCCCGCTTGTAGCACTCCCCTTCGAGGTCACTGAGAAAATCGGTTGCAAATATATTGTTGGTAGCAAAGTTATTTTTCTTGTGGGTACCATAGCTTTTGGCAAATGTTTCTAAACATCTAAAAAATATTAAACAAGCTTTTTTGAACTTTGAACTATTTCCAGCTGTGGGTTAATACATATGTGGTGCTCTTGTGAGAAGCAGGATGTTGTATGTGAGATTGACTCAAAATAAGCTCCAGGCCTGTGTTCATGTAATGAAGGAGGATGTCACTCAGTGCAACAGTGTGGCTAACGGATGTGTTTTTAATCGTATTTAGACAACAACGGAGATATATTTCATCTATATTTTGGATTTGCTGGTTTAGACTCTGTTGGATATTTTATACTCATTATATTTGCACTCTCTGACGTTGGGCTTTAACTGCTGCACAAATATTTCCCTAGGATGCATATCTTATCTTCTGTATAGCACAGAGGGGAAATATATACCAGGCTTCGGCTGCAAAATCAAAACCTGTTAGTAGGATCAATGTATCGTAGGTTTAGATGAACACAATAATTGATATTTCACCAGTCTTATATGTAAGATCAAAAAGCATACCCTCCAAATGCGCAGGTAGTCCCCACTGGTGGCAAGTAGGTCCGGGTACACCCCTTTAGTGTCTGGGATCCACATGATCTTGGTGGTGGGGTATGGGTGATCAAATGTGTTCCTGCAGACAAACTCTGAGCTCTCCTCTTCCAGCCCCACCAGCTGAACCTGGGTAGGAGCAAAGACATTTCCTGTAAATTACTGTAACCGGGCAACGAGGGTTAGAAATAGAATTAACCTTAGCTATACGTGGTGTTACTAACAGACACAACGACAGACTTGCTGTGTGTGTGTGTGTGTGTGTGTGTGTGTGTGTGTGTGTGTGTGTGTGTGTGTGTGTGCACGCGCGCACACACACACACACACACACACACACACACTTAGTATTGTTGGTTGTTGTTGTTGGGGAATAACAACAAAACATTCATTGTGCTTTTAAACATAGGTGCTGCGCAGGACAACTAGCATTAGCTAGCTCGCTAACGTTGTGCTGATGAATGGCCACACCACACTACGCACCTTGTTGTTGTATTCCTCCACAAAGCTGCCGAGAGCTAGCCTGAAGCGTTTGTCTGGACGGACGCTCCAGTTCATCGCATACACCGTCCATGGTGCCTCGTATTTGTAGATTTCTTTTCTTTTGCCGTGAAGCGACATCCTCTCGAACTGCAGCTGTTGTCAGAGCAGCTAACACGCTAGCGTTAGCTAACTGCAAAATAAGTAGTCGTGCAAGTCAAGAACAACCCGTTACTTTAACCTGCTATAAAAAATACCAGCAGGCGTGGTAGTAATAACCATTTAATTAAGTAAATCTTGTTTTGGGGCAAGACTTCTCACCACTTTACTTAACAAAGAGTAGCATTTCCCGTAACGATCCAAAGTGCTGTCACGTTCAACAAAACACATGCGATTGCTGGTTTTCAAAATAAAAGACGATTGTTATTAAAATCATCTTTTCTAATGGAAGGTTTGGTCTTTTCAATGTATTTTAACATAGAGCCTAACAAATAGAGAAATTAAAAGAAATAACTCTTTGTGAAACGTCCCACTAATGAAGCCATATTTCTTCTATTTATACCAAATCCCACCCTGTTTTGTGATGAACTTTATAGCCTGGGCCTACTGCTGTCTGAAAAGACAGGAGAAGAAGAGACTAAAAATTAATAATTCTTACGAAAACATTGTGGACAATATTGTCAGGTGAATTTTATTTATATATATTTCTAATTTTGTGAGAACATTCATTTGTTTTGGATTTGTAATTTTTATGATTTGAAACGTGGTACCTCCCCTGGTAGAGAGGTCCTCGAGGCAGTAACCGCATGTTCGACTCCGCTCCGCGGCCTTTTGCTGCATGTCTCTCCCCTTTCATGTATTCAGCTGTCCTATACAAATAAAGGCATAAGATTATCTTTTAAAAATAAAATTCCCGTAACCAAAATGCCAACCACATAACTAAATTATAAAGTAGTTTTTACTTTACCCGTATGTTGAATTTGATTTATTTTGGATCGTTTGAACCGGAAGTGTAACTATGCTATTATGTCAAACTTGACCATCAGTTGTAGTTACTCTCTGCGACCACTAGATGGCAGACATACTCATGATAATAAACCACATCCGTACTGTATAGAGACACACATCTTGATTGAACAACATGACTGTTCTTTAAAATTAGAATATACTTTCTACTTTCTCTTTTTTTTACATCTTATTTAGTTTTTACAAATGAAAACATTTCTCTGTTATCCTAAAAAAGTATTTAACAGTTATCAATGCATCTTGTTTAATTGCAACCTAAATGTTTGCAACAATTTCCCTCCGGATGAATAAAAGTTCTCTTATCTTAATAATCAATATATAAGGATGAGAGAAACAAACTGAGGCTTTTCACGTAAGCTAACCAAAACCTAATTTTATTGCCTCCCGTGCCTGAACTATTATATGGAAAATTAATTAATCATTAATCCTTATCGTATGAATTTTAATAATTAATAATAAATGTCATATGCAGTCTCACACTTTTCTAAGACACTTATCCATATGTTGTGCTTACCTTTACCTTATTACTTTTTAAATTAGTAATTTAGTTTTATAATAAAAAACAATAACATACTATTTTAAATTGATATTTACTTGAAGTGTAGTTTTACTTCTTTATTTAAGTTAACTCCCAGTGGATTTCCTCTGTATTTGTGAATCATGTTTTTAGTTGTATTGCAAGGAACTGGCTTCATGTAGAATCAGAATCACCTTTATTTCTCGAGCACATAGAAGGAATTTGACTCTGGTTTTTGAATTGCTCTCAATGCTTCCACAGAAAAATACATAACAGCTAAAAGGACAATAAAGGTGGACAAATAAAGGTAAGATATAAACACGACTGTTAATTAATGTACAAAAACTATGTGGAAAAAAGGTAAAAAACAGAATATTAATATCAAACGTATGTATTTGTACAGCAAATGCATGACAGTGAATGGTATGTACCTGATAAAAACGGTTTGCATTCTAACTGTTATTATTAATATATATATGGAAGCAGGTGGATGTTTTAGCTAGTGTGTGACTCCAGGATGTAAGAAAATATACAACACATGGTCTGCAGTAAACTTACAGTGATACAGTATAATAGAACAAACTGTAACTAACACTGGTCAAAACAGACCGAGTTGTAGTTACGTAATGTGACCACATGATGGCGCGAAAATAAACACTCAAGCTAACATTTAACGCCACTAACGTCAAGGCAGACATAACAACAACAATATACAAAGATTTCCTATAGAATCCTTTCAAAATAAAACTTTTGACATAATCATGTGTATAATGTTGGAGGGGGTCATTGATACATCCTGTCGCGATACCTTTTACTTTGAAAGATCGCTCTTGTGAGTACTCACTGCTTCAGGTGTAACATCATTACAAGGACAGTTAAGGCTGCTTGAGCTCAACCAGCGTTACGTTTATTGTCACAGTAATTCTCCAGGTAAGATCCTTACTTACTTAGCTATGCTGTTACGTTTTAATAAGACACATTTTCTGAGTTGTGGTAAAGATAATAAACACGCTGCTTTCCTTTTAGGATTAGGTCGGTTGCTAGCAACGAGCTAGGTGCCATGCTACCTAGTTAGCCATTAGCATGCTAATGCCAGATTTGTTAACCGCTAGCTAATGATAAAGTGAGTGAGTGAGTGAGTGCTGGGGGATGGGTCGGGCACAGCTATATGATTACAGCCTGTGGTTTAATCCTACGCCTAAGTGTCATTTGGTAAGAACACATTGTTAGTTTTGACTCGACCCCCACTATGGAAAGTCAGACATATCCCTTATTTTAGCCTGTTAGCAAGCGTGACGCAAACGTTGGATCTATTGCTAAAGTTAGTCGGGCTAGCGGCAGCTCTCTGGTTGAATTATAACCCCCATCTATTACAGCTCCATAAGTTTAACCGAGCTTAGTCTTTACGTTACCCGAGCAGTTTTATATATATATATAATATATATATTAGCTTCATCCTTTTTATTCGCGATGACAAAGTGACAGCTTACTCAGAGACCAAACCATTACTTCGTTCTCTTCATTAGTCATTGTTTTCAAGTCCGTCTCGGTCCGTAGGGACATTTTCATTCTCTTTGGGGATTGTCACATGAATAGTGTGACCAGGGTCTGACTTGGTTACTATCGTGTGGACCAGTTTATCCTGGGCTTTCGTCACAGTTGTAACTATTATTTCCCACGTATTGACTGTTAAATATTTACGTGGCCCGATGTTTAAAACTTGTTTCATTTTCAATTAAACTTAGTGTGACGTTGATGGCTTACATTGATTCATTGCATCCGGCCCACAGTATAGTGTTCAGGCAACCACCAGGCCTCATTTTAAGACAGCTGATACACAAGCCCTTTGCAACTTGGAGTAGTTTTTAGATTTCTGAACTGATTCGACAATTCTTGTTTTGGGAAATGTAAGATTTTTCCTTCCTATTGTTTAGTATTTATAGTAGTCTTGTTACACTTCTGCATCTGACCTTCTCTGTCACTTCTTACACCACCCTTATTTACACGGTTTGCTGTCTGTTGCATCATCTCTCTTACACTCTGCTTTTCCACTTTTGTTGCAGGTCCCACCATGCGTAGTGCGTATCTCCTGCTAATACCCGCACTGCTGCTCCTCCTGGCTTTTCCCGTCTCCAGGGGACGCTACAATGATGACTTTGATGAGGGCGAGGACCTAGCCGACTTTGATGACAATGACTTTGCTGAGTTTGAGGACATGAACGACGATCCAGCAGCGGAGGCAGAAACCGCCCCTCTGCCTCGCGCCTCACCGTCCTCGCAGCCTGAAGAGGACGAGGACGAAGATGAAGATGAAGCCACCGTGGAGCTGGAAGATGGCCTGGATGGTTTTGAGGATTCAGAGACACAAGTACGTAGTTGCCTTGTCTTACTGTTTACAGCCTAATTTCTGAGCACAGTTTCCATAATAACACACTTTTGATCATTTATGGCATTATGTTAATATAAATATTCATTTTACTTATGAATTCCCTAGGATCAAGACATGTACAGCAAATATGACCAGGAGGAGTTTGAAGGGATTGGGGACATGGAAAAGACAGGCCACTCCATGAAGGACCCCCTCATAATCCACACTGTAAGCCAGGCTTATTGCTTAAAATCTTCTCAGAACCAAGTTTCACACTCGTCTGTCTAAACTGATCTGATCTGCAGAGGCTCTGAAGGTGCACACGGTTTTTGCTGCCTGCAAAAGATATTTAACTGTACATTTTCATTCATGTTTAGCACATGATGCATAATAAGGCTTATTTAAGTGTGTGTGTGTGTGTGTGTGTGTGTGTGTGTGTGTGTGTGTGAAAGTGAAAAAGTTCAGGTAATTTACATACATTGTTGTCCTGGGACAGCTATGGCAGCCTTGAAATTGTAACCTTTGGCAACTGATTGCCCTTAGCCTAATTTCCATTGGTTCTTCAGTTACGTTGATACTGGTTAGAGCTCGGCCGATGAATTGGCATATATTTTCTTATTGCATATACATCGGTTGCAGTGTAATTGTTGGCAGACAAGTAACGAGAAATTGCAGTACAGAAATGCTAATCTAGATGTGAAGTAATTTAAAATTAAATAATTTGTCCACCACACAGTTTTCACCTGTAAAATGTCCCACTCAGTATGTATCTATGTCACAATTCTTTTCTCTTTTTTTTCCTTTTAAACCTCCCAACAATCAAAATCTGTGTTTGCCTCACAGATTTAGTGTTGGTTGAGCTTTAATACTGACAGCCGCTTGCTGTTTCTCTGCAGGTACCTGCACATCTGCAGAACAGCTGGGAGAGTTACTACATGGAGATCCTGATGGTCACTGGCCTGTTGGCCTACATCATGAACTACATTATTGGCAAGAACAAAAACAGTCGCCTTGCTCAGGCCTGGTTCAACTCACACAGGGAGCTTCTTGAGAGCAACTTTGCACTAGTGGGTGAGTTCCTCCACCTCCTGAGTTGCTTCAAGTATACAACAGCAGTGTGTGAAAGCAATGGATGACAATGTGACAGTTGGTACAAAGCACAGCTTGTGTTAATTGTCAATTTATATGTGTAGGTGATGACGGCACCAGTAAAGAAGCAGTGAGCACTGCGAAACTGAATCAGGAAAATGAACACATCTACAACCTGTGGTGCTCTGGACGTTTGTGCTGTGAAGGCATGCTGATCCAACTCAAGGTATGCACAATGTGTTTTATGTACTGTATAGGGGTGTGCTAGGGTTAAATATACAGTCATGTCAAGTTGTCTTGTTGTCTATTCCAGTTTCTAAAGAGGCAGGACCTGCTCAACGTTCTGGCCAGGATGATGAGGCCTGCCTGTGATCAAGTGGTATGTATTAGTCAACTAGCATTTTAAATAAGTCTGTGTGGAGTATATGAAGAGGAGTGCAAAATATGGAGGCACCGCCCTGGTCATCTAAAAGTGTCTGTCTGTTTGTAGCAAATCAAAGTGACTCTTAATGAAGAGGACATGGACACTTTTGTGTTTGCTCTTGGCACCAAGAAGGCGATGGCCAGGCATCAGAAGGAGATGCAGGACTTGGTAAATATCCTCCACAACAAACGCATTGGTTCATTAGTAGTCCATGTCTAGTTCTTACTCATATACATTAGCACTTAAACAATGGTCTTGATGTTTGTTCTGTATCTGTAGAGTGAGTTCTGCGGAGATAAGCCTAAGTCTGGGGCCAAGTATGGGCTCCCAGACTCCCTGGCTATTCTAAGTGAGATGGGTGAGGTCACAGATGGGGTGATGGACAACAAGGTAATGTCTCTTTACACTTGTCTCATAAACAATATTACTAGAAAAAAAAGCACTTCAGAGTTTCAGAATACAACAGGGTTATAGCAGGCAACAGTTGCAACATCTTCCTCTCTTAATATACAGTTCTCTAATTTGTCTGGATCTGTTTTCGGTATTTTTAGATGGTTCATTATATTACCAATCATGCTGAGAAGATCGAGTCCATCCATTTCTCGGACCAATTTTCTGGTCCAAAAGTTATGCAAGAGTAAGTATTTCTTTTAACTATTTGTCATCTCTTACATGGGAGTTATTTTGCATTTTAATCTTTTCTACGTGGCACTAAAAGCTCCTGTGTGGTTTTTCAGGGAGGGTCAGCCCTTAAAGCTGCCTGACACCAAGAAGACGCTGTTGTTTACATTTATTGGTGAGCATTTTGTCTCTCCTGTCTTCACTATGCCTCACGACCCCATAAGTAGATTTACAAATGCTTAATGTGCACTTTGTGTGGGATTGTAGTGCCTGGCATGGGCAACACCTCTCCCAAAGACATGGACGCTCTGCTCCCTCTCATGAACATGGTGATCTACAGCATCGATAAAGTCAAGAAGCTCCGTCTCAACAGAGAGGTGAGCAGGATTCCAATGCTCCGGTGCCTCATAGTGTGATCCAGTGACCGCTCACTTATTTTCTGTATTTTGTGCTTTTACAATAAAGTTTAAAGTACAGCTACAAATCCCTTTTTTTTTTATCCTCCCTGTATATTTAGGGCAAACTGAAAGCTGACAGAAACCGGGCCCGTGTGGAGGAGAACTTCCTGAAGCAGACTCACGCTCAGCGCCAGGAGGCAGCCCAGACACGCCGGGAGGAGAAGAAGAGAGCCGAGAAGGAGAGGATCATGAACGAAGAGGACCCTGAGAGACAACGCCGTCTGGAGGTCGGAAATTGGAGATGCAGCACACAAAACGACAAACGAATAGCATGACATTTTGGGGAAACTGCTTATTCGCTTTCTCGCTGCGAGTCGGATTTCAAGATTGATAATCTTTCTCTGTATCTTACGGTTTCTAAGGGCAGCACTAGAAGCAGTTCAGCATATTTGCTTAAGTTGCTGTACTTACATGATTCTTGCAATTTTTGTTGAATGCACCTAGTCTAAGTCAATTTGAAAAAAGCATCAGCTATATGAATGTATTGTAAATAACACTCATATCTTTGTGATAAATATTTAGCCAGCATCCAGTGAGCATAGCATAAATAATGGAAAATGGGGCGAAAGGGTTAGACTGGCTCTGTCCAAAAGTTTTTAAACAAATCTTTAAAAATTAGTTTGGTGTAAAATCAGACATTTATGTGCCATGTCGTTTTTACAATGTAATTGGTTAATTGATCTTTGGATGGCTGGTCGGTTGTTTTTGTTACCTTTGGACAGAGTCAGCGTAGCCGTTGTCCCCGGTTTGTAGTCTTTATGCTAAGCTAACCAGCTGTCAATCTTCTCCTCTACCTCTCAGCATGGAAGCAAAACAGCATATTCCCCAAAATGTTGAATCATGCTATTAACGAAATTAAAAGTAAATAAATAATGAATAAGTATAGAGCTTATCATTTTTATGTCTCAATTTTTATTTTTGTCTTTGGTTCTTTTGTTTTAGGAAGCATCCCAGCGACGTGAGCAGAAGAAGATTGAGAAGAAGCAGATGAAGATGAAGCAGATCAAAGTGAAAGCCATGTGAAAGACCACCCCAGGGATACAAGCACACATGAACGCATTGCTCAGCTTCTCTCACAACACAGTCCACAGCTCTGGCTCACAGTCGCTCTAAACAGACATCCTGTGCCTCTGGGTGTGTCAAGCTCTGCTGTCTCTGCCGCCGCCTGCTCCATTTGGTGTAACTAAACCCAAATGACTTGAGAGTGAACTGTCCATGTCAATTGAGAGGGACTTTTTCACCACCATATCACCACAATTCACGTCAGGGTCTTTATTTGTTTTGTTTTTTACTGTCCAATTAGTAATCAGAGCTCTGTTTGAATGCTGGGTAGCTCTGTGAGCTTTTTAAAACTTCATCTGCTGGGAAGGAACACACTATTTGGTGGTATTGAGCCACATTTTAAAAGGAATGGAAGCATTGTTGCAGTTTCATTGGAAATGTATTAGCATTAATATAATCTTAAATGATACTATCAAGGACATTTTATTTATATCTGCTATGAGGTTGGTTTCTTGCAGGCTGTTTCTAATGAATATCTGAGCAAACAATAAAATGCACTGGAGTCTGTTGGAAAACCGTTGGTGTGTTTTTCATGGTAAATTGCAAGTATTTGGTTTAATCTATTGATGATAACCATTGTGTATGACACAGAAATTGATACACAGACCTCTTGGTACCAGCAGTTAAAAGGGTCAGGGTCTTTAATATGGACCAGAATAGGTGAGCTTTAAAGCTAAATTTAACTTTGAGATAGTGTCAGCAGTCTGAACTAGATTTGGTTACATCAGTGTGGTTGACGAGCTAAAAGGAAACCCTGCCTGTGTAGCCAGATACAAGTCTGGGTATGATCAAACCTATCATTCCCCTGGGTAACACAAGACACTTTGTCTCAAAAAGTAATATAATCCTTTAACAGAAATATAGTGTCACAAACTATCATAGACTTGAATCAACACACTTAACATTAATTAGCATAGCAGAGGATTAAGTTCAAATTGCAAGGCATGATGTACTTTAATAAACCTGGATTTTCCAAACAGTTTGACCTGAGGGCTGTTTCACAAAAGCAGAATTTATAAAGCCAGGAGGATAACCGATGAAGCGAGGCTTGACCTAGTCCAATCTGTGCAAGTCATTCGGATAGATGCGCGTTCACGGCTTTCCTTAACCGACCACGAGGACGAGCACATATTTACTGTTGTTAAAATGGAGAATACGCATTGTATATATTGTATGCAGAGCTTCTTGTGGAAGTATATCGTGAAACACATTATCTGTATAAAAAAAAAACAAGGCCGCTTTAATGAAACGGGGAGAGAGCGTGGCATGCCTAAACATCACCTATACATTACTGACCACTGCTCATCATACTATTCAAGGATTAGGCTACTAAATATTTGCACAAATTAACAACTGTACTTTAATTAAAAGTGAGCAGAAGATAATGTTACTCAGGAAATTTACCATGAAGATCAATTTTCTATAACGCTAGAATAGGATGCATGAATATCTCAGTTTCTCTCTCTCTCATGGGGTAAAATATATAGATTTCCTAAGTCATATTAACTTCCACTGCCCGCTTTAAAGTGTAAGTGTACAACTGTTTGTTTTTGCAAATGACAAGTGACTCATTGAATGGTTTCAGTTAAGCGCAGTAGTTTGTAAATGTATCTTTTTAAATACATCATACAGCCGGTTTGCTATCATCTGCCACGCTTCCCTGTTTTTTTTATTATTGTTATTTTATAAAGGACGAGTTTCCTTCTTTACATATTACATGGTTTTCTCCCTCATATACATGGACATAGAAAAGAAAGACACTGTAGAAATTGTACTCTAAAATCGAGAAACTATAAAGATAATTAAGTAATAAATTCCATGCACACTATAAACAGAGTATATTCATCACTTATTTCCCCCCAGCAAAATATTAGGTCAAAAGCCATTGGGGTGTCCTCTCCCTGTTGTTACATGAAGTAGCCTACAACACTATTTAGTAACTGTTCCAGTGAACTAAGACTATAATTAAGAAGGATTGTCCATTCAGGATATGTTCTTAAAATTGTACAATAATCCCAAATTGTAGTCATTAAAGAATACAAAAAACATTAACTAAAATAATTTAAGGTGCATTGGTCCACTATAGAAACACACATACAGCACTTTATGTAATACTTTATCAACCTTTTCTAATTATCTCAACAAATGTCGTAACATATTCATCAATCTTCTAACAACAATATAACAATAGCAATGACTGTCACATATGAATGGTTGAATAATTATAAAAAACAATGGTCACAACTTTAAATAATAACAGTACTGAAATAAACAGCTATATCGCACCTGTTGTATTGTAATGCAGGCTGATTACTCATATCTATGTGTCTATAACAACAACTTTCCTGTGTTCATTCAGGTTTTCCTTTTTATTTTAGGGAACAGGATTGTTACACTTTGGTATAAAAATATTGCAATTGTATGACCTTGTGGAAACCAGTTGTTCCACATTTTGACATGTTTTAAAAGTGACTTTTAAATTTAGATTTTAGATTAGTGGAATTTAACTCAGTACATTTTCACCCAATCCGTGCACCTCAGTACAATTTTGAGGTAGTTGTACTTTACTTTAGTATTTCCATTTCTTTCTATTTTACTTTTCCTCACTGACATTTATTTGACAGCTGTAGTTAAATGTTTATGTTTTACCAAACCTTGTGGTCACCTTATAAAATATGATGAAATTAAAGACATTAACCTCTTGAAAATCACTTGAAAAAATATATGATTTTCTCGCCTAAATTTTTACCCTTAAACTTCCTAACAGTTTATACAGTATAGTTGCAATTAGCATCAAATCCAGTAGTATTCAGATCCTTTTTTAAGTAAAAGTACTAATACCTCACTGTAAAAAGACTCACAAGTCAAAGTCCTTCATTGAATATGTTACTAAAGTATATTTTTGATCAGGAAAATGTAGGTAAAGTATTAAAAGTAGAAAAATGTCCCCTGTGAATGTTATTGTATTATATTATTATTACTCATCCATTCATTTTATAACAGGTGGAACTCATTTAAACTTTTAACTGATGATTATTTTCATTATGGATTGTTGTGCTGATTATTTTCAAGATTTATTAATTTAGTGTTTGATTGACTGATTTGTAAAAATAAATAATCAGAAAATAGTAAGAAATGCTGTCACAATAAGAGCTCAAAGTTACATTTGCTTTGTCCAACCAATAGTACAAACCTTAAAATGATCAATTACTAATCATTTCAGCTGTACATAATATGTAATAATGCACTGTACTACTTTGTTGGTTTTGTATTCAAAACTCTTAATTTGTAGGAGCTAGTAACTGAAGCTATCAGATAATTGTAGTGCAATAAAAAGTTTAAAAAAAATACAGCACAGCACAGATGTGGTTGAGTAGAAAAAGAAAGTGGTATGAAAAGAAAAGAATTGTCTACTACTCTTAAAGCATTATTTTACTTAAGTACAGTAGGCTACTTGATCAAATGTACACTCAATGTCTACCTTAACAAGCTACAACATTATAAGCTTAAACGTTAATGCATCAGTAATTGAAATATAAATATAAGAACTGCAGTACTTGGTTCATAGATCAAAAGGATAAGTAGTTTGCGTTAGCTGAAGTGTCCCTTATCAGCCTTTAGGGGGCGCTTTGAATACTTTCCTGGGCTTGGGTTTGCATGAGCAGATTCGAACATATCTTTTTAACTGTGGAAATTTGACCATTGGTAAAATACAGTCGTTTGTTCATACACAATATTTTCATTTGTCTCGTATTCACATGGTGTGTCGAGTAAGTGGCTTCCGTATTTTTCCTTTTTAGTAACCTCGTTTGAAGAAAGTGCCGGTCAAGAATCGTGGGCTGCATTCGCATACACTGATGGAGAACAGGCGAGGCTTTCAGGTTAGTTACGCGATGGCCGCTCTCTCAACAATATAGGGATTTTAAAGCGAAAGCAATGGCTTCGCTGCTATGAGAAGCTTGTAGTTGTCTGGACTAACTACCGGAATGATAGCGGCATCGTTATAGCTCGTCAGTTTTGCTTTAGCGCCGGGTCGGAGATGTCCCTTTTCTGTTAGAGGCTCAGTGTTTTCTTGTTCTTCTCCCGGGCCTGGTGGATGTGGCTGCTACACTGCAGCGGCGGGCTGCTACTTTCAGATGAGCGGGCAGTAGGTCTCGAAGAGGTGGTGGTCTGAATTTAGGCCGACCGGAGGTCAAAACAAGTCAGTAGATCCACTAAGAGAGGCGCACAACATGAATGTCAATGATAAATGTTACCAATGTGGGAGAGGGGGCAACACGATCAGAGTTTGGGTGCTAACTTCATGTTCTTGCTAGTTAGCATTAGCCAACGGCAGCGTTAACTTGCCCTAGCTACAGCGAGAAGGCATAAGTAATTTAACATTAGTGAACGTTATCTAACGCAAAAGCTGTCGATTATGTTGCTCCTGCAGAAGAGCTTGGCACCCAATCTATTATGTGTTTAACGTGAACTCTGTTTTTACGTTGGAAAACAGCTAGTTTCTTTGCATTTTGTTGATGCAGCTAGCATGTTGCTAACTGGTCTAACGTTAACTGCTCAGTGACGTAACGCTGGTCATTGTTTTGACAGCACGCATCATCTTACTCGAGACTGAGAACGTCCTGATTACCATTCTGCTAATTTATTTTGTCCTTTGCATTGAATTTTATTATTAACAGACAATGGTCAGAAAAGTTAATGTTTGGCTAACTGATGTGACGCAGCTCATGTTACGTTACCATACCACTGTATGGTTACACTGTATGGCAACGTAACAAAACGATTTATTGTACGTCGGCTGTAATTGCTGCAGCATTTCACATCAGTATATCTCTACTCCGCAGCTAACATGTTACAGCTTCGCCCCTAATGTTGGTTCTGACGGTTCCCCCCCCAAAAAAATAGCTGCTGCATTGGGTGAAATCATGGTTGTCTTTTGACATTCAGTTGTAGGATGGATCCAGACGGTGGGGCAGATTCACAAAAAGCTGTCAGTTTGCAGTGGAAGAGCTACAAACTCGTCCAGGACCCAGCCATTCGGCGGGTTGCACAGAAAATCTACAGATATGATGGAGTGCATTTCAGTGTGCCAGTGAGTTCCATGTTTTTACTCTTTATAACGCGTTTGCCTAAAATTGTATATTTGACCTGCAACCTGTATATTACAAGATCAAATATTATATATTCCAAGGTAAATTGTTATGCAGCAGTTGTAATACAAAGTAGGAAAGAGTGCAAATATAAAGAGTGCAAATAAACAAAATATTAGCATACATAAAATATCAGCAAGGTTCAAAAACCAAATGTACACAATACCAAAACTGTAATCATTTTATTAACAGATTAACGGTAAGTGTCATAAATATAACTGGTTAATTCAAACTATAAACATGCCTAAAAGCAAACAGTTACCATCAAGGCTAATAGAAAATGAACAGGTTGATGGTAAGGTGCAATCTAAACAGACCAGAAAGAGGCAGGAGCCACATCAGCACGCCATGGGTGCATCTCATGGCCCTTATTTGATAGCTCCTAGGTCCTTGGCTAAACCTCAAAGCCCTTATTTCTGCTCCGAGAAGCGAGCATTGGGCGAGGATACTACTAACTCTGCTCATACAGCTGACGTTTTCATGTGAGGCTTCAGAGGAAAGGACCTCTCATCCGTCTACAACACATTTGCTCATTGCCTCTCTCCCCCATGATTTGCTCGTGTCTCACCTGTACCTCCACAGTGTGAGGGAGTAAAAAGGAAGGCAAGTAGAGAGGAGGCAATTTAAGGGCTATGAGATGCAGCTAAGAATTTCCTAATGTTAATTTTTTCCAGGACTCTGGATTTCCTCCCGTGGGTGATCTGCGGGACCCTAGACCCCGGAGACTATGGTCCAGGTATACAGAACTGTCTCTGCCAGTGCCGAAGTTTAAGGTGAGAACAGCTGGTCAATGTTTATTTCACACATCCCAAGCAGTTTCATTTATTGGAATGGAAAGTTCTTCTCCCTAATTTTGTCATTTTTCTTCACAGCTTGATGAGTTCTATGTGGGTCCTATACCTCTCAAGGAGGTAACCTTTGCTAGACTCAATGACAATATCAAGGAGCCCTTCTTGGCAGAAATGTGTGCCAAGTTTGGTGAGGTGGAGGAGATGGAGATCCTGTTTCACCCCAAGACCAGGAAGCACTTGGGCCTGGCTAGAGTGTTGTTTAATAGCACCAGAGGGGCAAAGGACACAGTCAAGCAGCTACACAACACTTCTGTCATGGGTAACATCATTCATGCTCAACTGGATATAAAAGGTAAGCTAAACATCACCAGTTATCACAGTGATGATTCAGACAATTTTGGGTAAACTTTATCGCAGATTTTGTACAATGAAAAATAATAAGTCAGTATAAACAAGTAACACATTTTGGTTTAAAATTGTATTTGTGTGCATGAAACACATTTAAACACTCTGGGGTTAACAAAAAGTGAAATATAAAGTAAGCCAGTTAAAAAAAGAAAAAAAATCCATTTATGTTGTGCACATTGAACCACTAAGCACAAATCTCCCCAACTATCTATTCTGGTTATTTGTTTATCATTGAAACTGTTAGGACATTTTTCTTTGTACCTGGATCTGTATAAACAATTGTACATAGTAATACACATAGGGAAACACAATTATGAGATATATTTGCCAGTTTTTTATTTAATTAAAGAAAAGCTTATTCCCTTCCACAAACTTTTGAAATGCCCTTACTTAAAAAACTAAAACATTATCTACCTTTGGATGGAGACAATTAAACCTAATGCAGTTTGTCTTGGAATCGTCACGATAAGTGGATATTGTTTATGTCTGTGGTAAGCTCATTATGACAGCCTTAATCATTTTTCTCTGGCTTTTCCTAGGCCAGCAGAGGCAGAAGTATTACGACCTGATAGTAAACGGGTCCTACACTCCTCAGACCGTGCCCCTGGGAGGCAAGGCTTTGACAGACAGGCTCCAGCCTCAGGTGCCAACACAGACACAGCCACCACCACAGCCACAGCCTGACACGGTATTGTCACAGCATACAGTAATTGTCACTTCGCTTATAATGGTCATCTGAAGTTCATATTGGATATAAAGACAACTTTCTAAATTCTAATATATATATTTCTTCTGCCCAGTCGTCAGAAGTCAGGCGGAGGCTCTCCAGTGAGCTTTCGGTTTTGGCAGCAGGGGTCCAGGTTCTCACATCAGGAAGCGCCACCCCTTGCTCTGGGGATACTGGTTACAGTGATCAGCGTCTGGACACGCCCCCTTCTTCCATGACTGGCACCTTCACTCCAGGCTCCACTGCTTCATCTCAGGGTGGTGGAGGAGGAACACCTTACAGCTCCAGATCTGGGACTCCTTTCTCACAAGACTCGGGCTACACCGGCGCAAGGTTAGTTGTTTATATATGTCATATACAGAGTTTCACGTCAACATTTTAACATTGTCTTAGTGCTGTCGTTATCATTCAGGTCCCTCGGTTAGTGCTAAGACACTTGACATTGTTACCCGTACATTATCAAATCATAGTTTAATAGACCGCAAGAAATAATTTCACATCAGCTTTGTGTTATTAATTGCAATTATACTACCATGCAAATGTAGTTAATAACTTTTTATACCTTGTCTGCGAACTCTCAGTATCCTTTTGTTGTATTCAAATACAATTTGTCTCAGCTCACAAAGCAACAGGAATTGCTCCATCTTTGCAGCATCTACAGTATGTTGCATGGACTGCACGTTTGGATAGTGTACCAATGTTTGCCACAATTACATTACAAGTATTTCAACATTATTATGATCGGCAAGGCAGCTTTATTTTTATAGCACATTTCAGCAACAGGGCTATTCAAAGTGCTTTACACAAAATCAGTAAAAAAAAAACAGTTAAAAATAAAAGCAGATAAAACACAAGAACAAACAGTTAAAAATAAACTTAGAGTAAAAGTTACAGTGCAGTATAAGAAATTAAACATTAAAAAATGTATCATCATTAAAAGAAAGGCAACATTGGGCACCCAGATAGCTCAGTGGGTTGAGCGGGTGCCCATGTACAGAGGCTTGCTCCTCAACGCAGCGGGCCCGGGTTCGAATCCAGCCCGTGGCCCCTTTGCTGCATGTCACCCCCCCCCCCTCTCTCTCTCCCTCTTTCACACATCTCTGTCTGTCTATCTAATAAAGGGGGAAAAAAATTAAAAAAATAACTAAGAAAAAAGAAAGGCAACATCAAAAAGAAAGGTCTTCAACCTTGAAAGAACTGAGATAACCTGCATAGAAGATTCTGTTGTTACAACTAACTGTGTCACTGCTAAGTGAAAATAAATTGCTAAAATAACATTAAGTAAGTACATTTATGGTTTTGATCATTCAGTACAACTGGCAATAGTACTGGCATAGGTAGTCGGTGGAAGAGTCGAGTTTGAGTCTATAATAATTGTTAAATTACTAAATTGTGTCTTTCAGGCATACTAGCTACAACACTGGCACTTTGGGCAGCGGCTACCCTCCCCAGGACATGCTACCTTCCTCCTCCTCATCTTCTGCAGTCTCATCCACTGTCGGAGGATACAAAGTGTCTCGCTACTCGGAGGATGCACAGGAACCTTCAGTGTATCACCGAGGTCGCCCTATGTACCCCCCAACCACATCATACCGTCCCAACGAGCCGCCTTGCTACGCCCCATACCCTAATGCTGGAGGGCCTGGGCAACACATGGGACACCACTCCTCAATGCCTCCGCCACCTCTTGCCACCCAATATGATCAGCCCCCACTGTCAGAGAGGGACCGCGACAGAGACTCTGGGGGGCGCTATGGGGCAGCGGGGATTGGCTCCAGAAGATCATCTTACCACCACCAGCAAGACACAAACTCTTCCACAAAGTACCATTCACATCACTCTCATCACCACTCCGATCGCAGGGATGACAGGGTGTACCGGCGAGACAGCCTGGGCTCCCGATCAGGTGACCACAGCCACCAGAGACACCGCAACCACCACCATTCTCACAACCACCATGGCAGCAGCAGCAGCCGCAGAAGAAGCAGCCATGACCGAGACAGGGACCGCGACAGAGATAGAGACAGGGACAGAGACAGTGACTACTCCAACAGCTCTGACCCCAGATACAATTCCAACTCCTACCGCTCTTCCTCTAACAGCATGTCTCCTCCCCCCTCATCTTATTCTGCATACTCCTCCAAAGAGCCTGCCCCAGCCCCTTCTCAGGGATTGGAGGCTTCTAACCGTCTAGGGGGCACAAGCCTCACAGAAAGGGGCTCTCTGCCTTCAGTTGGTGCTGACAAAGACTACCACGCTAGTCACCACAGTGCTCTACCTCCGCCTCCACCTCCTCCTGCGCCACCCCCCCTCCCACCAGCCTCAGTCATTGCGGCAGCTGTAGCTGAGACACTTGGAACACTGGACTTCAACCAGGATAGTCCAGTTCGCGAAGAGCAGTGGACAAAGCCCAAACGGCGCCCCAGCACCCCACCCGCACCGCCTAAGACGCCCCCGCCTTCCTCCCCGCCCCACCCTTCCATTGCTTCCTCCTCTACCTCCCCTTCCTCTACCTCCCTCCCCCATCATCTTCCCTCCTCCTCCAGCTCCCCACCGCCCCCTCAACGTGACTCCTCCTCCCCAGAGCCAGATTCCACAAATGAGAGTTTACCGTTTGTCTACCACAGCAGCAGCCTTGACTCACGTATTGAGATGCTCCTAAAGGAACAAAAGGCTAAGTTTTCTTTCCTTGCCTCTGATGAGGAAGATGAGGAAGATAGGAAAGAAGAAAAGCAGAGGGGCATACGTGGGGATGGAGGAGAGCGGAGAGGTGGGTCAGGTGATGTAAAGACAAGTGGTAATCAGGTGGGAGACAAGGGGGAGAAGGACCCCCGGAGGAAGGGGGAAAGAGACAGAGATGTTCACAGAGGAAGAAAACGGGGAAAGGGGGGAGAAGCTAGGAAGAGTCCCACTGTACCTACAGCAACCATACCATCCTCTCCTACCTACTCTTCCCAAATCCTGCCCCCAGAGGAACCCCAGCCCCAAGTTGTTCTCACTGGGACTGGAGCTTTGCAGAAGGAATCTTTACAGGCTGGATCTGCTAATACACTGAGCAGGACCGGAGCACACACACCACCTTACAATGGACAGAGTCAGGTAAGACCAGTGGCACGTAATGAAGCGTATGGGTTCAGACAGTCAGCTTTCAACTGCATTTTGTCCTGACAAATAAAAGTTGCATAGTTCTCACTTTGTTGCGATGTGTGCTAAACAGTGCTCATGTTAAAGTAGCATACACGCAGCTTATTTATTGTTTTGCACTGGGCCTGTAACATTGGATGGGAAGCTTACTGTAAATTATATATATAAAAAAAAAAAACATTTATTATTATTGCAAATGCACACACGCAAAAGAATATTCACATTATAGTCTGCGAACAAAGGAAGAAAAAGAGGATAGAAGAAAAAAGAAACAACTTCAGTAAGTACACAAAACACAAAAATATGGTTAAATTACTGGGAAATATATATATTTACTTTTTATGTTTTTTTTGTGGTTATCAAGGTCATATGCCCCTCTCCCACAGTACACTTTTTCAATCTGTGGTTTTGAGTTATCTTTGCAGCCCCACTTTTGATCGTGGTTATCACTGTATACTTAAACACGTTTTCAACTTAAAACCGTAAATTCTCTTTTCTTTCAGTCCTCCCCCCATTCCTCAGGCAAAGACATGGAAATCTCTGAAGAGGAGGAGGAGGAAGAGACTACCATTACAACGGTGACCACTCACCAACCCTCGGTCACCTCAGGTTCCTCACCCTCTTCATCGCAGGCTGCCATGCCTTCACAAAAAACTGACCCCTCATCTTCGCCCCCACCCATCTCTGACTCTGCACAGCACTTTGGCACCTCCATGCACCCTCCCATACCTTCCTACCCGCCTCATTTGCCTCCTCCACCTCCCCCAGGTTACTCCCTCCAGCCCCCACCACCCCCTGGGATCCCTCCCCTACCGCACATGGAGTTGCATCCCGAGTATCCTCCTCCCATGCCCCTTCACATGTATGACTATGCCACCTCCATGGAGCTGATGAACCAGTACAGCGGTGGAGCCCCTATGTCTTTCCAAATGCAGACCCACATGCTAAGTCGCCTTCACCAACTGCGCATGTCGTCATCCAATGGCACGCCAGGCCCTGGTGAGGCAGCCACTGCAGAGTACACCTCCTACCATCTCCACTCTATGCCCCCACCCCACACACACCACCCCTACATGGACCAAGAAGGGAGCGGGGCAGGCGCTCATTATGACCAGGACCACCGCTACATGCCGCCCCACATGCCCTACCCCTACCCTGACCCCCACAGCACTCAGATACCACCCCCTCCACACCATGGTATCCCACCTCCCCATACTGGCTGGCCACCACACATCTTACAGCCACACTACCCCTCCTTCCTGCCCCCACCCGGCTATGGCACCATGCTGCCTGGGGAGGAAGAGTACAGCGATTCAGGGCAGGAGATGCCCATGTTGGCTGAAAATCCGCATGAAGCCACAGTGCAGATGGCCATGGCCACTCTAATCCAGGAAATGAAAAACATTATGCAGAGGGACCTGAACCGCAAAATGGTGGAGAATGTTGCCTTTGCAACTTTTGACGAGTGGTGGGAGAGGAAAGAGACCAAGGCCAAGGTGAGGAAGACTAATCACAACAATGCTGATGATGTCTTATTTTTTAAGTTGCTGTTTTTGTTTGAGAGTAAGAAATATTGCTCTTTCCACTTCTTTGTTTTTTTTCCTTAAACTCTGACTAAATCTGTTTTT
Source organism: Etheostoma cragini (assembly GCF_013103735.1). Taxonomy (NCBI): domain Eukaryota; kingdom Metazoa; phylum Chordata; class Actinopteri; order Perciformes; family Percidae; genus Etheostoma; species Etheostoma cragini. The sequence goes on from NC_048421.1 coordinate 16,555,003, forward strand.
AAATATGTTTCTTTGCTTCAAATGAATTATATTCAGAGGAAAAATTACTATCTTAACCTGTCTTTTTTTGTGATCACAATTTTAAATTTTCTTATATATTAAAAAATTAACAAAACAAACAACACACTGAGATATGGAATGTGTCCCAAAGCCAAAAATATCCAGAGGTGGGATGGAGGGAGAAAAAACTACACATGCCAAAACAGACACACAAACACAAACGAATACATAAGATATATACCTGTCCTTAAATGCAATTTGCCATAAAATTTAACTTTCTTCATTCATCTGTTTTAAAGAGAGACCTTACAGGATCTCACTTCCTTATAACTAGCAAGTTGATTTTGCTTTCCAAAGCTGTCCAAACATTTGATGGCAGTTTGTATTTGCCCTCCTCATTCTCAGTAGCAAGAGGATGCCGCTGACCACATTGATCAGGGATTACTATTTTCAGTGTGAATTAATAAAGGGGAATAGATACAAATTGTAATTTGTACTTTTTTCTTTTTTAGCCTTTCCAGACAATGGTTAGAGGAATGTCTGCCTTACGGGATGATGAGAAAAAAGAGGAAAAGGTCAGCCGTCCTCGGGAGCCTCTCACATCTCTTGTGGATTGGGCAAAGAGTGGTGGCATGGAGGGATTGTCTCTCCGAGGTGCACTACGACTGCCTTCCTTCAAGGTAAAAGATCTTGCACTGTATCTCTATGTTAAACAGCTCACACTGTGATTTGATATATTAAAACACCTACTTCTACCCCTCTTGAATACACACACACTGGCTAGTGTCTGTCATTTTACAGTTACCAAGAAATATATTACTGTCATTGCATGCTCTCAGTTTGAACCGTTGTTTTGTTTTTTTAAAGGAAGACATTCCCTAACAGTACTGGTCATATATTAAAATCTTAAATATGTTTAGTCCTAATTACTGCCAGGACTTCTCTTATATAAATATAGATTTTAGTTTTGTCAAGTACAAAATGGAAATGTAATTTATTGATTCGGGAAATGCTGTAGTTTTTTTGTTTTGTAAGATTTGGTGGTATAAGCTTATCTTGGTTGTCAAAATTAGCCAAAACAGTTAAAGTCCCTCAGTGGTTTGGTTTGGTTGATTTGTAAAAAATATTGTTGGTGTGCAATTGTTCAGGTAAAAAGGAAAGAACCTCAGGAGCTTGACCAGGGAGACATGAAAAGGCCGCGACCCTCGACCCCACCAGACGAGGATGACGAAGGTTTGCCAAGATGATGTTGCAAATATTAAAAGAAGGTTTGGATTAATAGGATTTCTGCATTTAACTCTTGAACTGTGTCTTCTTTCCAGCTGCTGAGGGGAGAATGCCAGAGGTAAAAAGACACGGAGCTGAGCGGGACAACAAAAGGAGGAAAAAGAGGCCAAGAAATCGTAAACCTTGGGAGCTTGGCAGTGAGGGAGAGGAAACTTCTGATGGCTCCTCAACTGAAAAGGTATGTGTGTCTTTTTTGAAAGCAAACTACAATATATAAAATAAACTCAAAAGCAAGAACACATACATACACACACACAAGTTGGGTGCATAAATGAGTCCTTTGGAAACCAGTTTATATCAAATGTATTTAAAAAATAAAAAACAGACTGTGCATTACATTAAACAAATTTGAACGTTTGATTCAAATGACAATGTAAATATTTGAATTTTTTATTTGTTTTGTGTTCTTACTCTTATTATTGGCCAGATGGCAGTGTTTCACTGTGATCTCTTAGAGTTGTAACCACAACCTTTTTTATGTGTAGGAGGATGAAGAGGAGGATGAAGAAAGTGAGAAGGAGTCTGATGGTAAATCATAACTTGTAATCTTATCTATCTATGGATTTATTTCTGTTTACATTTAGTTAAGGCAGTAATGATGCCCAATGTCTGTTTTTTTTAGATGGTGCCCTTAGCGTTGATAGTGATGATGAGAGCCTCTCCTCGTCCTCTGAGGGTTCTTCCTCTTCAGCATCCTCATCTTCATCTTCCTCTGAAGATGAGGATGAAGAGGAAGGAGAGATGGCTGAGAGTGAAGGGCCGGACTCCATGGATGAGTCAACCATGGACAGCACAACTGAGAAACATGGCAGGTATGAAGTTTAAAATTCTGTGTTTGGTCCATGTTATCTTTGAGCATGGCTAATATCTGTCCTCTGAAAATATTCTTTTCATCATGTTATTATTGCTGGCTTTAACGTTGACTTTTGTTTTTTCTCAGGGAAAATAACGCGGTTGTTGTTTCAAAGGCAGAAGTTAAAACAGGTTAGTCAGAAGAACACAGCATTAACAAATGCATATCACTTGAGCAAATGCAAAAATAACGACCATCAACCTAAGCCTGTAACAATTATTACATAATCAGTATTTTATTATGTAATTGCGGTTTCTTTGTTTAGATGTGCCAAATTGTAAATATACACAGGATTTTTCGTCGGACTGTTGGGCTAAAGCTATGCTAATGGTGACTGTCACTTGTTGCCATATCAACTCCATACATCCTGGGCTGTAGCTGCCTCAAGCCAGAGAAATTGTGTGTGAAAACATGCGTGTGTTTCTGGCTCGAAATATGGCCGACAAACCCGCTGATTAAATGACCTTTTTTTTCCTAACATCGCCACCCCCACCTTTTTTATTATTTAAATTGTTAATTGTTGGCACTTGTCCTCATACATGCAACAAAAATGACAAGGGGGATACAGTAAATATAGCAAAATAGCTGCTTTACAGTTTTTAAGTTTGGATCAGTCTTTCTGAACTCTCATATTTTCTCTCAGGTGAAGCCAAGGACAGCAAGGCAGATACAACAGCAGCATCAACCAAGCGACCTCCATCGCCGCCATACCCGCGTCCTTCGTCCCCTATTGTTCTTGTGCCCCCTCTCAAGAAACGCAGGAAGACAGTCTCGTTCTCCACAGGCGAGAATGATGGAAAAACACAGCTGCCAACTGCACCGCTATCTCCATCTCCCTCCCAGATGGCGGGTGAATCTTCTCTTCTCTCCCCTGGGAGGCCCCCAGACTCCCCAGTCAGTTCTTCCCTGTCCCCCTCAACTCGTCCCACTCACGGCATCCAACTGCTCCCCTTTGCCTCCAAACCAGGTGAAGGCAATGCCCTCATTGTGCCCCCATCTGGACGAACCCAAGATTCTGATGAATCCAAAAAAGGATTACCTGTTTCTCCTCAGGCCACCCTTGTCAAATCCCCTGGAAAACGGGGTGCAGGCAAAGACTCCCCCAAATCTCCTGTCCCACCTATTATGGTGTGCCGCACTGTGCAAAACCTGCCATTGGACCACGCCTCTATGTGCAGGATGGCCTTCGAGGAGGCCCCTCCTCCACCTCCTGTCAACAAACGGTCCAGAGGCAGACCTCGGACAACCAGCTTGTCTGCTTCCTCCTGTCTTTCCTTCAGAGAGGAAGACGAGGATGAGGAAGAAATTGAGCACAGGTTGAGACTTAGAGAGCAGCTAGGGGCATCAAGCCTCCTGCAGCTGGCCTCGGCTTCAGCCACTGACCTGTCTGTGTTGGCGGACGTAGCCTTGAAAATGGACCCTGATGCTGGGGACTCAGAGGAGACAGAGACATCTGATGAGGCAGAAGAGCAAAAGATGGAAGAGGATCTCTTCTCCTCAGAGTCACTGGCCCTGGTTATAAACCCAGAGGGTGTAATTGTCCTTACGGAGCACAACTACTGCAAACCCCCTGTTCTCCCATTACCATCCAGTACCAAAAGGACTTCCTCCAAACAAGACTCCTCTGTCTTGCTCCCTGCAGACCTCAACACTATTTCTGGGGTGCTTGAAGCGCCAGAGGAGGTCATTGGGGAAGGGCTACCACCCAGAGGAGACACACGAGAATACTTGGGGGGAGGGCTTTGTGAGTCTGAGGATGCGGGCCAAGCTGCAGCTCTACCCCCATCGTCAAAGAAGAAGATCCTGGTAGGCAAAGGTTTTGAACTTGAAAAGGACAATAGCAAAAAGAGGAGAAGAAAAGACAAAGAAAGTCTTGAGGTTCATCACACAAAAAAACAGGAGGGGCAGCCGGGCAAGAAACAGAGGAAACGGAAACTAGAGGTGTGTAGGAACTTCTCCTTTTTTCCTGTAAATGTTTGTGTATTTCTTAACCATATACGGTGTGTCATAGGTAACAATGTCACAATATGTCTGACACAAACAAAATATGACTCATCTGCAGGTAGGTTTCTCTAATGACTACAATTTTTGTTTTTGTGTTGTCATGTTTTTCCACAGAAAAGAAATTACTCTATTTATCTTCTTACTGTGTCTCGTGCATGCACAGAATATCCCAACTATATGGAATTATGTCATTGGGCTTGTAATTAATGGGAATACCAACATGCTGCAGCGCTACAGTATATTTAGATGTAATATAACACTGGCATTATGCAATTTGTATTGTCAGCATGATAGTCATGGGGAATTTTTGCCAAAGGATGTTTTTAAAGGAGCAGGCAAAAATGTGACCCTGTGCTCCTCTCTACAATAACACTAATCTTACTGCCTGAGTCTACACAGACCTACTGACATTGCCTCCGTGTTAAATGTAGATATATTCAGCTTGTGTTTATCAAACTTGCTAGTTTCTGCCTAGTGCCACTAGCACCTGTTTACGCTAGGGATGCACTGAGCCGATACTGAAATCAGGCTGATACTTACCAAGTACCTGGATCACGTATCCGCAACAATGGGGCTGGTCTATTCAGTTCAATTATCAATTATTATAATTTCAACAATATCCAAAGCCCAGGAATTGGGACTGAAAAAGTTGGATTTGTGCATATTTAGTTCAGGCTTCTGTTGTTGTGCAGTAAGTTTTCCTCACACATGCCAGGCTGTTTGTGACTAAGTGAGTCATTTGTTTTTAACTGGAAAACACTTTAAATGTTTTTCCGTTTTCAAAATGTTTATGGGCCAGATGACTGAAACTGACCAATAAATATGTCACTGTTAATGTGACTCAGTGTGCACAAGCTGTAAGGTGTAGACGGTGAAACTAAATGACAACAATAGATGATTCATTTCACTTGAGTCTGGTTTAAGTAAACATAACAATGTGTGTGAGAACACAGCCTCAGTGCTTTTCCTTAGTTATGTTGATTCATTGGTAGTAATATTCCTCTCCCTCTGTGCAGGACTCTGAAGAAGACGTGGATGTGGAGGAGCTTGAGTCTGGGGAACTGTCCAGCACTGACACAGAGGACGAGGTGGTTGAAGACGTGAGGAAGAGTGAACGCCTCTTTCTGCAGGAGGCAGGGATAACAACATCCCAGCCAAAACCAGTCCCAGCATCTGATCTACCTGCCATTAAGTTTGACAACCGCAGTGAGTTTGAACAGATGACTATCCTGTATGACATCTGGAACTCCGGTCTGGACAGTGAAGACTTGAGTTTGCTGAAGAAGACTTATGAGAAACTGCTGCAGGACAACCACAGCTCTGACTGGCTCAATGATACTCACTGGGTCAACCACACTAATATCCTTTTCAATTGTTTACTTCTGCATTAACTATGTGTGTGTATATGGAAATTAACCCCAGTAATCAATGTCCAAACAAGATTTGGCTGTTTTCAACCAATGAGTAGCCTACATAATGTCTTTTTTTTTTTTTATGGATAAAGTTTGTCTTCATATCAATTTATGGTTTCCTGCTATGGTCCTTGACCTTTGTGCTGCACTAACCAATTTGCCGAATGCTCGACGCAGTAAGAAGAAGAACACAGGTGGACAGCTTCGTGAGCATGTAACCGGTTGTGCCAGGAGTGAGGGCTACTACGCCATCAGCCGCAAGGAGAAAGACGCTTATCTAGACCTGGACCTGCCCGAGCAGGTCATACGGGAGGTGGAGAATGTCGACATTTCAGTAAGCATTCTCCCAAATTCATTCTGTCTGATCCTTTTTTCTCTGCAGTGTTGGTAACCATTTTATTTTCATTACTTTTACAGTCTGTTCCTGTTAAGGGAATCTGTTTAACAGCGTTGAACTCAAATCTGTGGTTCTACAACAATTCTGCCAATTAATCAAAAAATTAATAATGAATTACATTAAAATTATATTATTATTATTATTATTATTAAATTAAATTAATTGGGAAACTATTGAGATTTAAAATTTCAACACAATACAAGAACAGTCTTAACTATGAAGGAACATTTAACAAAGACTGCTGTTTTAAGTTTGGTCAGTCCATTTCTTACAAGGGAATTTGCATCCAGTAGCAGGCTGAGGTACTGGGACTCTGCTTGTCGAGTTAATGTTGATTCAGCCTTTAATCTTGATTTAAAAATTGTTTTGCAATGAGATTTCAAATGCTTGACAGTTGCTGTGCTAGTAAGGGCAGTTTGATAGTGTGGAAAACAAAAAGGTTACAAATCATCCAAACATGATTCCAGATGATCATGCTGTGGAAATAATTATGTCCAGCTCTGTGCTGGCTCTGTAAACAAACATTGGGTGATCCCGTAGTTCCTGAATATGATTTTTATAGATGGTTAATATGACGCTTGGTAATATCCCTAAGGAGTTTAATTGGCAGGGATGTAAGTAAGTTCAATCGACCCACAGTCATTTGGCTCAGATTAACTGGAAATGTTGGGGCGTTAGGATAATAAGAGGATTTTAGAATGGTAAAGATGGATGTGGTTGTGCAACAGTGATTCAGCTTTTCCAAATAGCTGGTCAGCACAAACAATATGACTATATACCTTTTACTTGTCAAGTCTAGAGGTTTTGGACAATAGGAGGATGTAGTAACTCATGTTTGAACACAGAAAATGTCATTCGACACAAGAAGATTTTTTTGTCTTCAGTCTGTGTTGTTCCCAACCTTTAACATTACAGATTCCAGAATCAGATATTAGCAGCTTTCAGATTTTGTGATGGCATATTAAAGATACAAAAGTTTATAGATTTTTACATTATTTACATTTACATGTAAATTTACATTTACATGTTACATTATTTTTAGTCAAACCACATTTACATTATTCTTTTTAGTCAAACCACTAGTACAACATCTATGGTGGTTCAATAATTAAATTATAGCTCCTACATATTACAATTTTTTTATTATTATTATGCTATCTTACGTTAATCAGGTTTTCCTTTTAATTATTTTTAATTAAATGTTAATCACAGCCTCAGAATAAATCATGTTTTATGCACTTTTTGTGGCATCTCTGCAAGAAATTTGCTCTACAAATAAAGTTTTTTTTATTAGGAGATAAAATGTGACACCTTAGTGGAAATCAAAGGATAAAACCCTGTTTATGCAAATTTTACAGGACAATCTGAATCAAGTTGATGTGCAATATATTTGGCATGGGGCAATAAAGGAGTGTAACCATTCTGTAAGACAGATGGCTGGCACATGTCTCAAGTGCTCTAAAACAACTTGAAAAACACTGAGGGCTCACAAAATTAGTTATTAGTTTCAACATTTCCATATTTAAAAATCGCTTTTCACAGATAAAATCACAAAGTGCTTTTACAGGGGCGTAAAAAGCATACTAGAGAGCACACCACATAATAAAAACACAATACACAATTAAAATTATAGAACATAAAGTGCAGACAGGTTAACCAAGCACCTGTCTTTATGTAACATTTATAAGAATCCATAGAAACAGCACACAGTAAGGGGGATAGAGCATTCCATCATTTAAAAAGCCTGATTACAAACAGTACACTTTAAAACCAACTGAATGTAGAACCTTTTACATCCTGAAAACCTTTTGAAGGGAAAACATGTCATGTCTCTGTCCAGCAAATCCTCCAGATTCAAAAAATGTAAAAAACATTGATTTATTTTCAAACCTACTGCAACACATGCATGCCATCTGTATTACGTCCCTCTTTAAGTTAAGATAATTTGTAGAAGTCTAACTTACTTACATACTTCATCATTCTCTCTTACTGTCTCCCACTAGCACAAATTGTAATTATCCTTTTAACCTTCCCAAATTTAGCCATTTCCATTTTACTTATTCTAAAAGAAAAAAAAATGCTCTTCTTGTATAATGTTGGGAGTTGAGGTTTATTGGGTCACATCTTGAGTTACATCCATATGAAACCTGACTGTTGTTAGGAAAGGTAGGAAGATTTGGATAATAATGTAATTGGCATACAGCTGCTAATATTTGTGGTGCGTTCCTATGCAACATCCGGATTCCCCCGTAATGTGTTTTCCATTCTGGCTTTATGCTCAGTCTCAATGTCACCATGGAGAAACGTTTCACACACCCTTCAGATTTTCCATTACACAAAGCTTAATGTTTGGATGTAACCTCAATGTTTGTAGAGGTACAGTGTCACTTGCACAAAAGCCCATGTTATTGGACACCAGCCAGCATCTCTGATGTCCTGATCAAAGCAGCCCAGCACCTGTCCCAGCAGGGGGCTAACTGTGAAGGAGTAAGTGGAAATGATGGGAGTTATTGCTAAAGAGAATATAAAATAACACCTTGTGAGTAAATAAGGAAAAAATGTCCTGTTTAGAACTAAAGCCAAAGCTCCTTTGTTTTGAAGTCTGAGAGTTAAAGAATTAAGAGAACAACTCAGAACAACTTTTAATAATTGATGATATCATGTGCAAGAAAAACAATTCAACGCCTTCAGAAGTCACATCCTGCATCCTGGTTGGGGGTGTCATGCTTCATAATGGACTTTATCATCCTTCCTCTTTATGACAGTCCTATCTGCCTCAGTGTCTGGTTTTCAAATTAACCTCACCCACACTATCAAGGTCAACGTGCTGCCCTGATCCAGTCTCCTACAGTTCAAGGCCATGTGATAAAGTGAGATTGTGTTTGTGGTCTCTTCGTAAATCCTGTTTCTGTCTGTTTCCCGCCAGGGAGCTAACCGGGTGCTTTCAGAAAGACGTTCAGAGCAGCGCCGCCTCCTCACTGTCATCGGCACCACGGCTGTCCTGGACTCTGACCTGCTCAAACTCAACCAGCTTAAGGTATGGACACTGACAGCCATGGTATCTCATGCATTCGCTCAATTACATTACAATTACAACATATTGTTGGGAATTATATTTAGCAATACTTAGTCCATTCAGACAACAAGGTTCATTTGCCAGGGTATCCATGCTATCCATGTATCCATCTAATTTAAATAGCTCCCGTTACTGTATTGCGTGAACAGTTCATTAAATTTAAAATTGTATGTGACGTTTTTGCTGGGTGCGAATGTTCCACCAAAACAAGTTCCTTCCTGAAACTATTTCGATGAGCCTTAGCGCAGACCAAGACAATTTTGATTGGTTTAAATAATGCAAACAACTCAGAGCGTTCTTTTTCTCCTATAGTGGTGTAGCCAGACCTTACTCCATCGCGCTGTAGAGATAGGCCTGGCAACACAAGACTAGGACCAAAATAATCTAAATAATTCTACAATCATACAATACCGGTATTTGATCCTTTTTGTACACAGACCTAGAAAGAAATTACTATTTATTTTTGCTTGCAGCAAATCACCTCAAGCGTTCTTTTGATTTAAGTCGACGTGTGACACTAATGCTGCAACTACAACCATACAGTCTGTGTTGTGGTGAAGTCGAGCGCATTTCAACGCTAAATATTTGGATGGGGAGGAGTGTTGTTGGGCTTTTTTATGCAACTGAATGCTTCAATTCACATGTTAGGTTTTGAATAGAGTAGACAAAAAAGGGCATCAAATCAAGTACTCCATTGGTATCAGGCTCAAACCTTGCCACAGCGCAGGCAGGTTCAATTCCGACCTGCAGCCCTTTGTTGCATGTCATTCCCCCTCCGGTAATTTCCACCAGGCACGTCTGAACTGCGTTCCGGAGGCACCGTGGGCCCCGCAAGCAATCGCAGCCATTCAAGTCGATGCTTAATATTCCACCAGCCACGGCACTGCTCGTGCGTGAAGCAGCTCTCCGCCCCCCTAAAGATACACTCCAGGTCTATTTTCAGATGGCTTACACTTTAGAGTTAAATTCAAAGTGAAGTTGCTAACTTTGCACGCTTGAGTCATGGATATATCCAAGGCTAAACATGTCACTGAGCTATCCCTGTGTTGAACACACAGACAGGAAACCAGTCCTAAAATTCCCCGCCCTAAAGAAGGGTGGTGGTCATATTGTAGGGTGTTGGCTATTATTTACTGGACTTATTCAGAGTTCACTTACAAACCACCTAAAACACACATACAGTGGCTTGAATAAGTTTACACACCCATGCTAAAGTTGACAAAAAAGAAGAATTAAACATCTTTTAAAAAAATTAGTAAAACCCAACCTTTTAAGGACACCAATTTTCTTTGTGAATAAATAATGTATTGTAAATACATTTACAATATATTATTCAATCACAAAGAAAATTGGTGTCCTTTTTTAAATGGTCGGATTTTCCAGTTTTTTTTTAATTAAGGCCTTAGGATCCATTTTCTGAAGGTGTTTTTTTATTCCTGTTCTTTCAACTTTAGCATTGGTGTTTAAACTTATGCAAGCCACTGTATGTATATCTACCGGGCTGGAGTTTCATGAAAGACATATTCATCCAAGAAACCTGCATGCTTTATAACGTTTTTACCAATACCTTTGTTACAGTTAATCTTTTTTTCCTTATGCAGTACCGCAAGAAGAGGCTTCGTTTTGGACGCAGCAGGATCCACGAGTGGGGCCTGTTTGCCATGGAGCCTATTGCTGCGGATGAGATGGTCATAGAGTATGTGGGTCAAAACATCAGACAGGTAATGTCTCCAGTCTGTGCTGAAAACGGGATGAATTTAAAGCAAAACTTTCCAGAAATCCCATGGAGTCTCTATGTTGTATGAATATTAACAGTTTAGAGCCGTGATTATACACTTCTGGCTACAATGTAAGTAAAAATATGCCAAATGCATCTGCAAGCTTCCATTATTTCAATTTTGGTGCATCATCAATATAAAGCACTGTAAATATGAAACATTACTCATGCACCTTTTTTATATACCTGTATTTTGTGGTTGGTTCAGTGTCAACATAGGACAGGTGAACTAATGTTTTATGTGTGTGTCCAGATGGTGGCTGACAATCGAGAGAAGCGGTACGCACAGCAGGGCATCGGGAGCAGCTACTTATTCCGAGTGGACCACGACACAATTATCGATGCCACAAAGTGTGGCAACCTGGCACGATTCATCAACCACTGCTGCACTGTGAGTCTGAATATCCTCAGTCAACTTTTGTCCATATCTGATGTGTTTTTGGATGAAGAGCTGTTGCTCATCAGTCTCTCATTGCTTTGTTCCTCCAGCCAAACTGCTACGCCAAGGTTATCACCATAGAGTCCCAGAAAAAGATTGTGATCTACTCGAAGCAGGCCATCGCCGTCAATGAAGAGATCACATACGACTACAAATTCCCCCTAGAAGAGAATAAGATCCCTTGTCTGTGTGGAACAGAGAACTGCCGTGGGACACTGAACTAGTTGACGTGCTTCTCTTGCTCACTTGGCAACAGACAGAGTTCACCCGCCTCAGAGTGTACCCCGTCCTCACAATACCTATGAAACAGAGACACACACACACACTTGCACTTTTCATACGCACTTTTCATTCACTTGGCAGTTTTACAAGCCAGTGTTTGAGAGGTTTGTGTCACCTGGCATGTGAATACTATGAGTGGGGGCCTTTGCATCAGCATTAGCTCTTCTGTGGCAGTATTTGTGGATTGATTATTAATATGTTCCAACCCAGATGTTTCGTGCAGCCAGGCATGAAGCGCTTTCTATTTCCATGCCAATATCCGTTTGAAGGAAGACAATAAAAACTGAACACCAGTATTAAATGTCAATAGCGTTTCTGGATCACTCTTCCAGTGTCAAATCCCTCCCTGCACCCACCCATCCACACAGATCCGCACACAGACGCACAGGAATATCTGACAAATTCAGGGTTTTTAAAAGCGCTTGTTAAGGGTGCACTTTTAAGACTACAAACTTCAACATTAATTTGGTTTTCAGTTATGCAAGATTTCCAAGTGTGAAGATTGTTTTGGAGCTTTTTTTATTTCAATTCATGGTATTATATAATAATATTACTGTTGCTGTTATTAATGGTATTGTTATTTAGTTGCATTAGCTGTAAGTATCTTACAGTGAAATGAGCTTTGGTGTACCCATCCACTGTCCTTAGTGGCTTGTGATTGACCAGCCCTGTAAAACTGTCATTTCTCTTCTCTGCGTCACTGTCCTGATTGCCACAACATCCTGTTTGAATGAGAGTCCTTTTGAACTATTGTTTTCAGCCCTCACTGAAATATGTCAGTTGGGTTGTAGCTAAAGTTGTTTTATATTTACAAGGCTGCGGAATTTTTGTCTGCAAGAACAGCACAACAGACAATTGGCCTGTGTCCTCCCCCACCCACCCAAAGTTAAAGCTATGTTAGCAAAAGGTCTTGTGATGAGAACTCGTTAAAGTGTTTTTGTAGGATCTCTCCTTCTGTTGGTCTGTGTTTAGTTCCATAGAAGCAAATGTTGACGATTCCTTATTCAACAGTTACTTTTCATCAGCTTGTTTCCCCCAGACTCATGCAGGTCTTAGTAAATGTGTGTGGTCAGTGTTTAACTTAGTCAGTCTGTGTGCTCCACGTTTTTAAAAGGCACATTTAGTTAATTTGGGCTTTTCAAAGGTTTAGTTTTGTAAAGTTACTTCTTTCCCTTGTTTTGTTGGCCATTTCTATGTATTTTATTTGAATGTGGAGTTGTTCACCCCATACAAAATATCCCTCCCTGAAAATTGCATCGGCTTAATACAAACACATGTCCTGCTTATGATCTGTTTGCGGTGTAGGTGGGTGGAAGAAATATTCTATACGCCACAGTGGGTTTGTGTTAAGCTGCAAACAGCAGGTATGAGCCCGTGTTTTGTGTCTCTGTTTTTCATGTGGCTATGGCCGTCCAAAGTTTAACCGCTATTTTGAATTTTTAAACCACAAGAAGACTTGTTATTTTGTTCCCTCCCAAACAGGAAATTGTGTAAGATATTTCTTGTTTTAATGAAAGCCTTTCAGTACAAACCAACCCTCTTTACTACAGGATGAAAGGAAAAAAAAATCAAAGAAGTACATGTAAATATTGTAGAGGTGTTTGTTTCTCGTAGAAACACACAGATTTCAAGCTGTAAATATGTTGTTCCTTTTCCTCTCTCCATGAGGAGGAAACATGTACATACCTTCCATTCATTTATTTTTTAATGTTTTCCTTTTAATTTGATGATTATTTTAATATTATTTGCAATATTTCTCTTGTATTAATGCGTTGGACCCTTTATTAATGGTGCATTAAAATATTTTTTAAATAAATGAAAACCATGTTTTTCAATGACTCTGTGTCCTACTGTTCAGAGCATTGTGGTTCAGCAAATGTGGGACGATTATGTCGACTAGTTAATAGACTGTCATAGTTTATCTAAGGGATCCTGACTGCCATGCTAGATAGAAGATACATTAAAATAACTAGCTGATAAATGCGTGAACGGGAAGTTGTTTGCATAGGGGAAACTGCAATACAAAGTCCCATTTCCTTTTTTATAGTTGAAATCCACTTCCATGCACCTGCAAGGTTGATATTTCCTGTTTAAAGAAATGAGAGGAAGTGCTGATAATCTGACCTACAAATTTCAGTCACCAGATGGCAGCAGGATAGGGAGATCTGGTAAAGCTCACAGCTCAGAAGGTGACATGTTTTTTTTGTTTT
>NC_048421.1:16568749-16631203 GCF_013103735.1 Etheostoma cragini
GGGTTTAAACTGTGTCTGACTGACAAACAAGGCAAGCCTTTTCTCTGTGTAACACTCTGTTAAAATTAACTAGACAGTTTTCTTTTATGTCAAATCTCAACTTTACCTCTCATTGTTGGCGTCAGTTTCCCTAATGCCAGATTGCAAAACATCTCTTAAATGTATTGATTAGGATTAGGTCTCTGACTATCTTTGCGTTTTCAGTTTTAGCTTTTAACACAATTTTAATTTGTTTGTGTTTTTTAACATTTACTGAAAAAGCTATCATTGTAATAAACATAATTTGGCTTCAATGGGAACAAGACATTCATTCACTTAAGAAATCAGCTCAAAAGCTTTTTAGAACATCTGGACAGAGTTGGTCCTGAGCAGCCATTTATACTGCATCAATGTACTGTATGAGTTATCTGGTATTTATAGTTTGTTTGTGAGCCAGAAGACAATTCTTCTCCCAGTCCTCTACAAAGATCTCTATCTGAAGAGTGTTCTTCCATGCAGATAAATTCAAACGGTAGTTTTTTTGAGAACCTGCTAATAACATATTGCAAAATATCATCAACTGAGGTCTGTCATGTAAATGGTTTACAGCACTACCCTTGTTTGTGGTATCATGTGATATATGGTTTTCCTCTGGGTTCCAAGAAGCCTGGCTGAAACTGTAAATGGCAGGATGTTGCTTGTTGGTTTGAAGTCACATTCAAAACAGTGCACCAGAGTTCAACATATTATTGCCTCATTGTTACAGGGGTAACAGCAAATGTATCCAAATACTTTTGTCCAGAACCGTAGAACTTGTCTACATGAAACCCTAACCTACTATTGTATAGTATTGATCCATGAAATCCCACCTGATAGTTGTTTGTTTTGATTTCATGCAGAAGAAATTAAAGAAACGAGAAGGTAAAATTTTAAAGTTTTACAGTGGCACCAAAAATGATCAATTAAAGAGAAATTCCACTGATTTTGCACATACAAAGTATGTTTATGAGTCTTAGGGCAGGGTCACTCACCTGCTGTACCTGGGGACCACTTTTGGGAAATTGCAGGAGGCCAAGGACCAGTTAAAAACATACAAAAATATTCAATAATCAAAATGTCAATCGCAGCAGCCCAGCACAGGTCAGGTGTACGCAGGGTTATATCAAGGATTTCAGCACATTCAGGGCTTTGCCTAGACCTGTATCAGGGTGGGCAGGGACCCCTCCGCCGGCACTTCAATGTGAATTTATGTAAACTAAACTAGAGGGAGCTACAAAACGTCTGATAAACTGATTATATTTCTTATCAGATGACCCAATAAAGTTCTATCAATTTGATCAATTCTCTTCAATTTTATGCATAGTGTCAAATCATAACAGAATTTATCTCAGGACACTCTACAGATAGAGTAGGTCTAGACCACCTTACAATTTACAGAGACCCAACAATTCCCCCAAAAGCATGCATTTGGTGCGAATCTAAAGTAGACTGCCCTTTGACCGGTCTTTCAAATAATGGTGTAAAATGATCTTGACAGTGAATGGGGTGTACTTCAAGGACTGAAAGTAAACCTGTAACTATTTATTAAATCAGGATGTCACTGATTAATCTCAGGGGACATATTTTTTCTTTCAAAACCCAAGGTTAATGTCCGTCAAATGGAGAAAGTATTTTGAATGTACAAAGTAAAAATCCGTGGCCAATCATTGGCAATTATGCATAATAACTCATTGTTGTATTTTGTTTGACATAGTGCTTTCATAAGATAAAAAAAGTTAGAAAGTTAAATTTAGGGGGATTTTAGTGGCTTTGTCAAATTAACTGTTTGGTCAGTTGGAGTGGACTCAGCAGATAATATATATATATATATAATCTGAATCTGGAAAGCTAATTTACGCTTTAAAAGTAATGTAGGGGAGTAAAAAGTAGCCTACAAAAAAAGTAGCCCTTTGAGAAGTAGTGGAGTAGAATTAAAAAACAGCAGAAAATGGAAATATTCAAGTAAAGTAGGCCAGTGCCTCAAAATTGAATTTAAGAACAGTACTTAAATGTAGCCTACAACCAGTACACGTGTAATCCTATACGTATCAATAAAGGTTTAAAAAAAAAAGAAACACTCCTCAAAAAATTGCGCTCCTATAATAGCCCTGTCTGCCATGCAAAGCTTAGTGCTCACTGGTGCTCAGAGAGATACGGGACGGTTAGCATAACACTCTCGCAGCATGTCGGAACACCAGCGGGGTCTCGTTTATTTGCTCACCGGAGGATGCGGCTTTCTCGGGAAGCATTTGCTGAGGGTTTTGCTGGAGAAAGAGGACAACCTGGTGGAGGTCCGGGTTTTTGACAAACACATAGACACAAGTTTACAAGGTCTCAGCACAGGTAGGCTAAAACGTTTAAATACCTAGCGGCATCTAAAAAAATCTGCTAATTTGAATGTTTTGTCTGTTATCGTTAATGGTTCTTTAACAGATTCTCTGTCATCTTAAAAACAAAATGAATGGTTCCAAAGGCCTTATTTGTTCATTGGGGGTTTCAGCTGTTTGTTCAATAATCCAAATTGGGAAGAAGGTGTTCAGGTGACAGTGTTATTTGTCGAGTGAACTGTAATGTTTGTTTGAAAATTACACGTCACATCCTTTGTGGTTTGATTGTCATTTAGTCTAAGTTTTACGGTAAACTTGTAAAAAGCTTGTTTTGTTTAGCTAGATAACACTACCGTTTTTGGTTCTATAATGTATGACCCAATAGCAATTTCAAATAGTCCTATTAATATAAATTACATCATTATTCGGTCAAAAATAACCACAGTCGGGTGTGGCTAAATATCCCAATTGAAATGATATCAATTACACTAAACTGGGCAAAATTAACACTTTTTTAAACATGATTGTGTGTTATATAGTGGGTGGGTTTAACTCGTTGGGGTGGTGGTAGATTGACCCAAATTCGGTTAGCATTGGCCAGAATGTTTAGTGTGTATTAATGTTATATATCTATAATATCTATATCATGGAGTTACATGGTAACCACATGGTTCTGGTAATTGAGTTGACTATTCTCTGAAAAGGGTTTAACTGATGAAGGCAAATTATGTGGTAACAAACACTTACAACCAGTGTTGTAAATGATGTGTGATGTGTGTGCAAAAAATACATAATAATAGAAGATTAGGTGTTAGTAGTATGAAGGGAGGTGATGGGACATACAGCTGAATTAAGTGTCTCCACATGGGGGGAAACATATGAACATCCTTTCTTTCCTCTCACACGCTGTATGGTCACTCTGCCATGACAGAGATGACAGCTGTGCAGGGAATCCAGGATAGCCATCTCCCTAATTTCCTGTGGCAGGATAAAGATGTTATAACCTGACATTGTAGGCTTTGACACATCTCTTTCACGTCACAACTTGGAACTGTTTACAGTTAATGTCACCACCTTTTGAGCTACATGTTTTCCATGGAACCTGACGTGGTGACCTGATGTGGTTCACATATCTGCCTCAACATGTTTAGTCTCTATTTTCTAAAGTAAAAACAACAGCAGTTTTTTTTTTTTTCTTTCCTGGTGACATTTTATAGCTAACGTTTGTCACAACCAGGCTCGAGGCTGGACATTTAAGAAGTTTATTTTACATAACTAAAATGGAAATTCTTGTAATGATGAACTAAATGTAACAAAACTAAACAGGGGGGGAATGCAGGGGAGAGAGATAGACTGGCTAACTGCCACCAGTGTTTATACTGTTGGTCGCTCAATCTCAAGTGATGCCCCTTGGCCACTGTGAAAATGGCCTGTTCCGCTTTTATTATTCATTGTTAAGAAAGGACTGAG
This sequence comes from Etheostoma cragini, assembly GCF_013103735.1. Taxonomy (NCBI): domain Eukaryota; kingdom Metazoa; phylum Chordata; class Actinopteri; order Perciformes; family Percidae; genus Etheostoma; species Etheostoma cragini. The sequence continues at coordinate 16,572,565 of NC_048421.1, forward strand.
GCCTGCTGTTTTTGTAACAAGTAAGTTCAGATAACGGTAACAGGAGAACTCAGTGTCTGTAACATCCAGGCCTCACAGAAAAGGACATGTTTGATTGTGTGCTGGGTTGATATTGATTTATTTATGTAGGAACGTCTGATTACAGGCTTTACAGACTTAGACTCTAAGTCTGTAATTAAATGTCTCTATGTAATTATTAGAATAACAGATGGTAATGCAAACTCCAGAAGGAGTGTCTGAATTGCGATGGGATCTCTGACTCGATGTTCAAAAGTCCGACTCCTTTCTATGACAGCTACAGGACTCTGTCTTTTCTCCTTATCTGCTGTATTAGCATTTCAAGGACGCAAAGATTAGCTGGAAGTTCAAGGCCTTCAGAACTGATAATGAGAGCAAGCATTGCTGCAGGAATGAATATTGTTTCTTTGGGAGCTAGGTCTCTTGTTGTTTTATACCATTTTGGGCAAAGTTATCACTGTTGTTGTCCCTGAGGAGGTCTGCTTTTTGTCTCGAAGTACCTGAATGTGTCACGTTTTTATTCAACCAGGTCAGCCAAGAAGGCTTATGTTAAGTTAAGAGAGACTTTACATGCTCCTTGTTTGTTTTTTAATTCTATAATTGTTTCTTCGTTGAAATTAATTTATATTTACAATGACAAAAGAGGACTTGTGGAAAGAGAATGCAAATGTAACACAAGTCGTATCTTTATACAACATAGACGTCACATCGTGTTGTCAAAAAACAAACTAATGTTTTGTAATAGGTAAACAAACACAGTAAGTCAATTCTTCCCAGCCTTTGTAGAAGAAAAAAAAAATAACTTATCCATGATCAGATACAGACAATGTGACATTTTTCTTCCTGTTTCTCACTCAGATCGGACAAAGGTGGTAGTCATTCAGGGGGACATCACTGACTACAGCAGTGTTTTGGAGGCCTCCCGGGGGGCCGATGTTGTTATCCACACAGCCAGCTTGGTGGACGTTTGGCACAAGATCCCAGAGACCCTCATTGTGTCTGTCAACGTCACAGGTGGGACTTCAAGAGAAAAGGCATGGGGAGGAAACATCAATGAGTTATTCAGTTTTAAATAATGTTTTACTGAGGAAAACCACAGGAAACCCAGACCTCCTCCTGTTTGGATCACTTTCAAGGTTGTGACATTGCCCATGATTTCAAAAATGTTGGCCATGATTAAGTCATCCTGAATGTTGAGACAAATATTGCCATTGTTAGCCAGTCATGTTGCCACTTTCTGGTGTGACAGATACTCAGACTTGGACAAAGGACTATTTTAATTTTGTAATATAATGTAGGGCAGAGTTTCTCTTTCATTGACAAAGCATGGTTGGTCATCATGCTCTTACTGTAACTGCGTAACCCTATTAGTGTGGGTTTCAGTGTTAAGTGAGTAAGTGTCACATGCTGTTTGAAGTGTTTTTTTCAGCCTGACAAGAATTCAATTGTCATTTAAAACACCAAACCAAAAGAGGCAAAAAAATAGAATAAAGTATATATAATCCATAGACCGCATTTAGCACAAAATAGCATGTGTGAGCCAAGCCAAGAGTTTCCTAATGGACCACTCGACTTCCTTCTTGTTTTTGAAGACATGGTAATACTAGTGCTTTCATTCACTGTAGCTGTGACTATGACTAAATGCAGCCTAAAGACTTGTTTGGGTTAAAACGTGCGTGCATGTGTGTGCTCATCTTAATGTGTTTGAAAGACACGGCTGACAATATTATCACTCTATATTTTCCTACTGTGAACAAAATCCGAACAAAATATTAAAACAATGAACCAGTCCTTCTCTGTCCTCCAGTACAACAGATCTCATAGAAAAGCTGAATAAATAATTTACTCTTATCTGTCTGGAAGTTGTTAATGTCTTGCCAGAACTTCAGAAGAGAAGTTTGTTCATGTGTGTAAAGTTGAGGACCGGAGATGTGGTTGGATTGGGATGGGTGGTTCACTCTAGGTTCCTTCAGCAGAGAAATATTAGAAGAATGTGTCATTAGTTCACGTGTTGGGTTTCAAAAGAATTTCATGTAAACGCCCTCTTTTTTTAGTCTTGGAGACATAAATTCACTCTTACTCCTGGAATTTGTAAGGATTGCAGGTGAAGGGCGATTAACTCAATATAAGAGTGCAGGATCAAGACTTCCAGTTAAGAAAATAAAAAATAAAATTCAGTCTATCCAAACCTAGTATCCTCCATCTCTTAAATGACAATGTTTTCTCTCGTCTCAGGAACGGAGAATGTGATCAATGCCTGTGTGGAGTGTGGCATCCAGTGGCTGGTCTACACCAGCAGCATGGAAGTGATTGGTCCCAACGTCAACGGAGACCACTTTATTAGGTGAAGCTAAAAGAAGTATAATACTTGATTTTGAACTCCATTAAATTAGTTTTGCTGGCCATGTAGTCGGTGTGTGTTTTCCTCACCGAGTACACAGGTTGCTGTTTACTTTCAGAAATGCTTTGGGCACTGTCTTTTCTATCCTTTCTCTATTTATTTCATTAATACACCATCATGGAAAACACAAAGGCCTGTAAAGAAGAGATAAGATCGGGGGAAGACTAAGAATAAACAACACACAGTATCCAGCACCTTAGTGGTATAATCATGGGGCTTTTACATTCCAAGTCGGTGACATTGAACAGGAGCCATATCCAACATTCAGTGTTTATCTTGCTGTTACATTCATGTGATATTTTCCCTTTATACTGTCTTGTATGTCAGACACATATCGTGTACAGCTCCAAGCAGCAATATGTCTGTAAATCTATTTCAAAACTTGCTTTACCAGTTGTCACAATATTATGTAAGATAGGGCTGCTGTCTCACCGGGGACGTCTGTGTTATTCAATAGAATGCTTTGTTCTTTCATAAATATAGTAAAATATTTTGGTGCTGGGATGCTCTAAAACCATAACAGAAAACAATAGTGCAGGGATGTAAACCGATGACCAACAGAGGTTATTGATGATGTGAGTCATTCTGTCTCCAAGCACTGTTTGTATTTAGTATAGTGAGTGATATACACTCTTAGACTGTTTACAAGGAGGTCAATGGGTGGGATGAAGAAACCAGCTTATGCATTCTGGTCAGTCTCACTCTACAAGTGTTTTATTGTGAGTCTGTCCATTTCCTACAAATACTTTGCTTTAGCAATGTTTTGCTCTTATTTGTCTCTCTGTTGGTTTGTCTGTTTGCTATTTGTCAATATATCTTAAAGGTGGAGTCAGGGATTCTGGAGAAAGATTGTTGATATTCAAGCACAATACCCAAACAAACACACCCCCTCCCATCACTGCTCCTTCAGAATGTCAGCATGTGCCCGATTTATTGTCCCTCTTGCTCCAACTGCCTTTCTCTTTGTACTTTGTACAACCACAACCTTTCCCCTGTCCTGTCCACGTGCACAAACAGAACAGTGTTGTGTGGATTGTTCTTAGCCCCTTTTGTTGTTGTTTCTCAATAAGAGAGCCAGGGCTTTGTATAAACACTTAATGTTTTTTCAACGCGCGCACACACACAATACGGACAGCTGGGTTTCCACAACCAGCGCTGTGAGAATCCACCTTTTAAAAACTCAACATATTTTCTTATGGACTACTTCTTGCTTGAACACAGTTTCCAAATCTCTACACACTTAGCCTATTGCTTGAACCACAACCTGCACAACACTGTGGATTTACAACACTTTGTTCGAATGCTAACACACTGCTGTCAAAACAGAGTAGATTTCAGTCTGGTGCCTACCAAACACTGCTGATTGTAATTTTAAATGAAAGCCTAAGCAAGTGTCTTATTTTAGACTAGTTATTGAACACGTACGTTTTTCTTTTGTATGCAAACACCAAATAAGAATTACAAACATACACTGTACCGTTTGATAGAAACCGGTAAAAGAGTAAGATACCAATATTTCCAGGTCAGATGTCTGAGGTTACATACACAGCTATAAAAAAACTAAATGTGAAAAACACTACCTTTCCTGTAGTAAACCTACATTTGTACTGTTTTTCCAGAAAGTAATGGAGGTGAAAGAAATGGAAACACTACACTCATTAGTATTTAGAGATGATGCAGACATCCAATGTGATGAAGACAACTTGCTGCATCATGCTGGAGAGAGGCAGGATTAGTCACATTATTCTTTGTTACTGTAATGTAACTTTAGGTTTTTGGAATTAATTCCATAAATTACAATATACAAAATACTATATCGAAGCAAACTGCTTATTTTCATTCCTTCTTTTTCATTTACCTTATGTGAAAATTGGTATATAACATAAAATCTATATATGTTCTTTAAAGAAACTATTGAGTTGTGTAAAGTTACTCAAATTGTACAAACTGTGAAGATGAAAAGTTAATATTTTCTGTATTGTTGTTGTTTGATGCTAGGGTTTTTACTCTGTGTGTTCTGACTGACATTGTGTGTTATCTCATTGAGGATTGTCCATAGTGTTTGGCTGCACTGAGCCTGTTTTGAGACTTGTGTTAGGAGATATGTTGCTTGAACATATGTAACAGTATGTTAGCTCAGGTGACTGTTGGTTGTGCAGACTGTAGTTTGAGTTTTGCCCATGTGGCTTCTTCAGTTGTGACCACTGTCGATTAGCAATATAAAAAAAAAAAAAAACAGTAATAATTTGTTAAAATAATAATTTTAGTCCCTAAAACCTTCATAGCTGAGGGATGCGCTCTGAGTGCTTTTCCTACTTCAACAAAGCCCTTGACAGCCATTGTTGTTATCTCTCTCTCTCGCTCTCTGTGTGTATGAGTTAAATGATTACATCAGAGTGAAAGATTGAACCATGGTCTGCTCATTGGAACGAGCCACTATTTTCCTTCCTATCTGTCTCTCCTTCGCTCAGTCTGGTATTACTTACACACATTCCTCTCATACATGACAAAAACACTACTTGCTGCTCACTTTCTTCCTCCACTGACTGTTTAACTCTTTCTCTACAGGGGCAATGAAGACACACCTTACCAAGTGAAACACACTATGGCCTATCCTAAGAGCAAGGCAAAGGCAGAGAAAATATTGCTTGATGCTAATGGCACCAAGGTAATTTATTCTTAACATTCATTTCACAAATAATTTGCTGGTTTCAGGTATTTTCATAGAGGCAGATTTATTGAAAGCACATTTTAACAGTACACTTTAAAAACACTCTTAGAAAAAAGGAAAAAACAACAGTGTTGAAATGAGAATCATAAAACCATAACTCTGCAGATAGAGAGAACTTTTTTTTTTGTCATCCAGATGTGTATTAATGTTTTTCACTGACTACTAAAATGCTAAAGCTCAGAGTGTATACTGTAATATCTTTGCTTGAGACCGGAAACAAAACGTGATGACGGAAATTCTTATGCAAATTTGCCACACAATTCTAGATCATCCCCTTGTGGCTTTGCAATGGGGGTACATCTGTGGTTTACAATCCACATCCACAAAAATCTACCCTTTGACCGCTTTGTGATTACGTTTTTATTTCTGTAGCCTCCTGTCTGATTTCCTAACACCAAATCTTTTTGGTTTTGTCTCCTATCCAGGTGAAGGGTGGGAAGTGTTTGTACACATGTTCCCTGAGGCCAACGGGGATCTATGGTGAGGGGCACCAACTAATTAAGGATTTCTACAATATGGGCGTGCAAAGGGGGGGCTTGCTCATCGGTGGTGTCCCAGAAGACTCTGAACATGGACGAGTCTATGCAGGTAAAATAACTGTTTTCGTAAGTCGTATACAACTTAAAAGGCATGTCTGAGTCAACAGATGTAGCCAGAGAATACTAAGCAACCTCTGTGCTATTTTACCTCTGAAGGCAAAGGCACGTAAACCAAACTGCTAAGGAGAACCAAATAAAACCTAGATTGACATATGCTCACACCAGGAATTAAAGCAGAAGTGCATTTGTTGTGCAAAACCACTTCCTCTGCATTTTACAGAAAGCGTCCTAGATGTAGTTTTTGCAGTACTGTCAGTCGAAACAAACAAAACCTCTGATGCTTCGTTATCCAAATTAGTAATCACCAATAGTGCATGTGTGCATGAGTAACAGTTAAGAGAAGAAGAAGAACTGGAACATATGAAGTATCTATAGTTGATAAATCTTGGCTATTGATAATGCAAGATAGCTATTAGTACATTCAGCACTGTATATATTATATGATGGGGAAGGGAAATATTGTTTGTTTTACAATACTGGGCTCTATTCATGGTAAGGATATTAAGATTGTTGACACATAAAAATATTTGGGAACCATGTTTGACTCCAGCTTATATTTTTATTTTGTTTCTCAGCCTCATTCTGTATTTTGTATAAGCCATAAATTCAGCTTTTATTACCAAATGTTATTGCTAAGAACTTTTGTAAAAACACAAGTTCCAAAGAGGGCAAGGAAATTGTTTGTTAAAAAAAAAAAAAAAAAAAAAAAACATTCCAGAGAATTTGGAATTTTCTTCAAAATGACTATTTATTTCTTTTGGCACTCAAGTATATTTACTCTTTAACTATTTATACTATGGCAAACGTTTTGAGTACTTCTTCTATCATTCATTTGGGGTTTTCACCCACTTCACCCGTTTGTGTTTCTAGGCAACGTTGCCTGGATGCATGTACTTGCTGCACGAGCCCTGAGAGAGCGCCCACTGACAGTTGGAGGTGAAGCTTACTTCTGCTACGATGACTCTCCCTACAAGAACTACGAGGATTTTAACATGCAGTTTTTTAGCAAATTTAACTTCCGAAGGGTCCGCATGCCCTCAATGGTGATCTGGTTCCTGGCCATGTTTAATGACCTGCTTCGCTGGATAATGAGCCCCTTGTTCAACTACACACCGTTGCTGAACCGTTATACCTTGGCTGTGGCTTGTACCTCCTTCACTGTCTGCACAGACAAAGCCCTGCGCCACTTCCAGTACCGCCCTCTGTACGACTGGGACCAGTGTAAAGCCCGCACACAGAAATGGGTTGACACATTCCCTCTGGATACAGCAAAAGACGCCTAATGTTACCTCAATCACTGCAACACACATCAGAAGCACCTACCTAAACACGACAGACTCCAGATATGGGTGGAGTAACAAGCTATTATGTGACAATAAAAGTAAATATATATATATTTACAGAATTAAAAAAAAAACGTATTTCTTAGTTATATTTGTGTAAATCTATTGTTCGCACACAATTAAAGCATCTGTTCAGATGAAGTACATACGTTAATAGTGTTTTTTTTAATATATATATATATATATATATATATATATATATATGTGTGTGTGTAATGTAATTATTAATTTCCATTGGCTTCAGTTCATTTGTGTTTAGTTTGTGCCACCAATGCAGGTTTTTGGACATTAAACAGTTCAATTAAATTTAAGAGCATTTACTTCATTTTTATGTTGACTTTAGACCTTTGCTTCAGTATTCTGTTATTATGGCAAAATCTTATGTTTCATAATTTAAAGAATGTTTATAATGACATTGTCCATTAAATTTATCATGTTTAGTTTTTTTTAATTTTTGGTAAGTTTCAATAAAGATTATTTAATATATTCTACATGGCTTGTTTTCTTTTTGCACTTCATTCACATAACAGGGAGAGTTTGAATTTTCTTGTTTCTATGACTGATCTCATTTATGTGTTTTATTATGATATGCAGTGTACGTCATAATGAAAATGTAGACAGCTTGGAGACCTGACCGGTGATCCTAAATCATTGGTTTCGTTTCTACGTGCATATGTTTTCCTTACCATAACATGGTAACTGGGTGTTCTCCACCTCTGGATTTCCATGGAAACGATTAACTTTGTTTACGCACAGAGTCTTTACACTCTTGTGGAAATGTGTCCTCGGACTCTATGACAACCAGCTGGATAGTATTTATTTTGTGTGAGTAAGACAAAGTGTATGGGAGTTCCCTTGTAGAATTTGACGCTGTTACAGCATGCCTGGGTGTCCCCTCATTCCTTTGGCTATCACCATGGCAATCACAACAACAAGCACATGCCCGCTAGTGTGAAAAGGAAAACAGAGATATGACTCATAATCCCACAAAGAATCTGTGATGGCTTCCCAACACTAAAAAAGATGTAACACTTGTGTAGCATTTATGTTTGGTATGATTGACACCTAAGCGTGTCGCTGTGTGACTTCTGAAAAGTGTGTGTGAGTGCTGTTTTGATGCAATACCACAAACCTGAATGTTGAGGATCGCTTGTAAATAAACGAAATTGCGCCACCCACTGGTTTAAGGAAAACATTCCAGTTAAGTGAAACACCGAAGTCTCGTTTTTCTTGTTAGATGGAATTTATTTACCTTCATTGTTTAAACTTAGGGAATGTTAAAATGTGGAAGTACGTTGAGGGTTGCTTAGGCTACAAATAAATAAGATTACTGGAGACACTGTAACGAATGTGTGTGATTGGGGTCAAAGTAAATCAATTATGAGGAAATATAAATATCAAAGCATATTTGATACAGTACATATGTGTAGCCAGTGGTGGAAAAAGTACTAAGATATTTTACTTAAGTAAAAGTAGTATTACCACTGTCGAAATACTGTTAAAAGGTAAAAGTCATGCATTTATAATTGTACTTGACCTAAAGTACAAAACTATAAAATGTGTTCTTAAAGTACCAAATGAGTAAGACATTTCTTTGTAAATCACTTAAATGCTGTAGCTGGTAAAGGTGGATCTAATCTTAACAAAAAGTATATAAGCATACTGCCAGTTGTGTAATCTAGACTACAACAATACATCATGATTCACCTGGTAATTATTTTTTCTATTTATAATCTAATTTAGTAAAGTAACTAGTAGGCCTAACTAAATGTATCAGATATGCCATAAATGTAATGAAGTAAAAGGTACAGTGTTCCCTCTGAAATGTAATGGAGTAGAAGTACAAAATAGCATTCAAATAGAAATGCCCGTATTCAAATAAAGTATGTAGGCCTACCTTAAAAGTGTACTTAAGAAGAATACTTGAGTGAATGTACTTAGTTGCATTCCTCTACTGTGTATAATGCATTGTTTACAATAGCACGTTTCTGCTGTGGAAGCTATAGACGGTCAGTGTGTGGAAGGGAGGCTCCTGTGCGGGTGCGTGCATGTAACCCACGACATTGACGAGAACACGCACGTAGCTGTCAGTAGGAAATGCAGCCTGCTGGTGTTGGATGTAACGTTACCCATGTCGCTGTGGTTGGATAAATTAAACAAAGAAAGTAATTTTTGTTTCAGACTCTGAACTGTTACTTAGAAGGTTGCTTGAATTTGGCGAGAATTTTGCAGCAAGTCCGAATGTCTAACCGAGGTAACCGAAACCTTCAGCTAAAAGCTAAGCTACAGAAACAGAACACTATCGGCGCTAATGCTAATAGTTACATAGGCTAAAATAAGCTAACTTAGCTGCTAATTTAGCCAGCTAGCTTGCCAATTGCAGTTTGCTCTCCCAGGTTATCGCCCCATATAGCGGTTTCTATCCCGTTAGAGGCTTTTTTCGTATTTACGAAGGAGGTTGTGGAACCGGAGCTGTGGCGGGGGGTGCGTACGGATAGGAACCCCCTGGCTATCCAGGCGGACGGATCACAGTGACACGCCGGTCGTGGGTGAGTTGAGCAGTAGAGCTGAAGTTGTATTAACCGGGCAGCGGGTGGACAAGGCCGTGGACGCTGTTCTGCCAGGGCCTGGTAGGGAGGGAGCGTGATGACTATTAGCTATTAGTAAACCATTGCTCCTGTCTGCGGAATCGGGAAGTTGAGTCGCTTCAAGAGAGGCCTTAAGAGAGGATATGACAACAAAGTGGCTGGTGTTATTAGCTGCTAGGATAAACCGATAGATGTTTTGAACAACTACAGACCGTGTCTGCTTCATAAGCAAATTACTGGATCAGTAAGGTTGTCGTGGGCGCTTTGTTGATAACCAAATGCCAGGTTATTGCAGCTCTATCAACCATTTTTTACTGTCATGCCGGCTAGCCCACTGATAAAGTAAAATTTTGTTAAAGCGGTATATTATAGTTGCACGATTTTTGATATTTTTGGTGTGATGCCTGCTAAGAGATTTCATGTTATTTTTTAAATAAAGTTGCTGATATAATTATAATTATATCAGTTTTTTAAAACAAATGTAACCAATTTTACTTTATAATGTGGGCGTCAATGTAGCTAGCAAAAGAGGAAATGTAGCTTTAGAAATTGATTGCTGTAACATTGTTCGCAGAATAATATACCAAAATATCACATTTAAAGTTGCAGTTAAATAATTAATATAATAATTGTGTATGTTTGCACACTGTCTCCCAAGATTATCCATGATTTCAAAATATAGTTCACTTCTTTGGCTGCTTCTCCAATCCTGTTTTCTGTTTTAAGAAGAGGAATTGAGAAACTGGCTAGAAGTCAGATTTTCATAGACACTTTAGTCTTCTTTTGCATAAAGAATTGGCCTTTTAAGTTGCTAGGCTTGTTGCTGAGAATATTTTCATTTCAACTATTTTTATGATCCTGCTGCAGTTGTAATTTATTACAATAGTTTAGACTGAACTGATAGCTGCTATTTGGCAAAGAAAAACTCACCTCCATAATGTTATCTTTTTTTTTTGTAAAGGAGAGATCAAAGTGGAACCATGGCTGAAATCTCCACCCTATCCCCATCCCCCCCTGCACTGGGTGAGCATCATGCAGCTCCATCCATCCCTCCAACCTCATCTCTGCACACTGCTACCAACAGCCCTGCTCCCGAGTCTGCCAGGGAGATGCCCACACCTAAGTCTTACCTCTACAATGACAAAGCTTTGACTGAAAACACTCCTTCCGCACAGTCACCCTTTACTCCCCATCCACCCTTAATTCCTCCCAAACTCACTGCTGAGACCCCCTTCACATTGTCGGTACACAAGGATGCTCCACAGAGAGAGGAATCAGGACAGAAAGATGCAGAGACTGGAGCTCATGTTATTAAGCAGGAAATGACCAGTGACCCACCAGCTGCAGAGTTCTTAACTACTAAAACAGAGACCCCACAACTGTCAAGTGAGCCAATGGCTCAGAGTGAAGTGCAACAGGCACCCCCCTCTCCTGATCTCAATCCTGGTCCTAATCTTTACCCCAATGTACATGTCACCCACAATCCAAATCCTGTCATGGATGAAGGTCAATTTACAGTGGGCCAACCCCAAATTGCCACAGCTTCAGACCCCTTGCCTGCTTCTCCAGCCTTCACCGATACGGCAGCATCAGCAACAGCTGAAGAGGAGAAACCTCAACCCCTGCAACAAGCACAACCCCCTCAAATACAGCCTCCTCCGCTCTCCCCAAAGCCTGCCTCTCCAAGTGAAGCGAGGAAAGCAGAACTACCCGGCACCGAACACCCCAGCCCTAATGTCCCACTGATCCACGAGCCAGACTTTCCGCTGCCCAAGCCCCGACCGGCCCCTGACACCCTCAGCTACCTAGAGTCAGCCAGCCTAATGTCGGGGACATTGGAGTCTCTATCTGGGCTGGGAGAGGATGGCAGCTCTGTGGGCTCAGACTCTGAGATCAATGGCATGGCTGTCAGACGCACTGATAAATATGGCTTCCTGGGTGGGAGTCAGTACAGTGAAAGCACGTAAGTATTAGGACATAAACAAATTACTCACACTCCCGTCCACTATGCAAAATATTGATCACTGTGTTTTTATTATATTTACAGATAGGTCTGAGATGTTCTAAAAGTAAAGTAGCATGTTCAGAATAGCCGTTTGATAGCCTGCGAGAGAGGCACTTCTCTTTTTTTTTTTAAGGTTCCATAAATACCGCTCTCTATTTGCAATATGAGTAATTAAATAATGGCTACACAGATAAATGTAAATCCTGACTATCTTCCTTTTAATCTGTCTCTTTGCCTTCCCTGAACATCTTATTCACTCTGTCATCCATATGCCCCAAAGAGATCTTCCCCTCTCCTTGGTCTCACCCTCCATTTTCTGTCTTTCTCTCCTTGTCTGCTGCTCTAAACATATCTGCCCATTCTTTATCTCCCCTTGGTCTGACTCAGATAATGCTGAGGACGTTTTTGTGACTCAATATGTACTGACTGTGTGTTTCTTTGCTATCACCTCTCACGCCTATCTGCTCTCTTCCTCTATATTCTGTCAGATTTGCTTCTACTTTTCTGACAAGCTAATTGCTCTACCACTGTTGAATAATTAAAAATATATTGATTTAGTATCCATTAGTAGTGGCATTGCATTCTGGTCAATATTAAAGAGGTTTTGTATCTGAGCCATTCAGCATAATGTTGTGGAAATTATTGTAAGAAAGAAAGTGAGGTAATTAATTTATGCCATAGAGTTACAAATGACAACGGATCAGAGTGCAACATGTAGGAGTGTAAAAAGATTACTTCCCAGTTCGAAGTCAAAAACGGCATCATGTATTACTCTATATTACAGTGAAAAGGATGTTCGAGTAGATGTCGCCCGACAGAGGGAGGTAAAATGGCTTGATATGTTCTACAACTGGGATAAGTGGATCAAACATCGCTTCCAGAAGGTATGCATATCAGCTTTTTAGACTGGATTTGGATGTGTTTTAGATATATTTGGATTAGTTTTACTCTACATAATGCCATAAGCATTATGTGTGTCTTTTTGTGCATTAAAGGTGAAGTTGCGCTGCAGGAAGGGGATTCCATCTTCTCTCAGAGCCAAAGCCTGGCAGCTACTGTCCAACAGCCAAGAGCTCCTAGATGCCAACCCTGGAAAGTTTGAGGTATTATTGTGACCATGTTGTCTTTTTAACTTCTTTTTTTAATACCGTTTTAAAATGTAACACACAGGGTGAGGGGTATGACAAAAAAACATGAGTTCTAAGATGCTGTCATCAACAAATTTGTAGGTATGGTTAGGGCCGGGCAGGTTATTGATATTATATCAATATCGTGATAGGAGACAACAAATAATCTTAGATTTTGGATATCATAAAATGGCTTAAGTTCTGAATTTACCAGCCTGTTCTTGCTGTTTTATTATTTGCCTTTTACTATGTACAACCACAGTAATGATGAATATTTATATGAAATCTGTGAAGATATTTTGTCAAAGCACTAATTGTCAAACCTATAATATCGTTGGAATATCATCATCAAGGTATTTGGTCTGGAATATCTAGATATCTGATTTTCTCCAAATGGCCCAGCCCTAGGTACAGTTCATTTTACATTGATTCAGGCCTCCTAGTATTTAAAAAGAAAAAGAAAAGATAAAAAGAAAAAAAAGCATGAAACAGAACCAATCCTGTTTCATTCAGAATCTTTCACTCTTATCTTATTGTAAACAACACTGATGTCCCCAAAATGTATCTTTTTTAGGTTCCACAAATCAAATGAATATGAAAATATAGTTTGATCTTTTTTTTTTTAAATTTGTGCTGAATGTCTTTCTCTCTTTGTATAAGGTTGGTGAAGCTACAGTTTGTTTATTCACTGACTTACTTAAAGTGAGGATCATTGTAATGGGCATTTGTGGCTGAAAAGGACCATTTATCTAGAAAGGTGTGAAAGGGGCGCAGGCGCAGATCTAGCATTCTGTAAGCCTCTTACCAGGACCAGTAATCCTGCCTGCCCTGCCTCTGTGTCCACGCTGTTGGGAGGTCCGGCCTCGGCTGGCTCCGGGTCCTAGCAGTCTGCTTGATATTCTTTGTGTTGTCTGAGGAAGACTTTCAAATGTGGTTTCATTAAGGGCTTTGCAGCCTAATCCACTTTAGAATTTTTCTAGAACTTGTATCTAATGTTTGTTTGTTTTACTGCAGGAGCTGGAGAGAGAGCAGGGAGAAGCTAAATGGCTGGACATTATAGAGAAGGATCTCCACAGACAGTTCCCCTTCCATGAGATGTTTGCTGCTCGTGGTGGCCACGGGTAAACAAACAAACATCAGCGAGTTTTACATCAGAGTACACAACACACGGTTGACAAGAAAAACCTGCACTCTGACTCCAATGCACACATTTTATGTAACCATTAGCCTGTTACATATGTTTGATCCTGGAGGAACTGTTTACAGCATACAACAAAGAAAATGTTGTTAATTAGAGTAAATAGAGTAAATTTGTTAAAAATGATAGACCCATAAAGTACAAAAACTGTCAATGTCATTAAGAAAATGATATCAAAAGAGCATATTGAAAATGGAAACAAAGAATACAAAGTCACGATACATGTAAGAATATAATGATACATTTTCTTTTAGAAGACAAGTGATTGAAATGTAGTGTCAAGATTATTTTATTCCTGAATTCCCATTAGTTTTATTTTGCATTCTTCACTTCACATGTCAATGGGAGGTGCATGAACTGGTCAAGTGGATTCGGTGGATTTGGCCACCAGATAATCTTTTTAATTTCTTCTGCAGGCAACAGGATCTGTTTCGGATCCTGAAGGCTTACACTATCTACCGGCCTGACGAGGGCTACTGCCAGGCCCAGGCTCCAGTGGCTGCAGTGCTGCTCATGCATATGCCTGCTGAGGTGAGGGGTAGAGTCAATGGGGTACAGGTTCTCACTAGGTGGGAAAGGAAAGTGGTTCATCCGTGTTAGTTTGGAAATATGTAAGATGATATTGAGTTGAATTAAGATGATGTTGATCTTGATCCAAAACAAGATGTAATCATTGGGAACGTAGGACAGTGAGCTAACATTCCTATGTAGCACACCACAAGATGCAGTTTCTTAAGTGGTTATGCTTGATCAGATGTGGCATGTTTTAGTTTAATCATGGTTTATGTTTATCTCTTTTTACTGCTCGTGAGAAAAGTGGGTTGGCGTGGGAAACAGCAAAACAAAGTGCTGCATTAAAAATAGCAGCAGACAGCAGACTGGTGACGCTGCTCAAACTTCACTGACCAGACTGAAGCAATCGACAAGGTGTCCTGCAAATATCAAGCATGTGTGATACAGACAGGACTCAAGTTACAGTTGCTCTGTCCGGTCCAATCTTTTTTTACAGCAAGGGGACCACATAGACCTACCCGATGAATATTTTGACAGTTTGACAACTGAGTTAATTGAGTCCCATATGTAAATGGACGTATGCCGATAGGTGTATAAGGGTTTTTAATTTGCTGTAGTTGATTAATGGTACAAACGGTGTATCTTTATCTACTGAAGGGTCGTCACGGTTTAAATTGCGGGCCGCTTTCTGTTTAACAAAAGGACAGGAAGGCTGTGTTAATTTTTTTCAGACATCACTATCTCTTCATCACCTCAAAGCTTTGCCATCATTTACATTTACTGAGAAGATTTAGTCAATTTATAATGTGCGGATTGTTGACATTTTTAAAAGAGCTGCAAAAAAGGGAGAAACAAAAGTAGGAATTGATGCAATTATGTTTCAACTCACAGCTTAACATTTGAACCTCATTTGCTGTTGATTGCCAGCCTTAACCGTTATAATTTGGTTCTGTTCACAGCAAGCCTTTTGGTGCCTTGTCCAGATTTGCGAGAAGTACCTTCCCGGCTACTACAGTGCTGGCCTGGTGAGTAAATTAACTAACTCTTTGTCAGACCTTTTTTATCAATTTTCGAACTTTAAATTTACACATAATATTTTTCTTTTAGGAAGCGATCCAGCTCGATGGCGAGATATTCTTCTCCCTGTTACAGCGTACGTGCCCAATGGCGTACCGTCACCTTAAGAAGTTCAAGATTGACCCGATTCTCTATATGACTGAGTGGTTTATGTGCATCTTCTCACGCACCTTACCATGGGCCAGTGTACTTCGTGTATGGGACATGTTCTTCTGTGAAGGTACCATTTTATGTCCACACAGTTCAACCAGCTCTCTTGTCTGTTTGTAACTGTTTTCCTACACTTACCTCTAGATGGTGAAGAATTCTAATGATCTAATAAGAAACTGGATACATTTTATGCTTGCATGGGTAGACAAGTTTTTGTTCAGTTTAAGGAGTTGTCAAGTTTAGTTATATTTTTGGTCCATAGTTTGACAGAAAGTCTCTGGTTGTAGGGGTGAAGATAGTGTTTCGTGTGGGCCTGGTGCTACTGAAACAGATGCTTGGCTCTGTGGATAAACTTCGGGAACTACAGGGCATGTATGAAACCATGGAGCGTTTAAGGAACATCTCACCTGACACTATCAGAGAGGACATATTGGTACAGGAGGTGGGTGTTTTTCTCTTGGCTTCAAAGACCCAGTACACAAACGAAATCTGCTTCTGTTTTTACTCGGCGACACAAGTTATTAGTCACTTTGTCTTGTAGTGCTTAGTAATCATCACTTCCTCTGTCTGTCTCGTCCTTGTCTGATGTGTCGTCCAGATTATCATTCTCCCAGTGACGGAAGGGCTTATAGAGAGGGAGTGCCGTATTCAGGTGAGGAAGTGGAAGGAGTCCAGAGGGGAGCTGACACACCAGCCAGGCCGGCGCCTCCACGGTACAAGGGCCATCTTCGAGTACAAACGCAGAGCCGCCGCCATTAGCTCCGGTGGAAGCTTCTCTTTCCTGGGAAGTCAGATCCCTCCACCAGGACCTCTCAGGGCCTCTTCCAGCCTCCTCTCACTCCCTGGCTTCCGCAGGTCAAAGGCTCCTTTCCATTCCCAAACCAAGAAGGGCTCCTTCTCAGGGCCATCAGGGATGGAAGGCCTGATGCATCAGTCCCGACCTAAAGTAACAACAAGCCCAGAACAAGGCGTCAGCCATAAACCACCTATTCCTCCAGGGGCAGGTCAGAGGGAAGCGGCACCCCACATTCCGAGCACCTTAGTCGGGGGTCCAGCTGTCTCATCACGTGGGCCTGCTCAGGTCTCAGAAGACAACTCAGCACAGGGCCAGCGTACTGCTGTGGTCCCAACACAAAGCACAGCACCACCGCCTAGCACTCTATCCCCCTCCCCTAAGATTGTCTCTGAGCAAATTACGTCTACTATCCCCTCTCCCACTGCAAACAACACCCCTCTACTGCTAATTCCAGATTCAAAAAAAGAAGCTGCGCCAGCTGCTGATGCCACAACTGGTGAGGAAGACGTAAAGAAGAAGAAGAAGAACAAAGAAGGGAAGAAGAAGGAAAAGGAAGAGGAGAAGAAAAAAATGAAGGAAAAGAAAGAAAAGGACAAGGCGGAAAAAGATAGGCTCAGAAAGGAGAAAGAGAGGCAAGAAAAGGAGAAGAAGAAAGGGGGGAAGAAAAAAGACAAAGGGGGAGGAGAAGCTGAAGACAAAAATGGAGCTACAGCAGCAAGAGATTCGGCCTAGTTTTCCATCCTGTCATTCCCGGATAATGAAAAGGGACGCTAAACAAAAAAGAGGTCAGGGCAACAAAATACCCCCAGAATCAGAGAGTGATTAATAAGAAAAAAATGGGATAGCTTCCAATAAAACGCATCATTTCAAAGACTTAATGTAGTCCCAGGACTATGGTGGAGAAAACTGGATCATGGTTTTAATAGCACCTTGGGGGGGGGGGGCAAGGGCAAGGGCAAGTCAAGGGCGAGTCAATGCTTTCATTTTCAGTTTTTGTAAAATGGGAAAAAAAATCATTTTTCAACTGGATAAAAGACTGAATTTACAAATTACAGTCATTATCTATTTTAGTTATTTTTTCTTTTTTTGTTATTTTTTTAAACAGATGGATGGCAGTGGTTAGAGAAATATTTACATTGAAGGGATTGTTGAACTGAAGGTTTGCAGGAATAGTTATGGTGCCATAGAGGATGTAAATAAAGTTGACCTACAGTACATAGGATCCTGTTCTACTCAACATGTCCCCTCATTTCTCATTTGTGGACAGGTCATCTGGATGCCTGTGACAAAAAAGAAAACTTCAATGTCGTCTCAAACAAAGGCACAGAAGACAGAAATGCTAGTAATGTTGAGGATGTATTTATTGTCATGTTTAATGTTGTGAGTGATTGTGTGCCTTAGTAGTGTAGTGAAATGTGTCACTGTTCTATATGTGGCCTCCCTGTTTTCAGTCTCCCTCGGGCTGCAAACCATCAAGTCCAGAGTGTTTCTCCCCAAATTTTTCTGTCATTGGAATAAATATGGAGGGATGTACACAGAAAAAAGAGGGAGAAAAATTAACAATACAACCAGACACCATTTTGTCTCTGACAAAACGACACATGGGGAGCATTTTGTTGTTTTAAATTCAATTACATTTCTTGTGTCTGTGGTTGGTTTTTGCAAAAAGCAGGCACAACATTATCGATAAACTGGTGTCGTAAAAACATGCAATACCCGGCGGTGCCCGTGCACAGGTCCTGCAGACCAAATGTCTGTAAAATTTGTATTATTTTGAAACGGAGAAAATCCTACGCATGTATTTTATTTCGCCAAATTTCAGCATGGGTACGAACTTAAGTTCATTAACCCATTAGAATGTGATTTGAACTATCCTAAGAGAATGAAGGATGATTTTTGCACTTGTTTTTGTCAGACAACTACCACTGAAGTCAACCACTCCGTTAGTTTAGTGATGTAGAAAATGGGAGTCTCAACAGGCCGCTTTCATACTTTGAAATCTGCTTCGAGGACCTATAGGAAGCCACTTGACTGGAGGTGCCAGGTGTGCCAATGTAGCATTAACCTCTGATCTTTGACGTTTAGGCTCTGATGTATTTATGTACAAAGTGGTTAATTTAATCAAATATAGTATATTATGAATTATTATTATTATTATTTTGGATCTGACTATTTTTCTATGTGAGTAAGAGACACCTGGTTGACTGGAATGATGGCTGACTACACAGTATAGTTGCGGGGGGGGGGGCATTTGTGTTTATTTTAATTTGATTATTTTCTGTGCACGCTAAGTCCTGATTTTCACAACAAACTCGATGCATGTCTTTGCTATTTTTTAAGTTTACTGGCACTGTTGGTGTGGTCAACTATAGGTTCATGGGTCTCCAGTTTACTAAAGTGCAGTATTACTTTGAAAAATGGGCCTCCAACAGAATAAACAGTAAGATGAGTGATTCAGACAGAATTTCTGGGAGTTTTAGGTCATGATCGTACTGTAATATATACTAAGAGGTGATTTAGGAGCTTTGAATAGTTCTTTAATTTAAGTATGAGTATGTCTGTCTCACCAAATTGTGTTGTAAGATTCATGATGACTTATGGACTAACTCCCTAACCTATTTACACTCAGTGTCTGTACTGTAACATATTTATGCATACATTAAACTGCACTGAACCCCATAAGTATACGAGGAATAGTGCCAGGTAGTTGGTATAAAACCATTTGATGATAAGAAACATTGCTCTCTAACTGTACTGTTTTTGTAGTTAAGGATTGGAGGGACTATCGTGTAATTGTAGCCAACATGTCCTGCATATTTGTTGTTTTTCACTTATTTCAGGTCTTCACATGGGTGTCATTTAAAAATATAAATTCCACACTCACTCTCTTCCTCTATTTTGACTCCAGTGCATCCATAGGCACAGATGAGTGTGGTGTTAGTAAAGAGAACCTGAGCACATCTATGCAAACCATCCTCCATCATGGCGGTTGATGGCATGTGGTGACAGAAGCACTGATTTCACCTCTTGTTGTGATGTTTAGATTGGGGCCATGGGAAATAAGATTTTTGTGCGTCAGTAGGTCTTTATCTGAGCACACTTTCATGCCTGTAGGGTACAATATTTTATGAGCAATATGTCCTCGCATCTCATTTCTTGTATTTGAGAGGGCTCGAGATGCCGTGATCAAATTAATAATCTCTCTAACTTGTGGAGTCGGCACAATATCGAGGACAAATCAAGAAATCCATTTCTAACTAGGTCCTTTGTGCATTTCTGCATTGATCCTGAAACTGTCGTTCTTGATTTCAGTTGATTGGGAATGAATACCCACTAATGCAAATATTTAAAGAAGTGTTTCAGCTGTTTTTTCTCCCCTTGCCGTTATGTCTTTTGTGTTTTTAAGTTTACATTGTCACTCTCTCTGGGGAAAGTGAAATAAAATCATAGCTAATTGAATTCATTCCTACAGATCTACAACTGATGTATTTAATTGATGATAATGACATTTGTGATGAGTAATAAACCATAATATATTACATCATCGTGTGTTTTTTGTCTTTCTTGGGGTTTGTCCTATGGAAATGTGGAAAATGTTCTGTTGTCTATCGTGATTCATCTTAGTAGTGAGAGGAATTCAACCTGAAGATCATTGCGTGTTTGTTTTGGAAAATGTTGATCATATCTTTGGAAACATTTAATTTTTACATGGGAAAGCCAGCTGTCACTGCTATAATATACATGGTTTGGTCCTTTATTTAGTGCAGAAATATATATTAGGTGCTGATTTATGGGGATTAGATTTAACTTTCAGGCTCCATTTTGTACATGCTGATGTAAAGACGTCCCACTAGATGTTGCTACATGTGCATTCGTGAGGGATTTGGATATCTGTTTCACCAAACTTGTTTCTTCCCACAGAGCCACTGAACAGAGACATTATTTTACAAAAGGAAAGCGGTTTTATTCACAGTTTGTCCCTTTTGTTCATTACAGAGGAAAGGCTAGGAAGAGTTCAACTTATGGAAAAAAAGATGATTTAATGGTTGCAGGAAGGAGTGAAGGGAAAGAAATCGAAGACTTGAATGTTTTCTTTCGACCCTTTCTCTCAACTCCTTCAGTCTTTTTCTTTTTCACTTTTCAAGGAAAAAGTTGTCGCCACTTTAAGGAGGTAACTTCCTTCTTTCTAACCTACAAATGCTCTCCCTCCTCTCACCTTTTTTTCGAGAGGACATCTTCAAAATTTGGAATGAGGTCCTCACATATTCCTGCGCCCCCCTTTTCCAAAAGAAAACCTGTCTTCGGCTCAGATACTGAGGGAAGCAGAGGGACACATTTCATCTACACAACCACCTCGAAGGTTGAAGTGACAGAGCTGACAGAAATATTGAGGTGAGAAGACAGAAGATGGTTGGAGGAAAAAAGGTTTTTGAGAAAGGTTTGTTGATTATGAAATAATGTTACAGGATCATTTTATTAAAAAATCACCCTTATTTACCATAAGCAAACATAGACACCCCATGTGCATCAGCCCCCTCGTGTCAGTGTGACAAGTCTTTGGTTTGAATATGAACGGCAGAGCACATAGGTTTACACAAGAGGTAAGCAAAGAAGGAAGAGGAGGAAAGAAAAGCGCAGGGAAGGCATGATAGGAAAGGGATTGCTGTCTTTCTTGTCTTCTAGCTTTGTCCTTACTCCTCCTTCTCCTCTCCGTGTGTGATGACATAGCAGATGTTCTTGTAGTCTACGTTGCCAGCAACATCTGGGGGGAAGGCGGCCCACATGTTCTTAATCTAAGGGGGGAAAAAGGAGCATTGGAAATTCAGCATGTAAGGACAGGTACTGTCTCACTGACCACCATGTTTTTGAGTTAAGTCAAGTTGTCTTCTCACTCTTAAAAAAAGTGTTAAAAGTTAAGACAGCTCTAATTAGGAAGCTTCTTAACCCTTGTGTTTTCTTCCTGTCAAAAATCAGTCTTGAAAATCAACACTTTAGTTGATTTTTTTTTAATCAATGTTTTTAACCTTTTCTCATGTTAACACTTTTTTCAATGTTTTTCACTTTTTTAACACTTAACACTACATAACACTAACTTGGATAGTGACAGACTGGAATATGTCAACTTTTACTCAATACCATTTCAAAACCACTTCAACATTTTTCTCCAAATGCTAATAAGATAAGAGATCTGTACTTGCCAAAGAGCGTCATGTAGAATAAATCATGTTATTAGGTTAATTAAAAAGAACATTGACATAGGAAAAAGTGTGAATTTGAACCGAGGAAAACGTAAGGGTTTAAAAAATTGTTTAGATTTTAGACCAGGTCAACCTTTAAGGTTTGGACAACTACAACTATATTATGAAATGTATATCCCACGTGGATCCCATGCTTCGTTCTTTTCCCTTTCTTTTGTAAATTGTATTTAATGAATTCAATATTTCTATGACTGTTAAATGAAGTCACAAAAACAAATCTACGTGTTGCAGGTGGATGATTGGCTGACCATTAGCACTTCAGGATATGATAAACATTAGAAAAACCAGTCTGCCAAAAACATGAAGTATTCCTCTAACAGGTTGGTGATTTTACCTCCTCCGCTGAGAACCTGTCGCACTGAGTGGTCAGGAGCTCCTGAAGGCTAGAATAAGCAAACAGGCACATTTTGGGCGTCAAAATCTTAATTGGTCCTATTTGAACAAGAATGTTGCATTAAGATACATATGCATGTTTTTTAAAAGCTCACAATTCCTTCTTGATGCTTCCAGTAGCCTCTGGGTCCAGGACTTTGAAGGCGGCAAGAATGACGTCCTCGGGGTCAGCACCTGGGGAGGACATGAACAGGACAGGCTGGTTTACCTTTACACTGACTGACAGTGGTGGGTAAAGCTTTTAAAATGTAAAGTAAAAGTATAAGCAACAATGTGTAATTAAAGCAAAAGTAAATATTCTCATTATACAGAACAGCCTGAATCGATGTTATGTTGTTATCATATTATGTGATCATGATCATTAATGTATTGATATTTAATGTTGTAGTTGGTCATTCTAAACTACTTCTAACACTGTTGGGTACTTTAATCTTTAACAATGCATAACATGTTATAAACTGACAATGTACTTTATGTATAAAATCTTAAAAGTAACTGTTACTGTGAATGCAATGGAGTAAAAAGTAGAAGTTTTACCTCTGAAATGTAGTTGAGGTATAAACAAGCATTAAATTGAAGTACTCAAGTACAACTACCACCAAAGTGTACTTAATTAAAGTACAGTACCCAACTAGCTATACTAAGGTCACCTTAGTATAGCTAGTTGGGTACTGTACTTTAATTAAGTGGTCTCTAGATACTTTAGTCAACCTCAGTATAATGTAAATAATGTCAAAACAACAATTTGGGAGCAACAGTTGATGAAAACTAGACACTCACCCTTCAGCTTCTCTCCGAACATGGTGAGGAAGACAGTGAAGTTGATGGGGCCGCTTGCCTCCTTGATCATGGCCTCCAGCTCCTCATTCTTCACGTTCAGCTGGCCTGAAACACCCCCCAAAAAAAACTGGATTAGCACGAGACACCGTGAAATCCATGCCTTTCTACTGTAGATTTATCCCACCACCACTCACCCATTGAAGCCAGCACGTCCCTCAGGTCATCTTTGCTGATGATACCATCTCTGTTCTGGTCAATGATTGTGAAAGCCTACAAAGAAGAGAAACAGACTGTGTTTAGTACTTGAAGAAAGCTCTTAGGCGATACGGAAAGTAGGGTTGTGTGGATGGACAGGGTGAGACCTCTTTATACTTTTAGGGAGTCCACTGTCATCACTTTGTCCATTAGAGTGGCAGCTGGCTAGTATCTCTGCTTTACAAGTGTTGGTAAAGGATATTGTGCAAGAAAGAGGCTGCACCTGTTAATTGTAGATGCGTTGGTGGAGTGTGTGTGTGTGTGTGTGTGTGTGGTGGTGGGGGGGGGTTGTGTCACGCAAGTCTTTTCTTTCATGTTAATTTAGGAAAGTATCATTAGGGAACAGCTGTCTGATCAGTTCACCATGCGACTTACATCGATGAAACTTAAGATAAGCTATTGGACTTGAACTTGAACTCTCCTGTCATGCCACATCTCTGCTTCCTACTCTCCCTTTCACCCCCCCCCCCCCCCCCCCCCCCCCCCCCCCCCCCCCCCCCCCCCCCCCCCCCCCCCCCCCCCCCCCCCCCCCCCCCCCCCCCCCCCCCCCCCCCCCCCCCCCCCCACCCCCCACCCCCCCCACCCCCCACCCCCTCCCCCGACACACACACACCCACACCCACTGCTATCTTTCTATTGATGCAATGTGCTAAGATCACCGTGATCATCATGCCAGACGTTCCGAAAGTTGCACTCAAGACATCCGTATCACTTATCACACAAGGCATGTTTCCTATTCGCAGCACATATCCCTTGACAACCCATTGAAAACCCTGACACCATCATTATCCAATCTCTTGGCAGCACATACTTGTAAAATCTCTCTGTCCTTACTGAACTCCAACACACGCCCTTCATGCCTTACTTACTTACTTATTGCTCTGCTCATCAAATCACCTTTGAACTAATTTTGAGATTGAACACATAAAACTGAAGTTTAAGTTCTGTTCTGCGATACAATACGCGATACAGTACGGCTATCGAGGTCCTGCATTAAGCAGAGGGCTGAGTGACAGCTGGTCGGGGAGGTCGAAGGTGAACAAAATGTGGAAAGGTTCAGATGGTGACAGAAATTTCAGAGCTCCTCCAAATGACATTCTCATGATGATTATATTGTCATCTGAGTAGAGGGGGTGCACGGGAAATAGCAACAGCTATGAAAATGGATCCGGGAACTTCTAACCAAAGTCTAATTTTGGTTACCGGCTCCAAGAAATTTAA
The DNA here is from genome assembly GCF_013103735.1 of Etheostoma cragini. Taxonomy (NCBI): domain Eukaryota; kingdom Metazoa; phylum Chordata; class Actinopteri; order Perciformes; family Percidae; genus Etheostoma; species Etheostoma cragini. The sequence continues at coordinate 16,597,018 of NC_048421.1, forward strand.
CTCAAATTACACCAGCTTCAGTTGGGAATCTGAGGCTCTTTAGGTCTATCTATTGATTATTAACCAGAAGTTGTTAAATGCTTCCTGACGCTGCCACGAATGATGCTCACACAGTAGAATAAAAGAGGGAATATTGCTGTGTGGCTGGACCAACCTCACCTCTTTGTACTCCTGAATCTGGCTCTGCTCAAACATGGAGAACACATTGGAGGAGCCGCTATCTCCTCCTCCTGCCCTCCTCTTTGCCTTCTTTGGTGCCTGGAGGACAAACACAAGAGGGAAATATTTAAGTAAATCAGTTAGATTTAGGCTAAAAACTCATAATGATGCTACTAAGTGGGCAAATGTTCCCAACCTTTGTAGCTCATGACGCCTTAAGATTAAGTGATGTAAACTTGCATCAACGCACCAAAAAGAGGAATTTGTCTTTATGAACTTCTTTCATTTAAATTGTTTACTGCTTTAGCGGATCCTACAAATTCAGGTGCATGCATTTGGTTTGGTAGCAGGAAAACGTGTTTAAAAAAACAAAACATTTTCTTTAATTTGACCCTCTAGATGTTTGAGTTTGGCATGCAATCGGAAGTGCATTATGCAAAACAAAATTTAACACATTAAAACTCAAGCACCCTTAAAACTACATTACCAAGAACTGTAATTATCCAAAACAAATCCACAAGAAAATTGTCCAAAATCGTTTCATCTACTAGAAGTGATGACAATTGTTTTTTTAAATGAATCAAAAAGCTGAGTTAATCCATAAGGTTGATTCCCCTGTAGATGTTTCCACCAGCAGAGAGGCAGAGATGTGTGAAGTACTCACCATCTTGAGACGGTATGAGTGGAGGTTTGGCTGATCAAGAAGGAGAAGATAGTGTGAAGCCGCAATGTACCAACATCCCCGGGGGCTTATATACCCCTCTGCAGGCCAATCTAACTTTAGCCACAGCCTTAAGTTTGGATGGGGATAAAAAAAGTGAGAGAGGCTCAGAGGGAAAGAGAGAGAGAGGGAGAGAGAGGAGGATCAAGGATAAACTGATGGCAAAAGTGAAGGAGACAGAATGGTGTCCATGAGTATCACTTTACAGGAGTTTAGAAATAGACCCAGGAGTCTTGGAATTAAGTAAACCTGATAGCTGAGGGACCATGCTGCAGGTTTGCAGTCTCACGTGGACTAATAAGGACATTCGGGACATAGATGCTTGTTGGACCACTGGACACTGTCTGTCCACCGTCCTACTGTCCACCTCCCTCTGCCTGCAGAGAGGCACAGCAGCTACTCGCTGACTTTATTTTGGGTTTGTGATGTCCATTGCTAAATCACGGCCTGAGATGCAGGCATTCTATAAGATCAGCAACGGATGGAGCTGTTACCCTGTATGTGCACAGCTCCACTCGCTTATTTAAAGTCGATGTGATGGTAATGTTAAATTTAGGATTTTCCCATAGAGGTTATGATGGCAGGGGCTCTTCATTAATACCAAGTATGTATTATTGCATTAAGCTCATTCCAAAATAGCATCTCATTAAAATATCTCTTCACACAACAAACAAAATGGAAGAACAAATGTTTCTAGTTTGTCTTTAAAAATAGGCAAATATGTAAAATAACTGTAATAATAATAATAATAATTTATGATAACAATAATAAGTAATGTTGTCACTGTAAAAAGTAATTATTACACAGAACTGTATGTATGGATGAGTATGTATTACATACTGCAATACTTCACTTCATGAAGGAAACATCTTTGTTAATTTTTCCTTCCTTTTTTAGCTACCTTTTTGTTCTACTCTATTGTGATGAATTAGGGGTATTGACATAATTAATTAATTTAATCAATGACAATAAAGTATAACTGCAATTTCAGGTGTGACTGCTTTAAAAGGGTATAAAAAACAACACAGTTTCTAATCCCACAATCTCACCGTTCAATATAATATTATTTTAATATAATACTGTTGAAAGTTGTAATGAACTGCAATGACTAAGAATAACTTCATGTTAACCAACCACTACTCATAACCATCATCAGGGTTAAATCCCTAATTTAGAAAATGTGAAACAAAAATAACTTGTGTGTCATGGGACACAGAAGCAATCGAAGTACATTGGGCTACAACAAGAAATAAATAAAAATATTCCAATACAATGAAAGGTATTGTTTAAACTCCTACTCAAGCGAAAATACAGTATGATCAGCAAAAAGTACTTTAAGTACTGAAAGTAACAGTGCCTCTTCTGCAAAAAAAATTGACTGGTATTTACAGTTTGGCAGTTTTGCCCAGGGGTTCTGAGTTTTTTTCTTGAGGACAGAGTTCTGCCGTCAGCGTTAAATGCCAACCAAGTGGAGGCCTCATTAACCCCTAGCTGCAGTCCTGCTTTCTTTCGGCATAAAGGTGTGTGTTTGGTGATTGGCTGTAGTCATAAACACTTTCCCACCTGTTTGCCCCCCCCCCCCCGCGCTTTCTATACCCACCATTCCTCCCCCTAAAATATATACGAGGATCACTTGGCAGGGTGATGGCAGCCGACATTCCCATAAGTGCGTAAAGGGGCAGCTGAGGGCGACCAAAATAGCTAAATTAACTTGATAGTCTGCCAATGTGCCGGACCCTGAGAACAAAATGCTTTTCTTCATTAGTTTTTTCATGTGTTATATCCAAATTTACCTCACAGATTATCTGTATTCATTTCATTAATAACCATGTTAATCTTTTCTATTGGAGGACTTTATTTTTGCAGCTTCGCTCAGCTCTCTGGTCGTGATTGTTTGTGTTTCCACTGATCTCTCAATCATGTGTCATGTCCCTGTTCTTTTCACTCCTGCAGTAATTCTGATTTGACACACAGTTGTTTATCTTGGGTGTTCAGGACATCCAGAGCCCCAGACCTCCCCTTGTGTTTCTGTTGATCTTTGACCGCAGGTTCACTTGATTATCACCACCTTGTCATAGGAATGAAATATATCACACAGCACATGTTTTGACAATGATGTCTACTTTTAAACAATACTAGGTTAATACTGAGAGACTCCATGAAATGTTTTTTCACTTTGGAGTTACATTCAATATTAAACAAAATTCCTCACATTTCAACTTTAAAATGTCCCTTAAACTTGATATATTATACTGATGGTGGAATGTCTATGGAAGCAGTAATTTTAAAGGGTAAAAGAACAGAACATGACTTTTAAAAAGATCATGTTCAAGCCTGAAATGTAATTTAAGGTGTACAAGTGTAGCCTAATCCCAGCACTGGAAATCCAGACCCAAATCCAAAAGATTAAGGGTCTGCCATCTCGAGGGGCGGCACCAAGCGTGCATTTGAAAATCTCACTGCACACAAATTGGATAACACTACGACCAATCACAACAACACACAGGGTGACGTATTCAGAGCCCCATGCGCTTAGCTACCAGCGGAGATAACTGCTAGAATAAACTGTCCTCATCTGTTTAGCTCTGTCCTGCATTTAGAAATAAATAAGTTTAAAAAAGAGAGAAAAATAATAGCTCTCTTTCTAAACTCCTAAATATCTTTTCTCATTGCAAGAGCGTTTGGCCCACTCATTTTTATGAGTCCGTTATCGTTGCGAATAAGCTTTGTCATCTCAAACTGTTCACAGACGTGTCAGTTGTAAAAAAAATGTGTTCACAATGTGTTTACACGCTGCTGAAAATGTTTACATACAAATCTGAGGACATTTCAGGGGGACAATGCTGAAATGTGACACATGTAGCCACACTCCTCTGAAGCCATATATCACTTTTTAGGTGATTGGTATGTCTGTCTGTAGAAGCAGGAATGTGGAGAAGCTCCCAGCTTGTTATATGGAGGCCTCATGGAACGTCCGTGACCCGTCAGACGACAGGGTTGTATGTTATACTCTGGCGTGTGCATGTACCTATCAGCCTCAGGTTGCCCTGTTTTGTTATTTGACTCCACATGATTGTGCTACATGAATAACCACACAGTAAATTATACGTTTAGGGCAGGTCAGATGTTAACGTTTGCTTTTGTAGTCTGATTGCACTGAACTAAGGGGAGGCTGAATGAACAATTTAAATATAAAGCTTATTAAACTTTGGCACTTTCTTGAATATGCACTTGATCTCCTCCATCAATATCCCAAATTATGCTTTTGCATAATGCTTTTGTTTTACGCGGTAATACACTCTGATTGGTTTATGATTCTCTGTTGATGTTGCCTTATCTCATTAGCCTAGTGGATTCCCTGGGAATTACAGACAGGCATGTTGTAATGATCCATTAAATGAGTGGATGACTTGTGTAACTCATGGACCTAATTTCCCCCCCAAAAAAATTAACTTATTGCATTACTATGCTTACTGCATTATTTTTGTGCCTTGCATACTTCCATAGAAAAGTGGCTTACAGTCTCCAAATCAGGTGTTTTACTGCAGCACACTGGGCCTGCAGCTCCCTCTGCTGTTTACCATCAACCACTGACTGTCACATAGTGTCTGATGCTTCATTGGCTCAGTGATTTGTTTTTCAGAAAAGTAAGGTTCAGTGTTCTTTGTGTTTTCCACAAATTTCTTCTTAAAGTAGCTTTATGGTTAAACAAAATAATCATTTGTTACGTATTGTGCATGCTGGCACAATGTCACACTGCCATGGCTTACTGGGACACTTTCATTGTCAATGTTGTTGGTAACACCGGAGCTTTCTCCTACTTTGACAAGTCAACATATCTGCAGGGCAAAAGGCCTGTTATATGATATGGAAACTTCTCGTGTCACATTCTGCCTCTCGTTCCATCTCAGCTACAGTCCCTTCCAACCTATGTTGCCAGTTTCTACCTGTCTACTAGATCCCCTCTGACTTTCCCACCTGTCCCAATCTTCTGACTCTCATCTAGCCACTCAGCTTTCAGCCATTCCCATCACCTGACCTTTCCTTCCCACCTGGTCACCTGCTCCCACTTTTCCTCATTAGCTCTGCAGTATATATACCAGCCCCCTTTCCCCAGTTGCTGTTTGAGGCTCTGTTTTCTTAGACTTGTAACTGATGTTGTGTTACCTGTACCTGCCCTGTCAGCTGCCCTGTGGACTTAATACAACTGCTGTTTGGACATGCCAGTAAGCTTATGTATTTTCACATTTGCAATAAACCCCCGAGCTCTTGCTGTTAGCCTGCAATGTCTTCTGTTTCCTATCCTTGTTAACGCGCACTCACCCACATGACATCTTGTGCTTTTTTCCACATACCTATAATTCTATCAAACAGTTTCTATATTTGATAAAATTTCACATTATGGACTAAAATTATAAATGTTTCTTTATATATTTTTTTGTATCAGCAGCATCTCATTTTATATCATCTGCATGGCTCAGTAGACAAACTAATTGATTATTAAACAGAACTCAACAGACCAATTTTATTTTTCATGCATTGAAAGAAATATAATACTTTTTGTAATAATAATACTGCATCAAACCACCTTTCTCTGCCATCTGAACACCAAACTGCTCAGGGGACTGTACAGGAACATATTCAATGCAATTAACAGCAGGTTAGCAGAACAAACAAGGACAGAGCTGCCTTTTCATGGAGGACCTTTTAAAGTGGGCTTGTAATTCTTCCAGTAAAAAACATGTTTGTTTTAAACCTTTATGATCTGAACTAGTATATGAAAGTCATGTTTGAGTTTGTATCATAGGGCTACAGATCAATTAATTTTTTTCATGCAAGTTGAACAATATGTAATCTTTGCTTAATACTGCTTCCTTAAGTTTTTTTTATGCCACAGATGAACTTAATAATTGCAGCACTTCAGAACTGCTTAGTGGCCACTGGGTAGGTTGCAATTAGAAGGGAGCAAACAAATAAGGAATGAGCTTTTTTTATGTGTAACTATCACTAGAACAATGGTAGTTGAATTTAATTCAGCTGCTTCAGTTTTAGGGTCCTGTTCTTGTGTGTCGCCGGCTCACTGTCACACTGTCATGGCTTAATTAGACACTTGAATAAAATGTGGACAATAATATCAGTAATGTTAGTCAAAATGCTGTGAAATACACCTATTGACGCACGGCTTTGTGTCTAAAAGGTGCAGATGTGCAGACAATGCTTGTTCTTTGTTGCATCCCATGGACACTTTAAGGACGTTTGGCTCTGGAAAATTATAGTTTTCTTCAAAACAAATCTACTAAAGGATTTAAACTCAAATGAAATAGAGGAACATTTAGCACATGTAAAGGTGTCTGGGCCTCAAACTCTTTGTTCTTAAATATAGTTAGACACTTCAGGTTCAGTTCCTTTTTAACATGAAACACTCCATCTCACTTCCTCTTAAATGGTCACCCCAGGTCGATAAGATTTCCATCACTGTGTTCCTCTTCTGCTCGTCGACTCCTCAGCCATTCCTCTCTGACTTTCTTCACTTCCTGGCCATAATAATCATGAAGTTTGCTGAAGTCCTCAAGTGGATCAAAATCCACTAAAGGCCATTCCCCATACAAAGGTGCCGGTCCATTAAGTGGTGTGACATGAGCATTTCTCCTGGGCCACAGTTTCGGGGACTTTTTTGCCACCACTTTAGTGGGTATTGATGGTGCCTGTAAAACGGTCCCAGCACTGAAGCTTCTCCCCACCCGGACCACTGCTGTTGGCCCCTGCACAGGAGAGAGGAAGTTGGGGGTGGACTGCTTGAGAGCACTGACAGAGGAGTTCGAACGGGATTCACCAGAGCCTTGTTGCTGTTTAGCTTCTGCGGATGGAAAACAGGAAATTGTGAAAACATAGGTTACAAATAATATTGAATTATAGAGACATTATGCATATAGCACCTTTTGCAGAGGAAACGTTTGGCAATATGGGAAAATTCCTTTTATTTTCTGGCAGAATTAGAAGATTGATACCACTCTTGTTTATGCAAAAAGAAGGGGGTTATGTGCTAAGCTTGCTGGCTTTATCTGGACAGATATGATGTCAGTGATTTTCTCATTTTATTTCACCAGAAACTGCCTTAAATAATAGCTTAGAAAAGACAAGAAAAAAACGTACAAAAAAAACATGAACTTCAGTTTACAGGCTACCTGAGAACAGGGCCACACCACACAACACACCTTCGTACTGCCTCCCCAAGTCTCTCACCAGCAGGGAGAGGTAACAGTGGCTGGCTGAGAGCAAAGCTTTAACCCAGCTCTCTTGAGTCAGACCATCCACTGCTGCAAATCTGTAGGTTTTGAGTCCTGGCCCTTCAAACACCAGGGAAAAGGCAAACTGTCCATCAGGCTCCGAGCGCCGGACCGCACACCCTTCCAGCACAATGACACCCAGCAGGTGTCGGTCAGCTGGGCGATCCTGGTAGAAAAGCAGGTTTGCCTTCAGGACAAACCACCGCCGCTGGTAGGTCGCATTTCTCTCTTTCTATAAATAAAAATGTCAAAGGAAAGCAGAATTATTGCATTTGCTGACATATGAAAATGAGTACTCAAGATTCAGTCATTTCATGTTGTGTGTTTAATGTTTATCCCAACCTTTTTGTAGAGATATCCCTCTTTATCTACAGGAGAGGTGCATGAAAGGTAATGGGTCAAAATCTTCTCATGGAGCTTCATCCCAAAACCTGAACAAGGGTATTTACATTAAGAAATTAAAATACTAAAAACGGCATTAAATGTAGCTGTAGAACATATTCCAGAAATAGACGTAATTTTACTGTAACTACAAACCACAATCACGTTTCTATTAAGCTCATTTCAGTAGCTCTTTAATATCCTCCAATTATCCTCACACTTTTTATTTGAGGCGACTTGTCATGTTTCAGATGTGTATGATTTGTTTTGAGTTCCAAAGTTATTGGGCCCCCTCCAAAAAGCTTTTAATATTTGGGGTTCCCCAGTTCATGCGGCCTGCGTTTGATCCTCCTGAAATTGTGTTTGAAGATACAATGATGACGTGTGAAATAAACAAAACAAAATGAAAGAGATGTGTCCCTTTAGGTTTGTCTTGCGACCCTAGGATTAGAATGGCTGGAAAGTGTATGTGAAGAAGAAAAACTGGCCCCATATTGACCGGCTACAACAACAGGAATACTTCTTTTGTATTGCTGCATTAGACAGAGGCCACTTTTCAGCAGTACTTTTGCTTTTGATCCTTAAAGTACATTTATAAGGCTTGTATTGTATTACTTCTGCACTTCTTGGTATACTTATGATGGAATATGTTGTCATTAAAACATACTTGAGTAAAAGATATGGAAACTTTATTCTCCATGGGGTATTTATACTGCAAACTGTGTGAAATGTAGACTGGAACATATATCAGAAATGCATTAATCCAGGCTTTTTCTTCAGCAAAACATTGATTGGAATCACAAATATTTTTTTTTTCCTGTTAAGTTCAATTCAGTAGATCTTTACTATTATTATTAGGAGGATGCACTTGAGGTTTAAAAGCAGCTGTCAGTTATACCCAGTGAACTAAAAACCAGGACCACACTGTTACTTCGCATGTACTGAATTAATAGATACAGTCAAATAATACGTATTTATTAGTTATAATGGGAATAACAGTACTAAAGTCAAGGTAATACCAATGAAACATGTCTTGTCCGTCTTCCATATAATTCACTTGCACAGTGACTCAGACAGCAGTGGCAGAATAAAAAAACTGTGACTCAGACTTACCTCTGCCAATGTTGAGTCCCTCACAGGGTTACTTTACCCTTCCACACGGTCTCCACATTATTTACATATGCAGATCTCTTCTCCTTGGTTCTTAGAGTTCCCAAACATGAAGCCAATTGTTTGATGCATCCAGAACCAGACAATGTTTGAATATATATTGTTTCAGGTTACTACCACTGGTTCTCCCTCGGGTACAAGAGGACGAGTGTTGAAATATAAATAACTCGACCCACTTCCTGGTAACACAATCCTGACATATTATATTCTCTCTCCTCTCTGCTTGCGTCTGCCCTGAGCTGGCGGATCAGCTGGACCAAGTAGTCACTGATGAGAACTGCTACCTGGAAGTGAGACACATGATGCTTAAGTGGAGTTCAAGGGTCGATGTATTTGACTTGGCTCGCTCACTTCTGCATTTGTGTTACTTTTTTTTTTCTTCAGATGACTTTTAGTTTAATCTCTGGTGTGTATTGCACATGTCCTTTAGGTGGTTGATTCCTCAGGGGGATGTAGGCTACAGCTTCTTTTCAGATATAACTCGTGTATGACATTCATGCCAAAATCTGTCTCTCTTTATTAATCTCTAAATCAAAAAAAAAGTTTTGTATGTAGGCTACAGTATTTAAACAAATTACATGACTTATTGCTACATTTCTTTTTCTTGTTCTCGAATCTATTTTGGATACACACTCATCTTTTTTATCCTCAAGGGATTCATAATCTAAAAGAGTCCAAGGTGAAGAGATTTACATGGTCTTTTTATACTGCGCAGCATGTCTCCACCCAGTCTGAATCAAGTGCTGTGGAGAACACTGCGGTTCAATGTGATTCGAACATATCGTCTGTAAAATCCTTTCTACGCTCCTCACCAGGGGGCGGCGGTAATGCGCCGTGTTATTGTTTGTCAGTCAGTCAAAGAAACTAGAGGGAAAACAAGCGAAGAAGAAACGAAAACGAACGTCGTTTGAATGATTTTAGTCAAGTTTTGAAACATTTCTCAGCTAAATTTAATCTCTTTTCGCCTTGTTTGTATACTTTTCACACCAAGGTAATATACAGGTCGCACTGTATCAGTTAACTACATGCAACCTTACCTCTAACTAGAGTTTGGACTGTGATAACTGCATTATGTGTTTTGCATGCGTTGTTGTTGGCTAACATTTGTAGCAACGAAGCTAACATGAGCTCTGTGGTAACCGCTCGTATTCACGACGTTACAAAAATCTAGTCGGTAAAAGTGTTATAAAGCCACTCACTATAGTGAGGAATAAAAGAGTCATTGTCTCGCCTTCTGTAGCACCATGCCGAAGAGAAAAGTAACATTTGAGGACGGGGACGGGGTTTTAGAGCTGGATGAAGACCTCCCAAACAAAAAGGTAACATCAATTTTAGATCCCTGGTTAGTCAGTAAGAGCTCCAGAGATAGGATAGGATACAATCATTGATTGAAGAAGTACTCCGAACATACCAGCACAAGTAAACGTCCTGCATTCAAACCCTGCAAGTATTTCAGAATTATCAGCAAAATGAAAACGAAAAGTATGGTGCAGTTTATGGTGCATTTACTGCTGAAGATGTTTAAGGTTGTGCTAATGCTAACTCCTTTGAAGGGTAGTTTAATTTACAACAATGTATTACATTCTATAAGATCGTATGGTTTCAGCTTTGTGACGATGCACTTTCCAACTGACCTAAGAGGTTTCAAAAGTTTAATCAGCTTAAGAAGTAGGATCATTTTCTCAAAACAAGAAGGAACACTTCATCCTTATTTCCATTAGTAAAAACACCAAATCTGGTGAGGCATGGTTTTCCCCAGGCAGGAAAGGTTAGACAAATTGTAACTCAAAAATCAACTAAAGCTGTCAGACAAATGTAGTGGAGTAAAAAGGACAATATTTCCAACTGAGATGTAGTGGAGTAACACTATAAAGTAGAATTCATTGGGAATACTAAAGTACAAGTACCTCCGATTTAGTTGACTTGGTTACATTTCACCACTGCAACCACATCATTTAACAACTAAGTGGTCACATGTGAAGAAATACCTTTTATAAAACAATAACAAACACCCAAGTCATCACTGGATTTCCATTGGTCCATCGGAGACTGAACCTATTGCACAATTACACCTGCTACTTCTTAAACTCTGCTTGATTGAATAGAATAGAAAATCTTGGTTGTCATTATACACAAGTGCAGTACTTGTGCAACAAGATTGAAGCAACCCCTTTACAGTGTCGACACGAAAAATAAAAATATAAAGTATAGGTACTGCAGAAGAAAAAAAAGAGGGGGGACCTGATGCACAGTCCTGAGAGCATCTATTTACATATATAAAATAGTTTTGTATACACATTATGCAAAAATATAGTCCTGAGTATTAAATATTGCACTGTAATGAAATTAAATTATTATGTACTAAATAATAAATAAATATTGCACAGTAATGAAATTAAATGGTTAAATGTTAAATATTGCATTGTATGAAATTGCACAGAATTCCAGTGGAATGTCATGTAAGTGAAATTCTCTCAAACGAGTTTGTCAGCTAAATCAATGACAATGTTGTCAGGACATGGAAATAACTGACTAAAACTAGTAAGAAAAGGGATGCCTACTTGTATTATTTTTAATTTTATATAATGTTATATGTTGTATTTTTCTTTTCTTTCATCTACTGCTGAACCAGGTTTGTGAGGTTGTGAGTGGCCCAGGCTCCAGGTTTAAGGGCAAACATTCCCTCGACAGCGATGAAGAGGATGAAGGGGAAGAAACGAAAAGCAGCAGCAAATATGATATTCTGGCCAATGATGATGTGGAGGGTATGTCTTGTTTATTATTTGAACTGTAACTGTGAAGTGATAGAGGGCAGAGAGCTGGTCTTGCTTACTTTGATATGACATATTACGAGGGCTGGGCGATATAGACAAAATCAAACATCACGATAATCTTGACAAAATACCTCAATGTTGATATTGCGACAACATTTTATGGTTGAATATTTGTGCTTTAAAACAAATGTTATTTACACAATGAGATTTTTGATAAATATTCTCCAGAAATGATTTAATGACTTAGTGAGTAAAGGTTAATAATAGAACAGCTACAACAGTCTGATAAGTTTAGAAAATGACATCACTTTTCTGTAATGCAGCCTGTAAAACCAGGAAATCAGGAACACGTACCATATTACGATATATCCAAAATCTAAGACAATATTCTAGTCTCATACTGCGATATTAATCCAAAATCAATATATTGCCCAGCCCTATATATCACGTCACATATACACCTATTGAACATACAAAAGGGCACATACACTTTGTTTTGTGTTAAGGAAGCAATCTCTTAACAAGAGGCTGAATTCTTTGACACTGAAATTCTTTTGTCCACTTCTGCTACATACAAATGCCTTGAGTGTGGCCGGATAGTGTGTCTGTCTAAAAATGAAGTGTAAGTAATCATGTCACCTGAGACAATGCCAACTACGTTTTCAGGCCAAGAGGGAGCCACCATCGACTATGATGAAGGCGTTTCTATTACACCCTTCAACCTGGATGAGGAGATGCAGGAAGGATACTTTGACTCCGAGGGAAACTATTTCGTCAAAAAGGAAGAACAGATTAGAGACAACTGGCTTGACAACATTGACTGGGTAATTGTATTTTAAGGGACTTTTGCTTCATGTCTAAAAACCTTTCAAGGACTGTGCAATAATATACGTTACTTCTTCTAGGTGAGAATAAAAGAGCAACCTTACAAACAAAAGAAGAAAGGTCTTGGAGCCAAACGGAAACGCAGAGCTGGGGATGAGGATGAGGCTGAGGAAGAGAAACAGAGAGAAGAGAAGCAGGCAGGCGGAAAAAACAATGAAGAAGAAGAAGAAGAGGAGGACGAGGAGATGGAGCCTGCAGAGGACCCGCTGGCATCCTACACACAGCACCAGCTCACTGAAGCTGTGATCGAACTGTTGCTACCGGGGGAGACAGTTGCCAAAGCGCTCCGTCGGCTAGGAGGCCTTGGAGGAAGGAAGAAGGGGAAGCTGAGGGAACAGAGTGAACCCACGGAGGAGACCAAAAGGGATACAGAAAAGCTTGACAGGCTCACCGCACTAGCTGACAGATTGGTTGGATCTGGGATGTTTGAGATATATCAGCAAACATATGAAAAATTGGCCTATATGATGAAGAGCATGAAAAGCAAGCGACCAGCTGTGGGAAAGAAACCCGGTGGTGATAGTGATGAAGAAGAAGATGAACTTGACATGTTCGCAGATAAATTTGACGAGACCCACACAGGCAGATCAGAGAGAGAAGACGACGACGAAACAGGTTGCTTAGTGTTCCTTGTATACATTTCCCTTCCTGTACTAAAATATCTTGTTTTGTTTAATCCAGTTTTTGTCTTCTTCTCAGTGAGTGAAGAAGTCATGTGGGAGTACAAATGGGAAAATAAGGATGATTCAGAGGTTTTCGGCCCTTTCACCAGTCAGCAGATGCAGGTATTCTCTTCCATCAACTTAAAATCACAAGTTCTTCAACAAAAGCACTTTTTTAGTTTGAGATATATTGTACAACTGGTAATGCATGGTTTTCTTTTGATATAATGGATATAAATGGCAAAATGTGGAACAAATTAGGCAAGGACCTCAACTCCACCTCTTTGCTTTTGTTTTGACATTCTGGTTTTGTAAGCATGTGTTAACAATGATCCAATCCAACTTGGTGGTAGCAGTCAGGGTGATGATGGGGTGACAAGGCCAGTAAAACTGGACCAGAAAAATCAAGTATGTGTTTAAATTTCCAAGACCACTTTATGCTGGCCTCAGTGCAGTTAATGTGGTCCATACCAGATTGCGATGATGATGATGATGATGATGATGATGATGATGATAATAATTACTACATCCACATACGCACCAAACCAAGAATTTGCAAGAACAGCACAGTCAAAAACGAAGCAATTTTAGTGTGTGTACTTGTGTGTATCCTTGTGTTTAATTGATTGGGGCAATTTTAAAATGTGTTGCAATATGTAGTATGGAATTGGCACCCTGCTTATAAGCTCAATCAAACAAATGATAAAGAAAGAGAAAATTGCAATAGTAAAAAATAATAGTAGAGAATTGTAGGTTATAATTTTAACAAGGGCTTAAAACTAAAATATAGAAAGGTGTACATTCTTAAAAGACTTTTCTATTTGTGATGTTTTCAAGTATAAAGTCGGGACACAGTTCAGGTTTGTTATGCTCATCATTATAATAGAAATGTATGTCTATATTAAAGTATAATGATCGTTCATGTTACTTGCACTAATACTGATAAATTAAATAGCAACTTTATTAAGGCATTTTACCCATTTTTTTCAGTTTTTCTCCTGTACACTAGTGCGAATTTAGAAGTAGATCCCGTTATGTTTAGAAGATTATCAGGCTGCAGGCTGGTTCTACCTTTAACCTCAATCTGGCCTGGTGGGATTTAATCTTCTTATTGTCTGTTTTGCAGGGTTGGGTCGATGAAGGCTATTTCAGCACTGGTGTTTACTGCAAAAGGGTCGACCAGGATGGAGCTCAGTTCTACAACTCAAAGAGACTCGACTTTGAGCTGTTTACATGATTTATGTCCAGCCGTAAATGAATCACAACCGTCACGATCACTCTCAGCAGTCATGTTTTGCCCTCCATCTTTCTTCAATCTTTTCATCCAGGGCTTTGCTGGCAAATGTATCATTTTAACAGGGGCTTTTGTTTTCTGTAAATTGTTTTAAAATAAATAACAGATGTATGTGGTGTTGCTATCAGCCATTTGTTTCTTCTTATTTTTTTACTTAGTACCAAATCCCATTGTGGTTTTATTTTAAAGGAACGCGCCACCGTTTGTTGAAAATAGTCTCCCCTAGCTGTAAATAGGTGGGCCAACGGATATTTTGTCTCAGTGCATGCATTGTTTTAGTTTGGTGCAACACCGGCAGCGCCGCCCCTAGTTAGCTTAGCATAGTGAATGGAATACTATGTTGCAAATAGCAATGCAAAGTAAGACTTAACGATTTCCTAGGCAGATATTAACTTGGGACAGTTCTTAGGCTGTGTTTCCACCCGATATAGTCCCAAGTCCCTTTGTACTGTAAAATTATATATACTTGGAAGGTAACATTTTTTTAAATATTGAGCCAAATTGTTTATATTCTTTAAAATCTGAGAATGCAAAATCAGTTTTTATTGTCGGAAGTGACAAGACAAGTGAATTTTGGCAGAACAATGTGGATCAAAATAAAATTAATTTGTATTAAAGTCACCTTCAAGCTAAAAATGCCCAGTGATGGTTTGAGGTTGTCAGATGTGAGAATGTGCTGCCTTTCTTTGTATTTATAGTAAATAGAATATTTTTTGTTTTCCAGACTGTTAATGAAAGCCTTGTGATCTAGCATATTTTGTTAACATCTTTATTTTTGCTCAGTCAGACCAAACAATAGAAAATAATAAGCAGTTCAATGTGACAAATCTTTACGTTTTCACTGGCGATAATTTAATTGTGTCTGAGTTGCGCTTAATTAATGTTAAATTAACTATGAGTCATCGCTTACGCTTATTAAAGTACTGTGTCTAAAGATACTAGGTTACCCGAGGACATAAAAGAAGACATTTGTCTTCGCTCTCTAATTGGCGGCCCTCCACCTACGACGTTTCAAAGTTTTCTCTAATTGGTCAGATTTCAACAAGGCTTTCCGGGCGGAAAACAACACTCTGCTCTGATTGGATGATCCGTCTGTCTGGTTGTCGTAAATCGGATACATTTGAGGGAGTAGCTGTAGGGCGCCGTCCTGCATGTCGGAATAGTAATTTGCGGTACAGCTAAGCGATTCTGGTAAGTGTGATTACTGTGATGTAGCATTAATAACTATGCAAATAAACAAGAAGATCATTATTTGTCTAGTTAGCCCACAGAAAGCACTTGAGCGTAAGGAGAAATGACAGCTCCCGGCTACGGCTATTCCCCGGTTCTGAAACTGTATATTGCACACTGTGTGAATATCGGCGTCAGCCAAACAGTCATGCAGTGTTGATGAAGTATAAAGCTTCACTCAGATGTGGCTAAAGTGTTTAATTCTCACTGTTTTTTATTATAGTTTACATTTCGATCCATAACATAGGATAACGTTGACCAATGTTCACTTACGTTAGCTCCCATATACAAGTTGGAATACGAGAGTTTCCATTCCAGCATTTAGACCTCGCTCAGTTTTTAATCGAACCGTAGCTTCCATTTGATTAAAAACATTCCCTGTAATGCATTTCTGTTTAATTAGCTGTCTAGTTTATTTGCATTAGCTTGGTTAGCAAGGTTATTAATCTAGATGTATCCAACCTTTCGCTAACGAACTGTAAGTGCAAGTGGACTCCCGTTAGTAAGATGTGCCAGTTGCCTACGACAAAGACCGACAAAGAAAGAGAACTCAAATTCAAAACGACTGTATTTTGTGAAGTTTCCACAAACGTAATTGTTGCTGTGACATTGAATATAAAGGACATTCCTAGATTTACATTACCGTTTCAATCCTAAATTCTGATTAAAACCAACATTTGCACAATATCCAATAAACTCCACTACATTGGTACCATACATTTAATTCCTTATTACAATTACAGTGGTTGAGGAAAACGTGTTGAACATTTAACAAGGTAATGCAACGTTTATTGATACAGTTATACAGTTATCTCCAACAGGTTGACTGTGCCTGTGTGTTAATCTAATATAGGTCAAGATATCTGCTATACTTCTCTTGTCCACTTGCTAACTATATCTTTAAATCTTAACGTAGTCTAGTCTGTCTTTTTTCCTTCATTATGTTACATAACATTATATCACTGTATATCTCTGTTGTTCTTTTAAGAGTCACAGATAATCAAACTAGGGCTGTACCAATAACCGTATCACCGCGGTGACGTGACACTTCCGCGGCGATGACATCATCACCGTCATCGACGCATTCTTTTTTTCTTTCGGATAATATTTTTTTTGATGGTGAAAGTTACAGGAGTGCATTTGTCGTGTCAAATGAAATATAATAATCGTCGTTTAGTTATCGTAATTGACTGTCTTCTATCATATGTTTAAGGGATTCTGAAGAAAAAAAGTTGCTCTTCATTTCAGCCTTGCACACGTGTAGTTATGGACACTCCACACACGTATAGGGGATTTATTTTGTGTGTGTGTTGGGTTGTTATTAAATGTTTCTAAGCTTTATTACTTGCGGTTAACCGCCATACCGCAGTGATACATCGCTACTTCACTGTGAAGATACAGAGCAGACTCCCCAGACCAACGCTCAATCTCAAATCTATTGAGTTTGGCTTGGTTTGGTGATAGCCAGACTAGGCCATTTTCACTATTTAATGTTTTATATACTGAGAAAAATCAATCAAATAGGAAAATATTATAAGATGTTCCTATTCTTCATTTCAGAATATAATATCATCCCATCCAAGAGATCAAAGACGTAAGTGAAGCTTCCTTTTTAAGACGTATTTTTTAGTGCTTTCATACTGATATGATACCCCGCATGTTTCTTTGTTTTTCGGTTGTTATTTACAGAGACGGACAGACAAGGAGAGAACGAGAAAGCAAGGGATGTTGACCTATCCCTCTGACTCGCTCCCTCAGATAGTTTGTCCAATGGATGAAGATGCTATTCCCGCAAACAGTTTCTGTAGTGCACCTCCCCACCTTGAACCTCCACCACCTTTCCTCCCCATTTCCTCCGTCACTCCCAGGTATAGTTGTCCCGGCACCTTTTGCTTTCTTTTGCTATAAGTGTATTTCCCCTCCTTGCTTTTTGACACTTTGGCCTTAATGGATTTATCGATGTAGGACTTACAAACACTAGGATTACGTGCTATGGTAATATCAGTATCTGATGTTTCGATCATTTTCATCAGTGCTGATATTAGGCAAATGCATTTTCTCAATTGGAATATTTCTGGTATGAAACTGTTATGCAGTGTCCAGATTAAGATGTGGTCTCAGCATCCGATTACAAAGGACTACCTTTTTTTTCCCCCAAATGTTTCCAGTTACCATTAGAGATGAGCAGCACATGCTATTTCACCAGAATAGCAGAAAGCCTGTACTATTTATTTTGAAATAAGGTGGTCTAACAGCAGGTGGATGTTTGAAAGCTTGAATATGGGTATTGACAGTCCCACCTCAGGTGAAGAAAAATGATCGTAAATGTTTAAGTGGATCTGGTCCCTGCTGTTTGCACCAAAGATGTGAAAGACATTCTCAGAAAGTTTATCATCGGTTCACAGTTGGCTGGAAATGATCACATTTAAGCACATTAAGTTATCACCATTATTATATTTATGCTTGATATGTTGCACTAAAATGTGTTATAAGTTAGGCAACCAAAAGTGTACGGAGTGTTATGGTAGTCCCAAGAACTTCGACAGAGTGATACATCCTCTCTCTAGCTATTTGCGTCATGTCAGTTTCAGGATTTGCATTCTCCCGGTTAAACTTTTATCCATATTCCATCAATAATTTCAGCTGCTCATCTTTATATTTTTGATTCATAAGCTTTTAGTATTTGGATGAGTTAGTTCATAAAGAATACACCTGTTATTTGAATATGTATCAGCAGATGTCCGTTTAAGGGAACGGGATTGGGACATCCCTAATACCGATTCACTGTGCTGTTTTGTTTCTCAATGAAACAAAATAATTTTTTATTTTTTTAAACATTCACAGCTGTGCCAATGATGGAATATCTGGACACAGAAAGTGTGGCCACATTCAAGAGATCAGAGCACAAACTCCTAAAAAGCAGAGGAATACAGACAACGGAGCGGCTCACGAACCATCCACACAAAATCTGTCCCCCACAAAGAGACAAAGGGAGAGTGCAAACATGGTAGGAGATGACCTCAAAAAATCTTCTTCAGATATACTTCAGTAACAAAACGAAAAAAAGCTCATGCATCTCTCTGATTTGTAGGTACAAGTGTCACAAGCCAAGCTGTCAAGAGTTGAAGGTACACATATACATGAGAAACAAAAGGTCAGTCACATCTTTTCTTGCACTAGATGTTCTTGCACTCAACCCTCTCTGTGTCTCTGTTGGTCTCTTAATCTGTGTCTTACAGCCTGTCGAATTCCAGTGATGGTACTTTTCATGTAATTAAGCTTTTGTTGTTTCTAAGCTGTTTGTGCGTGGGTGGTGTGCTGTACAACTACACTGTATGTCAACATTGGAGTTTTAATCCTCTTTCACGGTCTGCTGCATTTGATGCAGACAAGCAATCCAGTGTCTTAATATGTCCCATAAACACAATAGAATGCAATGCATATCTCCCCCTGTCTTCTTTTGTTGTGAAGAACTGTAGAGGTAAACCAGTACCAGTGTTTCAGAATTGGCACAATAACTGAATAGTTAATCGAGTAAAGTGGCTGTTGTGGTTAACAAACTCCCTCAGTTTTGACCAAAACTCAACCTTTTTTCAAATGTTAAGTTAGGGCAATAAAATTCTATTTTTGTTATAAATGTATTTGTAAAGTGCTTTTGATCAATTTGGTTTTCTTGTTGGTTGTATGAGCAGCACTGCTTAATTTTCTTAAAACAACTGTTTATGTATTTAATTTGCAGGACGGCTTTGATATTAGTTTTGCAGCGGAGCGCCATAATAAGTAAGTGTTGGAGCAAATTCTTCTCAGCTTGTGTATGACTGATAATCATTCAGTGGGAATAGTTTACTTAAATTTCTATTTATCTGGTTAAACTGCCCACAAACATTCTTTTTAGGCATGTGCACATTTGAATTGGATTATTCTAGAAGGTTTAAAAAAAACGGTTATACAGTGTATTTGAATCAGTTTGTCTGAGAGTAACTGTGGTCAGTCTGTGATGCAGGCATGGTTCAAGTAGCTTTCCCTATGACCTACAATAGTAGGCCAGTGGAAAAAGGGACATAGATGTTGTAAGCATGTTTTTATTAAGAAAACTAGTGAGTGGTAGAATAACAGAAACAAGATCTGATGCTTTCACAAGAAAGTCCTATGTAGGCATTGTTTTTGTTTTATTTTGTTTTACATAATGACACAGTGTCTGCCTTGTGGTTTGTGTTTTGAAAGTCTAATTTTCCTTTTCTGTTGTTCCTTCAGTGAAAAGGACCAGATAAGCCCACGAAAGCTACCAAATGGCTCTGCTGCAGAAAATGTAGTTGAGCAGTTTGCTGATGATACCAGACAGAATCTTGACACCACTAAATCTGACATGGATAAATGCGGCGGATTTTCTGATGGACAAAATGCAACTCCAACGAAGGGATGGGTGATCGGCCCCTTGTTTCAGTCATTCAAGTCAAAGATGGCCAGTTTCACGGAGATTGTCATGACTCCTGTTAAACTCTTCAGAGCTAATAGTCCACCACCATCCTTGGACCATCCAGAAAACCTGGATGAGTGTGAGCTACAGGCCGATGGAACATTTGATGTTGAACACTCAGAGCCAAGTGATGTGTTTCATTCAGAAGCACAAAGTGAGAATGGAAGTCGGGAGGCTGAAGCTAATCAGCAGAGGCTCGGTACAGTTAAAGGTGCAAGAAATGCAAAAACTCTTGCTCTTAAATATTCAAAAAAAGTATCCTCTGAGGTGGAGTTGCCAACGCTCAGCTCTGAACATGCAGGGCAATGTGAAATAACTCAAAAGGAAAAAAACTCACCTGATTCTGTGCATCTGCAATGCACTCCCTTACCCTGCATTGATTCTGAGGAAGTTTCCGGATCTGTTGGGTCCGTTATTGGGTCCTCCATGCTGTTACAGCCCTCTGTCAATGTAAGTGCCTCACATGAATCCAAGTTAAAGATGTCATGTGCTAAGGAGGACGAGAACTGCGAACTGATGGTCCGGCTGAAACCACTAACTAGGAAATGTACAGAAAATGGATCTAGAGTAAGGAATATTACCTCTAAGACTTTAATATCCGAAGTCAAAAAGGAAGAGTCTCAGGTTAATGATGGACAGGTTTCTCACATGACTCTAGACAAATCAAACCGAGCTGACTCAAGTGATATTGACACAACGCTGTCATTATCCTCCTCGGTCTGTCAGCTTGACTCTGATGGTCCTCAGCTGGTTGGTAAAGTTGATTGCAGGGAAATGGAAAGTCTGCTTTGCCATAGCCACCAGAAAAACTTAAATGACATTGCTATTAGAAGAACACTTGATCCTACTTTAGACACTCTGCAGCTGGAGTGTCGGCTAAATCCTTCAGCTGCCGGTCTTGGGAAAGCAAAGAGGGGCCTGAAACTTGACTGCCATTCCCAAAACTTTGTGAAGAGGAAGAGATTGACAGCAGATACATGTACAAAGATTAAAAAAATGCAAGAGTTATTAGATGTGGGTTCAGAAAGTGGCCTATTGAGACCACCGAGAAAGGAAGTTGTGTCGACAAATACCATTGGAGTTAACGAAGAAACGCTGAAGCCTGCTCAAAAAAGACCGTCTGTTTCAACAAGAGCAAATAGGAAAGGAAAAGGTGGACAAGATATGCTTGCTGCAATGAATGAAACCGCGTTAAACACACCGACCGAAAGTTCCACCGTTGTGATGTTGGTTTGCTCACTGGATAAAAGCAGCGGTGTGTCAGAGAACAACCGAAAGGGCAGCAGCAGGGTGAAGCAGCCCAGTGGTTCTTGCAAAAGAATGAAGACCAGAACCGGTCTTGGTAAACCTGATGTACACATTGATGGATCAAACAGTGGGGATCTGGCAACCACCGTGGCAACAAAACAAGCTGTCCAGGAACCGTTATCAGAAGTCCTTGTCCGTCCTGGCCTAAAGAAGCTCCAGAGCACAAGCGAGTACAGGAATGTCAACACAAAACCACGAAAACGGAAATCGCCAAACCAAGCGAGTTCAACTGCACTATCGGACAGCACTTTGGTAGCTACCTCATCAGCACTATTAATGGAGCCACTTGAACTCACGCTCGCAGATGTAGATACTTCCCAGCAAATTCAAAAAGAGGATAGCTCTAAAAAGGAACCCAATCAGCCGTCTAAGAGACCCAAAAAGGGTATCGGAAGTGCTGTTAAATCATCTGCTTCAGCAAAGCAATTTTCCCATAACCTTCATGTGATAACCAAAGAAAACCAGCCTAAAGAAGGCAAAGGTACAATCTCAATGGACCCTGTGTATTTTGAAATGACACCTTTTGAAGGTAACCAGCAACCTGTTCCTTCACCCTCCCAAACTAATGTAGCCTGTTTTCTACTATTGGATAAAGATGTTGAGCATGTCATTGATGGGAAAGAAAAAAGTTCTGCTTATGGGGCTGATGAGGTATTTTCCACTGACACTCAAGCCAGTACCCACAGCCGCATTAATGAATCTCAACTAAGGTCTAGTACAAGAAAGATTAACATAAAGCCAAGGAGATCAGATAACCAAAGGAGGAAATGCAGAATTTTGCATGGTAGGTCACATAAAGGTGGAGAAGTGACAAACTCTATCACTATGGACGATGCAAACCTGGCTGAAGCAAGTTCACGCTCAAAAGGAAATGGCTTATCAAGACGCCTGTTGCGCAGCTACTCTTGCCCAGAGATCCCCTGCTTTCGTCCCCACGACACACTTTGGATTTCTTCTTTGCATTCACCCCATCACAGCAGTATCCACACATCACATCAGCACCAGTTTTCCCACACTCCTGTCCATCATTCCCACAAATCTTTGCTGCGGGCTCGTCGACACACGGTCTGTAGTGTAGAAGTGGAGAGGGAGATCGCCCCTCTCTGCCTCCGTAAGGAGGTGTATCCATCCAGAAGATCGCTCCCGTATGACAGAGCCACCCAACACCTGTCTCGTAGTTTTGCACTTTCTCCCAGCGCTTCCCTCTCAGCTCTCGCGTCTTGTTTCCTCTCAAGCCCCCTGGCTTTCCTTTCTAAGAAAGTTGAAAGCAGAGGATCTGCTGCCAGCCCCAGCACTTCCACTCACGGTTCTTCTCCCAGCCCGTCTTCTTCCGTACACCCTCCAATATTCCTCCAAAGAACCGAGTCTTCTAATGCTGCGTTGGACTATAGCATTAGGTAACACGCTTTGTAAATTCTATAAAAAGTCTTATTGTGGCTTTGATTCTCAAATATTTTATCCCAGTGCTGAGATGAACTCTTGACTTGTTTGCAGTGGGAGTTCGTTCCAGTGTGAGATTGAGAGAAGGCAACAGAGTGAAGAGGAGGATGACGGCGAGGACACAAGCTCATCCAGTCAGGAGTTTGAAGATGTAGGGTTGAGAGAAGAAAAGGCTTTGTCTGATTCGGAAATCAAGGTATACATTGTTGTACACAAGTGTAATGACATATTGTACTATCGGTGTATAACACATTGTTATCATGCATACTTTTATATTGAATCCCTTTACATGTTTAGACAGTTGATTATACAATGATCATAAGTTTCAATATGACTTAACGCTGGCATTTGTCATTTGTTTATGACTTGTACATTTCTTCCATCTGGATTTACACTCTATTGACAGTTTATAAGGTAATAATAGATAATATTAATGTAGTTCAACATGCCATGCAATAAATTATTCCTTCATAAAGGTATAATAATTTTTGGTTGAAACAGTTTTAGGTAGTTTGTGGTGCCTTTGAATTAGAGCTGTTTTTAATTATCCTTGCACAGCATCAATATAAATTAGGTTTGACTCTAGTGGTTATTGATCATAGATTAAGGAAAGGGATTGTCGCAGCACTTTCAGAATAACTTGTTTCCTTAATCCTCTTCTTCATCATCACAGGTTGTGCAAAAGCATGAGGAACGAGGAAAGGTGTCGTCTATTAGAATTCGGAAAACTTTACCCAAACCTCAGAACAACCTGACACCCATGGGCCTGCCCAAACCCATCAGGTAAATACTCAAGTACATGAGACCGGAAGTTCACTCTAGTCCTCGGGAACGGTATGTGTGATAAATAAATCTCATTTCAAAGGTCCACATACTCACTTTTGGTACTTTTAAAGTGCACCTTACTGCTTTTTATCAGCGAATGGAGCTGGCTCAGCAATTAGGAGTGTTAATTCATGGGTGTTTAGCTGAAAGCATTTAAAAATACTCATCAACTCAATGCTTCAGACTTTTTTCTTTTTTTTTTCCACCAAGAGGGCTTTTAATATATGCTTAATTAAGTTGCTCTACAATCACTGAATATGCTGCATTGGTTTATGCACTTATAACTTATCAAAGTTCTTATTCGCTCACTGTTTTATGCGACTCATTGTTGACCTCAAAAAGAAAAAGTAGTATTTATCTGGATTGTGACTAGTAACACACAGCAAGTCCAAAGGGAAATCTTAAACAACCTGGCTGGCTGATTACCAAACACTGGGTCAAATGCAAAGGTCAGTAAGGTCTTTATAGATGCAGCCTTTAAGTAAAAGAACGTCTGTTGTGATTATTTTTTTATATATATATTGATGATGATCATGTTTGATCATTCACAGCAAAGCCAAATGCATGCAGGACTGTTAAATAGTCATGCGGGAGTCACTCTGCGTTTTAAATTAGGGTTACACTCTGCCCTGTCATTAACAGTGAATTTGTGTCAGTGTCGATACATGTTGGTTGTCTATTTAAAAACTCTCTGATCAATAATCAGACCTTTTGCAACACTGTCCCCCCCCCCCCCCCCCCCCCCCCCCCCCCCCCCCCCCCCCCCCCCCCTTGTGTTACACCACAGGCTGAAAAAGAAGGAGTTTAGTTTGGAAGAAATTTACACCAATAAGAATTTCAGCAAACCCCCTGAAAGGTAAGGTCAACGTTGTAATATTGACTATAAATCAATGTTAAATGATGGATATAAACACACACAATAAGTATTTCTTGAAGGTAAACAAGTCAAATACGGTAAGAAGATGTAAATTGCAGCTTCACCCCCATTCCGTTAGACTTTGGAACAATAAAACCAACTTTATGCATATAGCTCAATCCTGTGTTTCTGGACATACGGGGTTGCAGAGTCAAATCTGTAACATACAGAGCCATTTGTTGTTTTTAAAATAATGAGTCAGACATTTAAAAAATATATGTGTTTTCTTTTTAAATAACAAGATGCAAATGGGTTGACTACACAGTAGTAGGGGCTTGGGGGAAGCCTTGCTCTAGACACGTTATAGTCGGGTCTCAGAGGAACTCTACAGCTCACACCTGCAACCCTGTGATGCTGAAACGCTCATTACTCACCAGATAACAAAACTTTTGGCTGGGTGGAAAAATGGAGGCACATGTTGTGTCCCGAATCCATTCTACATATATTTATAGTGTACTGTTTTTGCATTTAGTACAAAACATGTTAAAAACAACAATCAACAAAATTAACAAGGAAAAATTGTCATCGAATTTTGACTTAAGAAAGACACTATCATTTGAACTTCACAAACAAAGATAACAAATAAGAAGTTATTTGTTGTCTTTTAAAAGTGCATTGTAATAGTGTTTTAGGGTTGTCTCAGAAGAATTTTCATAGTCTAATTGGAATTAAGTCCTGCTTATCGTCTAATCATGTGACCACACGACAACCGTGGGTCATGGATAATTGACAGTTTCCACGATACATGACCAACGGTTGTTGTGTCTTTTCCCTTTTTTACAAATTTGCAGCAATATGTTATTTATATCACAATTGTTTGTATATTAACTTATTGGAAGGAAACTGCTAGTTCTATGTGAAATCTGCAGACCGAGCATTCCAAATAGCTGCAAGCATCAACTTGTCTTGTCGCAAATCTTTGATCTGGGATGGGCTGTACGTCTCTGAAAAGATTTGACTGTGAGACTGGCAGTCGAGTCAGGCTCCTTCGATTGGAGCATAGAATAATCAGACTGATCTCATGAAATGGCGTATGTATGACGCGCCAATTTGTATGCCATTATTGGCGTGTTATCAAGATGCATACTCTCTTTTTAGCGTGTTTATCAATGCCGTTTGGCCTCCATTGACTCACATTATCTTGCGATTGCGTGTGAATTTACGGCATAGCGAGTAGTATGAAAGGAGCAAAAATCCACGTAGGGAGGATGGGTAAAACTCTGGACCTTCACCCAGGAGACCATGATTGTGTTTCCTGCGTGTCATGTTTCCAAAAGTCAACTGTCGTTTTTTATTTATTTTATTTTTTAACTAAAGCCAACCCCGTTCTTATTTTCCTAAACCAACCGCGTCATGTTTCCCAAACTCAGCAGTCGATTTTTTTCTCGCGATAGCACAAGTGGCAACATGTCAAGGGGTGTGTATGTTTACGTCGGCTGTATACAGCATAGACATACACGCAGATAGCTCACAACGCGTACAGGTAACACACCACTTGGCTTTAGAAAGCGGGTGTGTAAATTGACGCAAAGTCATGATGTCTTGTTGGAATATTCCACTGTTCAGGGTCACCCCTAGAGTACAGTGGACTTTTTATTTTGGTGTGAACATGCATCATACTCAAAACTGAGAATTATTCTGCAACATGGAGGCAGGGAGCAAAGTTGGACCTGAGGGTGGCACCAGAGGAATGATCATGCTGCTACTTAAATCAACTGCATCCGCTGCTATTTGGGTTTCTATACTAACGTAATTATTTCTAAGTAAAGACTTGTTATACTCCCTTAACTTTCTGAACTTGCTTATTGATAAGAACTTGTTACTGGTTTCAGCCGGCTGGAGACCATCTTCGAGGTGCCTCTCAATCGCCGGAATGGCTCGGAGTCCTGTTTTGGCCAGAGGCGTTTCAAGCGATTTTTGGAGTTCCTAGATGCTGGCGAGGCCAGAAGACCAAAGAGGCCACTTGTTGGTGTTGGAAAGGCAGGTATTTCATCTTCCAGGACAAGACGAGGTGGCTTCCCTAAAGACGAGCCGTCCCTCAGCGTGCAGGATGTGGACTCACTTCTCTGTGCCAAGCTCGATCAGCTGAATTTGTGGTTGATACACGATCAGAAAGACAGTTGACACATGCTGCGAGGAGATTTTTTGGCAGCCATTAAAAAAAAAAAACGCACAGCACAAAATCATTTCTATGTAGGAATGTCCACTATATAATAATGAAGATTCACATGTGAGTTTTCCAGCTCTTAATGTGTTCGCACAATCTGTGTATGATTGTTGTGGTTATTATTGAAAAATTACAATCACTAGATTTTTTTAGTCTGGTGCTATGAAGAACAATACATCATAGCACCAGAAGTGTATTGGTTCATAGACGTTGGCCATAAACATAGTGGTCACTGTAAATCCATTCTACACAGTAAATCGCTTTATATGTCATTACTGCACTCAAACGGCTGCCGTCCATTCCCCCCCCCCCAGTCGCTTTCCATCTGCGGTAAGTGAAACCGTCTTGACAGCCTTGATTTACACACTTGTACAGTATCGTAACATTTTCAGTTAATCTCAGCCTTACCCAGAGAGTTACAATTCCGCACAACCTCCTTAGGTGAGTGATAATGCCATTTTGTTACAGTGACTTTTGTGCGCTGTCACTATTGAAAGATAGCATTTTATTACGTGAATAATATGAATAGTCATGACCTTGCAGCAGTGAGTCAATCCATAAAAGTAGGTATTTTTTTTCTTGAAGGCTGTAATATAATCTAAACATGCCTGCAAGAGACTTGTATTCGCTGCAACCAATTTTACAACCAAGTTTCAGTCCATGAATGAATATGTACAGTCAAGTGTGTCTGCGAGCAGCACACGTTAATCATTTTACTCAACTCAGTACTCAATTCAGTTATTTGTGTTTATAAAGTTATGGTGTAAAGAAGTTTTTGTTGTATAAAATATAAGTTGGAAACAATACGGCACTCCAAAGAGCATGTTTAATCCAGAGTGGAGGTGTCCAGATGCTACTGGTGGTTGGCTTTTAATTACCACTACTTCTCTCTGAATTGTTTTGTGGTATCTATATTTGTATTGCAACTGTAACTTCTTGGTAAACTGCCTAATGTATCTATTTTTCTTTTTGGCCACATTTTAATGAGGTTGCCTTAACTTTAAGACTTTCTATTTAAATAGGTGTTTTTTAGGCGTATTTGTAATTGTGGCCGTTGTTATGAGGGTGTGTCAAGATCATTCAAACAACTCCGAGCACAAACTTTTTGTCATTTTATTATGAAATGGCATCATTTTTATATGATTGTATAAAAGTACGACATATTGATACGTTTGACGTTAGTAAAGCTAATACGGTAACAATGTAATAGTGCTAAAATACGTCAGCAACACAAACAGGATCTAGTTCTGATGAAGCATTGCCATGATCACTGCCTTGCCAATATTTTTCCAGTAGAGACCCAATCTTTGATTAAGTTGCTACCGTCTGGATTTTTGGTAATTTATTAGCTTTGTAGTATCTCAAGTATACACAGTACCTAAAAATGAGTGTTAGATTCTAAAGCATTTAAGGTGCAACAGTATTAAGGATTGGGTCATTACTTGGGAATGACGATTCTAATCTTCAGTATATAATGTGTCATGTTTCAAACAATAGTTAATGCTGGATTTTTTTATGGTTTGGATTTTAAATGTCCACATGTTCATATATTGTTAAATAAATATTACGGCATATAAAAAACATGTAAATGTTGTAACGTTTTTGATACAGTTTTCTTGAGTGGTTGTTCCTTTTGTAAAACCATTAGAAATGGTTAAGTAGAAAAGTGGAAAGCAATCAATTTTTTCCCAGCACACTACAGCCATATTCTTCACACCTTTATGGCTTTTAGTAGTTTATGAGCAGCTTTGTACTGTCCGCTGTCTGTCCCCATAAACATCCGAGTCACTGCTTCGGTTGTCCTCTGTAGAGGTTTATTAAAGTTGATCAGTCTTGCAGAGTGAAGAGATACGAGATCAGTGCCATCAGTATGGGTGTTAAAGCCAGAATGGCAACCCAAGTAACAATGGAGATAATTCCAAATTTCTTGGCCCGTCTTGAAAACGTTGCAGCTTTCTCTGGATCTGTCGTTGTCTCAGCCTGTTGATGTTAAGACAAGGCAATATTTTAAATTGGAAAAAGCTATACATGTACAAACTGATAAAGTGCAATACTGTAGTGTATAATTTAGTCTAGATTTGGGATTTAAAAAAACTGCTAAATCTCTGTCAACCTTTCTGTCACAAATTTAACTTTCACTTTTGATTTGAGTAACACAAGACTGAAATGACCATGACATATGTCCTTATTTGGTGTCCTTACAGTGTTTTATGTTTAATATGTTATGTGAGATATATATATGCCAAAATCTTATTGACAGACAAAGAAATGTACAGTATGTTATCCCATATATTGAATGTGGTTTGGGATGAAGTACTGTGCAAAAAGACCCATTAACGCAAATAGCAGATGCAAAACAATGAAAATCCATTGTATTTAACCATGTTTGACACCTGGGGTCTCTGACACTTCAAACAGAAATAATGTGATATTTTCTGTGGCAACTTCCGAAACACGTAATCAGTTTAAAATCCTGTTCATAAACAATTTCTAGAAAAAACATCAAGTATCAAGGTGATGAAATAGTGTTAAAATGTCTTTTGAGCTGTTAAAGAAGGCCTGGGGTAATTTCTCACCACAGAACAGCACAGAGCAACCAGCAGGAATGTGGAATTTGTGAAACAAGACCCAGACAATAAATTACCTTGACTGAATTTATCAGAGCCTTGATTCCAATGCAGGAGATCCCACAGATAATGCTGCAGATGGCAAGTCTTCTGTGGTTTTTGTCCCCACAGCAGGAGGCAGCACCCTGTCTTGTTAATTGATTATTTTGTGCGTCGCCTGACCCTGGGATGGTATTCAGTGGGATATCTTCATCCACAATTATACGTGTTTGATGTGATGTAGACATTTCTGCAAAACACAAAAACATGTTCAAGAAAGAGTAATTTCATTATAAGTAAAACCATCATTTTGAGTGAGTGATGTACAAAGGACAATTTTAGGATATGTCTGAGTGGCCTGCTTTATGGTCTTTGTTCACAACTGAATAGAATTGTTTGTTTTTCAAGATAAAGGGACATGAATGGAACTGGTTTCACCCTTTGTGTAAGGTCCAGCCTTGCTTGGGTAAATGTTTAGTTAATTATATATGTGTATACTTAAATGACCATAGTCTGTAAGAATATTGTGTATTTTCTTTTCAGAATATTGTCCAGACACAACTGGACAGATTTTCACAGACTACATGGATTGAACTTGATCCATTCATGTTCCTGTTTTACATTCTGAACATAATAACCCGACGCTGACTCCATGTCCAAAGTCAGACTATCTATTGTTAAACTTGAAAAACTCGGCCCTGCATTCCTTCTGCCAAAACACTGTCGACTACATTAAATGACTCCCAGAGAGAGTGCTGGATTTGTCAAGGTGTATACATATTTATAATGTCCGTCAGTAATAGTATTACGATTGTACCCCTTCTTAAACTTGGCCTACATGTTTTTGACTCATAAGTCAACACTGTCCAATGGGAATATCAGACTCTTTTCTTAAGGTTTTGAACTAGAATCTCCTTGTGAGAAATGCTGTTACTTCCCTTGACGGACGGCCCCGGCGGTGCAAACTGGTGATTTGGTTTATGCTAACACAGAGGAATGTGTTCCCTGGTTGTATTTGTAACCTGTGTTTACCTTATATTATGAGTTTTTAAGGTTTGGTGCGTTTATCATGTACTATGTCAAACCCGCCTGACCTGTTGCATAGGCAAGACAATCCCAGTTTAATGAATTTGAAATAACTATGCCCTACAAGTCTAAACATGTTCTTCAACAAAAGTATGTTGAACAGTATGTTCTCCCTAGTATGCATCATGATTATTCTGAACTGGGTATTTCAAACATTGAAACGAAAGTACAGTTTGAATGTCGTAACATGGAGCACAGACAGTGTCAAGACATCCCTGTAAACTAACCATTTTTTTTTTTTAAAGCTTGAAAAACTTGTACGATCACACAAAATGTTGCAACCTCCCTCATGGCTTGTTATGGCGATATAAGATATGAAATGTAGTTTATCTAATCTCTGATTCAATCACAGAACGCCAGTAACTCTGCTTGTTTGTTCACTTTGGGAAAATGGATCAGCAGAGTGTTAGAATGGGGTAATAGTGGTTTCAAGATGTAATGCTACACAGTTCTGGAAATCATTAGCAGTGAGAAAATTCATGTTTGTGGTCTGTGTGGATTACTAATGTGAGTTAGAATGATTAAGACGTTTCTGTTCTGTAAAAACATTATCTTCCCAAAGACAAAAGGGAATACATACAACTTGATGATACTTTAAACACAATCAAACCTCATTTAAGGGTTAAATTCCTACTTTAAAGTACAAACCTGATTCAATTTAAAAGGCTCCTCAGTCTGAATACATTCCTTCAGTGAAACAAGGAATCTCTTAGTTTGTCCAGTGTGTGGTTCAGAGTGACATTAAAGTCTTGAAGGCAGGAAGGTGTATTGTCTTCTTGTCCCCTCAACAAAATTCCAGTTGTAAGGTGAGAGCTGTCATATGAAACTGCTTCCTTTTACATACAGGTTTCAGTTAGAATCTCCACGCGTGGTCATCCAAACACCACGGCTGTCGTAGTGGAAGTCCAAAAGACAAACAGCTCCGTGCTCGACCTCTCCCTGTGCCATATAGGTTGTTGAATGACTGAGAACTTGGAGTGAAACTCGGTGTGAAACTGCAACGCCCATTTACTGTGCAGCCTCTATTTGTCTTTTCTGTGTTTCCCTCCCACACATGCACTTGTCAAACCCTTTTGTTCCCTCAGCGATATTAATTCTCATATTCTGTTTCTCGGAAATGAGGTTGGGGTTCCTCACTTCGTTAGTCACAGTTCTACACACTGTGCAGTGTCACAACCTTTCCTTCATTTTCCCATACAGCATTCCAGACAACTCTGGGAAAGGTGTGTCTCGCCTTGGGGTTAAATAGCTACAGATTCCAATCTGCCTCTTTGTTTTCTTTATTTCTTCTGAAGAATAAACAGATGTTGTGTTTTCATCTTCCATTCAACAGCTCATAAGCGTTTTGCTCGATCATTGCATCTTGTATTACTTTGAAACACACACTCTTCTCTAGGGTATCAAGGATCAAACAGGGCTCTTCTTGCTCTTCACAGGATTCTTCAGTTTCTTGCTTTCCCTCTGCTCTAGGACCCAGAGATAAGAAAATATTTACTCCCTCTTGGCTCAGTGATTGATGACTCCATGACTGCATGTTTCACGGCTGACGCCACCTATTGTACCATCTGCATCACGTACTGGTTATTTATTATGTCCAGTGCAATCCTTTCTGTTTCAAGAAGGTACAACAACAGGAATTGACGCACGTGGAGCCACAAGTACAATTATATTCCGAAATGGTTTTGTTTTTTTTAACTGTGTATACATGACATACCTCAGTAAATTAGGATGTCTTCCTCTGGTTATGATCCATTTTGCGTTGTTTGTCTAAATATGGTAACAACAAACTGGCCTTGTTTGACATTAGTAAATTGCTGCCAGTGCTTTAAAGTAATAAAGTTTGATCATTCTCTGGGTAATGAGAGTTACAACTGATGCATGCTCCAAACAAGACTGGAGAGACTTTTACTCTCAATGCATCGGCCAAAACAAAAAAAACAAGCTCCTTGACTCATGCCAGCAATCATCTCTTTATTTCCAGCAGGAACAGAAACATCAGCTTACTCTAACACACAGATTCAGGAGCAGTGTCTTCTCCAAGGCCATGCTCAAAAACTGTGACCCTCCATTCCCTCCTTATCACGTCCCACTCCGCTGCTTCTCCTGTATGGACAATAGAGTCTCTATATCAATTTGTTGTTTTAATGTCCAACCACTTTGATCCGGTAGATTAAATAATACCTATCGGCTGGATTTCCATGACATTTTGTACAGAAATTCATGTTTCCCAGAGGATGAATCCTGCAGCCTTTGGTGATCCCCTGACTTTTTCAAATGTCTTGACAGCTGTTTGATTGGATTGATTGCTGTGAAATTGCAATCCCTTTGGCGATCCCCTGAAATTCATGTAGCACCAGCATCAGGTCAATATTAAAACGCAGGACATTTAAAACTGCAGCCAATAAAGGCAAAACAATGTTAATGTCCTGCTTTGCAAGATGCTGCCTTACTCCGCTGAACTCTTTATCCTGTTCAGATGTTCATTGTTTTGCTTTCTCCTGTTATAATTTGACATGTGTGATTTATTGTTGTTTTCAGGGCTTATTTAACATCAAGCCATTGAACAGTTGAAAATGAGCCTTTTGGCTAGCACTGCTACATTTACAGTGATGTTGATCAGAGTTTTGATCAGTAAAAACCAAGACTTATTTCAATTTTTTCAAATTCTGAACAAAATACTTGTAAAATGAATGACATCCCCATCAGCCTCAGCTGCACTTCCTCTGATAATTAGCAAGTGTTAGGTTAAAACGCCAAACTAAGACGGTTATACTTGCACAGTTTATTTCTGTTCATTTCAGTTGTAGTACCATTTAATCTTTTTAAGTTTTAATTTATTTAAATGTTATCGTATGCCTTCTGTTTGAATCAGGTGATTCTTGAACTAGAATCTTTTTACATAGTTATCTTTATAGTTCATTTAATAATTTTACACTGTTGTTATATATCTCTGTTTGTCTTGGCACCAGATTGGAAGTGCAAATGCGAGTTTGTTTTATTATAATACTACTATAAAGATATGTAGTTTGGTATAGTTATACATGGTTTATTGTACAACAAACTTTGTCATCAGCGGTGGAAGAAGTACTCCGGTCTTTTACTTAGCAGTAGGCTCGTTCGAGATGAGCCAGATCTGCGCAGAATCGATCACCGGCGATCGGCGCCCGTTGCATGCCGGTTAGATTTCTGTCCGACTTGATCCCGACTTGCTCTGACGTCATGCACACGTGGGCAACGGGAATCTCACGAGAGCAAGGCGGCCGCAGTTCTGAGACGCAGGCGGCGCAGTTGCTTTTCACCAGGCTCGTTCGAGATGAGCCAGGTCTGCGCAGAATCGATCACCGGCGATCGGCGCCCGTTGCATGCCGGTTAGATTTCTGTCCGAGTTGATCCCGACTTGCTCTGACGTCATGCACACATGGGCAACGGTAATCTCACGAGAGCAAGGCGGCCGCAGGTCTGAGACGCAGTCGGCGCAGTTGCTTTTCACCGACTGCAAGACCCAGGCGGACCCAGAGCATGCTGGGAAACGCCGGCTTCTCAGCTGATTTAACACCTGATTGGTTTAAACCACGATGACGTTTTATATAAACTTTTGTAGTTTTTGAATCGGAGGGATTTTAACGAGCAGTTCATCTCGAACGAGCCTACTAGGCTCGTTCGAGATGAACTGCGCCTCGCCTCTAAAGTGGACGAGAGCAGGCGGCAGCAGCGGGGGCAGGGACAAAAAGCTGCGGGAAAGTCGGACAGTTTCCAGCCGATTCCAGCCGCCTTCAGACTGGACAGGAAGTGACATAA
>NC_048421.1:16631303-16642347 GCF_013103735.1 Etheostoma cragini
AACACCTGATTGGTTTAAACCACGATGACGATTTATATAAACTTTTTATTGTTTTTGAATCGGAGGGATTTTAATTGCCATGTGTCTGATTTAAAGACTTATTCTGTACAGAACACGTGTTGTGTGGCTGAGAGTGACGTTTAGAAGTCAGAGAGACTAAATCTGTTCAGATCACGGATCATCTACAGTGTGTTGTTGATTAAAATCAGCAACAGATCTCATGTAGAGCACTTTGCCAGCTACTCTTTCATAATCAAAACAACTGGAGACAGTGTACAAGCTGATATGTGGGTCTGATTATATTTTATTAAATCGGGATCGCACCACAGTGTTTATGTCACTTCCTGTCCAGCCTGAAGGCGTCTGGAATCGGATGGAAACTGTCCGACTTTACCGCAGCTTTCTGTCCCCGCCCCCGCTGCTGCCGCCTGCTCTCGTCCACTTTACAGGCGAGGCGCAGTTCATCTCGAACGAGCCTATTGTGTAGAAAAATAGTACAAGTAAACGTCCTGTTTGTTGATTTGTTAACGTCTTGATCGGAGGCCCGCCTTAAACTCAAACGACCAATGACAAATCTCCAAACAGAAGGCGGAAATAACCACGGAAGTATTTCTAAAGAAAAACACGAGAGAAGAGGACGACACGTAGGCTGTGCCTGTTTATGCTGTACTGAGCCAAATGGATTATTAATTAAATACATTCCAGCTCATTTCCGACTGCAATATATATCCGTTTGCTAGTTTAGTCAGCTTAGGTGTGTTTTTTGCTCCGAACAGCCGAAATGCATGCAGATAGAGGTGTACTTTTGGCCACTGAGAGATATGGCAGTGCAGAGTCCTGGATGTATTTTGCCAAGGATAGTGTGATGGAGAGGAGAAGACATGGAAGTGAAGGTGAATCAAGAGGAAACTCTGTTATTGGAGTTTTTAAAGTAAGGATTTATAACGTTTCCATGTACACAACCGTTCAATAATGTATAATCTCCTGCGACAGAAGCTTGATTGGGTCCAGTCAGATGGCTGAGCAGTCTACTCTATGTTTGAATAGTCTTTCATGCTTTTAAGTTGTAGAAAGTGTACGAGTAGATGTTATTTTGTATGAAAGGTTTTTTTTGTACATGGAGAACAAAACGCTGTTCAGTGTTTGAACCAGACTGACAGAAAGAGACAAAGATCCCTCTTAACTGTCAATAAGCATAGAAGAAATCAGGAACAGGTTCCTGTTTAAGTGGTAAGCACACAATAATGCTGCCTGTACCAAGCATGGTTAGTGGAGGGTCATTACTAGTAGAATATCAGCTGAATTTACTACAAACTGACAAATCACAATTTAAACCTCTTCATCCAACCGAGCTGAGTAGACTACAGAGGGCCCAAAGAAAAACGGCTTCCCTAAATATTTAGTGGCCAAACGGCACCGTTGTGGTTCATTATAACAGACGGTCACTTACGCTTTTCTGGAGTAGAAAACAAATAAAAAAATCCAAGTTCCAACAGTAGTGTCACCTGTCATTCAACACTGTGGGGAAATTGACTAAATATATTTGAACCTTTTATTTCAGAGTGTCTTTCTGCCTCAAGGCTATCCAGAGAGCGTCAGTGATGATTACCTGCAGTACCAGTTTTGGGATACTGTGCAGGTACAGTAAAAGATGCACCAAAACTATTCCAATTACTACCGTTACCATAGGATTAAATCTCTCTCTCTCTCTCTCTCTCTCTCTCTCTCTCTCTCTCTCTCTCTCTCTCTCAGGCTTTCTCCAGCTCTCTGTCAGGCACCCTGGCCACTCAGGCTTCTCTCAAAGGTGTCGGTGTTGGAAACCAAGAGGCAACAGTAGCTGCAGCCACAGTGACCTGGCTACTAAGAGGTGATCCCTTAAAATAGACAATACATGTACATTACTTGTGCATGGTAAAGACAACTTGCAAAGTTATGTTTCCCCTGCAGATGGAACTGGCATGTTGGGAAGAATCCTTTTTGCTTGGCAGAAAGGGTACGCTCACATGTCTTTTTTTAAGTGCAATTAAAGTTTTGGGAGCTTACATATGCTCTCCAGCTGTACTTTTTATTTGTGCTGCTCTTTCACTGATGGAAATTCCTCTTCATGATATTGTCTTTGTTCCAGGACTAAACTGGACTCTGAGGCAAAAAGATGGAGGTATGCATGACCACTAGACCACTAGTTTGAAATTAAGCAGTCAGTCTACTCATTATCATGAACCCATTTTAAGTTCTTTTTCCTTTTAATTTCTTTCCAGACTTTTTGCTGATGTTCTCAATGACATTGCCATGTTCATGGAAATATCAGCTCCATACTTTCCTGCTTGCTTTACCCTGATTGTGTGTACTGCAGGGATATTCAAGGTAAGAAGAAAACCTTTAAATAGCTTAAAGGGATACTTTACTCCATCTCTGTGTAATATTTGTGTGGGCAGTGTGTGCAGATAAACAGTGTGTGGCCTCCCACCGTGGCGCCAGTGCACGGACCTCGAAGCAGATGAGGTCTGCGGATATCGGCCAGATGGCGCGTTTCACTCAGTGGACCTCCCTGACTCAGTTTGCATCATCTGGCGGGCCTTGGCAGACCTTGGCTGCTAGGAGCTCCAGTGCATGACACCACAGAGGGAAACCACTCACTGATCATCTGCACACACCGCCATGACGGAGAGCTGGATTTAAATCAGCAGAATATCTCTTTAAAAACTCAAGGTTCAAATAATTTGCTTTTCCAAAAGATAAATAATTACCTAGGTAAGTGAACCTTGAGCTTAGACTTTTAATCAACAGTATTGTACAATATACATATAATAATAGACAAATAATACACATTTTGTGGATTAGGGTTAGTCTGCCATTTCTAATACAACAATCTCAGAAGACAAAATCATCACACAAAGACATTTGCAACCCGTGACTAGGGAGACCGTGCTTCATTTTAAGGGGTCAGGAACCACAGGCCTAATCTTTGTAGCCTGTTAATCAGACTGCTTGGCTGTTTTGTTTCATTTCATTCATTCATTATAATTAATATTTAATCTAAAAATATCAGATTATTATCAAAATATTCGGTTGTTGACCTATATCAACTTGAATTATTATGGCTTCTAGGTACAGTATGTATGGCTAAATATAGGCTGATCTATGTGTTTGTCTTTTCCAGTCCCTTGTTGGAGTGGCAGGCGGGGCGACCAGAGCTGCTCTGACTGTTCATCAAGCTCGCAGGGACAACATGGCTGACATCTCTGCCAAAGATGGCAGCCAGGTACTTTTTTACCTACAGTATAACTTCATCAGACTGTTTATCAGGGAGAGCACCACTATGAACGGTGTAATTACATGTGACATTGTACACAGTACAATGTCACATGTAATGTCACACAGTAAATCATGTTCTCTTCTATTTGAATTGTACCAGAGAAAAGTAGTAAATTATTACACAATAATTATGAATCAACATATACAGTCATATATTTTTTTATCTGGTGGGGCTGTGGACTGCAAGGTGGTATTTTTCATTCTTGTAATAAAGCCTTTTTTCCCCACAGGAGACTTTAGTGAATCTTGGTGGACTGCTGATCAGTTTGATACTCATTCCCCTCGTCACTGATAATCTAATGTAGGTATTGTTATACAGAACATTACCATAAGAATCTTCTACAGGGCGAAGAAGAGTCTGTCATGTCTCCTGTTACATCTACCCCCATTCACCCTCTCTATTTCTGCCCCTTAGACTGACTCTCAGCCTCTTTTTCCTCTTCACCATCCTCCACCTCTTTGCCAACTACAAGGCTGTGCGCTCGGTTGTCATGGAAACCTTAAACGAGGCGCGGCTTTCGATCGTGCTGCAGCAGTACCTGAGAGACAGACGGATGCTGAGTCCACTGGAGGCCAATCAGAGGGAACCAGTTTTCTTGGGTAAGAATCAGGAATTTGCTGACATTTTGTGACTATTTAATGTATAAAATATTAGCTGCGTTGAGACACAATATATGTTAATATTTGATATGTTAATTCTTCGTTTTTTTTCCCCCAGAGTTTAAGAAAACTGTGCCAATCAAACTTGGAGTGAGGCTACAGGAAGTTGTTCAAAGGTAATTTAATGTTTTGCTTATATGATGGAAAATTACGCACAATAAAAGTTTAATATAGTTTTGCTTGTTATTTTGTAGCCCAGAGGAACTGAATTTGGCTTTGAAGGGAAACAACATGCCTTACCTATTAGGAGTACAAAATGGTATGTAATCACCTCCACAGATCAATACTGTGTTTAAGAGCCGTATGACATACACTGTATGCTTTTTAACTGTGCTCTGTTTATCTCAGGCTGCGTATGTGTTTGTCTGGGACCAGAAGCATCAGTACGTGATGAAATCAGAGCAATGTGCCAAGCTGTGTGGCTCAGCAGCATGTTCCAGACTTCCAGAGAACATCCTACACAACAACAGCAAAGTGAGCCTTTGCCTCCACTCATTTTCTTACTTTAGATTAATAGAGTTGCTTTCTCCCTTCAACATATTTTTATGTTTTTGAAGGTAACTGGGAAATGGTACATGAGAGTCACAAGTTGATGGACACAATTTTCAATCCATTTCTTAAAAGTGAGCAAACACAAATCTGTTTTACCCCATAAAAAACAACTTTATTTTGTATACATTTTTTACCCATAGTTAACGAAATTTGTTACCATTATCAATTCAAGGTGTGGAAGCTGCAGGATGGGACATAAAACGAACCCTACTGGACTGGGATGAGTGGAGGGTTGAGTGGAAACCAAAAAGCAACTGAGGATTGAGACATCTCCAATCATTTTGCATTGTTACATCAAAAATTTGTCATATAAAATTTTGAATCGTTAATAAGACAGTTATATTTTGTAAGTATCCCTTGTTTGATTTATTCAGTGTTCAAATCTCAATGTGTATGAAAAAACTACATCTGTAAATGAAATTTCAATGACCGAATATTAATTGAAATGACGTTTTCTTTTTGACTGTAAAAGACATTGCATTTACCTCTGGACACTGCGGATGTATAATAACATGTACACATCATAAAAATGTTGTTTGTTCATTTTGACTGAGTGCCCTTCTATCTCTTGTCCATACGGTGGCGGTTATGTGCAATTAAATATGCCACAAAGAAGAAACAACATCCGTTGGTGTGGAAATAAAGGCTTGTGTCGCTAATTAACCGCTAAATGCCGTTGGCTATACAACAGTGGTTGATGCTAGACAAGCAAAACTATACGTTTATAAACTGTTGAGTACAATGTACTTATTTTAAGATTAAGTCTATGGCTTGTTGTTTCTGGGGTTTAAACATAACAACGCATGTGACGATATTATTTTGGAAATACCGACCGGATGTTGTAGCTTTATCATTGTTGGTCACTTGAACAACTCTATCTTACACACAAAATCAGTTTGTTTGTTCGTAAATTAAACGAAATTGTGTAATAAATGGGAAGATATAAATGTGCTTACAACTGCGAAAACTCCAGCGAGTCAGATGTGAAGTATTTTAAGTAAGTATTAACGTTTGTCACTCATAACGATTTCTGAACAGTCAAGATGGCTAACTAGCTAACATAAACATTAGCATGAATCACACGAATTTGAGAAAAGGATGCAGGGTGAGCCTAACTTGGTCAAGGCAACTGCTTTTACACTCGTTTTTAATGATTTTTTAAGCAAAAATGCCAAACATTGCCTGGTTCCAGCGTCTCAGTTGGCAGTTTGTCTTTGTTCGGTAAACAATGCAGGCTTGATCGAAGGGGTGAAATAACTTTGAAATGAATGGTCAGTGCAGTAAAATATACCCTCTAACACAAGTGTATAATTATGATTTATTGGACAGAATGGACTTTGATCCAGATATACCTTAACAAAAAAATTTCATCACTTTGCAACAACATTACAAAATTACTTTGAATGTATTTTGCTTACA
Source organism: Etheostoma cragini (assembly GCF_013103735.1). NCBI lineage: Eukaryota > Metazoa > Chordata > Actinopteri > Perciformes > Percidae > Etheostoma > Etheostoma cragini. The sequence goes on from NC_048421.1 coordinate 16,637,250, forward strand.
TCTATCACTCCAGAAATTAACAATCTATATTTTATATTGTACTGTACCTGCTTCCTTCCATTTTAGAAAAGCCTTGAGTAATGTTTTACTATGAAGAACTAGAACTAATAGGCAAACGTTAGTGACTCTCAATAGAGTTCCGTGTTGTAGTTCTGGATCAGGACTGTTTTAATGAGTTGTGTGCTACTACAGGTTTCCTTTGTACAATCCCCGAAAACTCAAGAAATGGCTTATCAACATGAAGTGGAAGGACTGGACTCCATCTCGCTTCTCTGCGCTGTGCATCAATCATTTCGAAGAACAATGCATTGATAGAACAGGCAAATGTGTGAAACTTCGAGAAGATGCAGTTCCCACCATATTTGCATCCCCTGGCGATGTACAGAAAAGAAAGGTTTGTATGTTCAAGTTCAAGACCTTAATTTGTCCCCGAGGGGCAAATAATTTTGCTGCAGTAGCATAAAAGTTGACATGTGTACATGACAACAAAGACGACAACATTGATTAAAAATACAGGATCAGACCAAATAGGGAAATAAATACCACAACATTAAAAGTTTAAGTCCAAGTATGCCTTATGTGCAGACGTTACTTATTCTTTGCAGAGGATGTAGTTATTGTGTATCTGTGGATCATGTAAAAAAAAAAAATTTAGTTTGAGAACAAAACCCTTTAATAGGCTAGCAACTTTGTGAAAAGAAAGCCTCTTTATTTGTTTCTGATAATTCTCTAACTCTGTCCACCTGATGTAGCCTTCCAGCAACCCAAGAAGTAAAATATACAAGGTGAGAGCTTATTATATTGACATGTAACTGTTAAATGTCTGTGATTCAGTTGTCATTGTGATCATTTTAGCAAGCTTGTTAGTCCTCTTTGATGGACCTCTCTTGGATTGGTATTAAACATCAAGGTTATTACATTCTGTTTGGGCTTCACTTTAGCACACTTTAGTCAGTATATTAAAAACGTATAATCACAATCCGTACACATTTTTGAACAGAGTGTGTTTCTCTGTATTGTGAACCCAGGCACCTGATGTTAAAGGCTCAAAGGTGATTCCAGCCCAGTCTCAAACAACCACTCCTGCCACGACAAAGAGAAGAGTCCAGAACAAAGAACCCAGACAGACAGAGGAAGAGCCTGCTGGGTATGTTACCATAGACACAGAAGTAGTCTCCTTACTGTCCACAGTTTAGTTTTTCTCTGTTGGCATAACATTTCTATGTAATGTTGTACAGAGCTAGCTTCTCTTGAAGATGCTGATCAGTTGTTATTCGATTTCTTCATGCCAAATGGCCATTTCTTTCCAAATTGTTTTTTTGCAATAACTCAGATTGGCAGAGGATCTGAAAACATACATTACCGGTCAAAAAGAAAGAAATTTAGCAATTTCCATTGCACTCCATTATAGACAGAATACCAGCTGAGATCAGTTGCATTGCTTTTTCTAACCAGGGCCGCAGTTTTCAGATTTCATCATGTGCTTGCATAATAATAAAAGGGTTCTCCAATGTTTTATCAGTTAGTTTTTTTAAATGATATCAGATTAGTGAACAGAATATGCCTTTGACACATTGGATGAATGGTTGCTGATAACGGCCAATGTAGATATTGCATCTAAGATTAGCCCCCCACTCAGATCAACTGGTATTCTGTCAATTATGGAGTGGAATCATCATCATCATGTTGTACCCATATGAATTGTTGCTTTCTTTAATGTGTTGACCTTGTCTGGTTTTATGTTCAGAGACAAAGACCCAAAGAAGTCAAATGACAAATGGAGGATTATAATAGATGAAGGGCTCATGAAGATAAATTCCTTTCCACATTTTTTCCATGGAGATTACTGTGTACCACGGGTAAGCGGTATTACATATTATAGTAAGATAACTCATCAGCGTTTTGAGAACTTGATGGTCTCACCATGTTTATTTGAATTGTGGCAAGTATGATATGACATAAGGCAAATCAAAAGCTTTTTTTTGTCAGAGTTTTACCTTCATTATTGCAGTTTATCATCAAAAACTGTTGTCTTCATTGTTATATCCAATTTGTTTATTTGTATTTTTCACATCCACCCAAAGGATATTCAGTGGGCTCCGGATGATAACTTGAGTGTGAGTATTCCTCGTAGTGATCTAACATCACAATATTTTGTATTTTATACTCTGACTTTTATATTATGAAGCATTTTAAATCAACTATCCGTCTGTAACGTTCACAGACGGACTGTGAAGATCCGGAAAAGGTGATAGAGGCAAGTTACAACATGATTACTGGAATGTATTGCAACATAAAATACAGACTAAAAGGATTGGGATTATGCTGCCATCACATTGTATTTATGCATGATGTGACGTTGTGATGGCAGGTGAACGAGCCGTGGCAGTGGCTTGGCCTGGACGTCAGAGGACCACTGCCTCAAACACTGAACGGACACAAATACATCTTGACTGTGACAGACTACTACTCCAAGTGGGTGGAAGCTGTGCCTATGCAGTCGTGTCTCCCTCCAGATGTGGCGAAGCAGATTGTGGACATCATTGCCCACTTTGGATACCCATTAAGCATCCTCTCTAGACTGCCTCATGACATAGTCCACAAAGTGAGTGCCATATTGCTTGAACTGCTCATATGTTGTCATAGAGAGATATTGTTAAGTTGTTAAAATGTATTGACGTGGAATAGCTCTTACAATAACATCCAAGTTGCAATCGGACATATCCCACTTTTAATACTTAAGTTCCTGAAACCAAACAAACATAGATGCCACTTATCAGCCAAAGGCTGTCCCTAAAGGTTCAATAAAACCTATTGTAAGCGATATAGTGGTGCACAGTATGTATAACCCTCATAAGACTCTGCAACCCCGTTGTTCTGATCTTGTTCTGCAATGACATGAACGTTCTCAAGTTGGTAACATGTGATCTTTACCATTTCTGCCATGCCATTTAATGTGAATGCAGCATATGATTTGTTGTTGTCATAAAAGTTATTGCCATTTTTATCTTGGTTAAAATATCCATGTGCTGGATTTATTTGACTATCCAGCACAATTATCCAGTACAATTTCCCCTTGTGGGATTAAGAAAGTATACATTTTCAGTCGTAGTAGTAGTAGTAGTAGCAGTAGTAGTAGTAGTAGATGATATCCTCGTTGCTTAGGGTCTGCTTGGCAGAAAGACGCAGGAGTTTTCAGAAAGACTAGAGAACAACACATCCACTGAGCAACAGATGTGAGTGGGATTGTAGCTTGCCACATATTTAGTTTTATAATAAAGTATTGGTGTCCCAATCAGCCAGCGTTTTTACGTAGATATAATGTCTGAATATATCCATGCTAGATCAACAGAGAACTGAAAGATCAGCTGAAGGTCACCGTCACGCTTGTCGTCTATCACCAGCAGACGGGCACCTTGGATTTGATCACACAACAGCTGATTGACAGGTCTGTACTCACCAATGCAATGACAACATTGCAGACAATATTTATTCACATCTTACTATATCTGTATTGCATTGATGCACTTCCCAGCTTCAACCAATTGGTGTTGTTGGCCAGCTAGCCAGAGGAATATAGAGAGGAATATTGAAAAACACAGTAAATCAATAAACTAGTACAGAGAAAAGTTTGGACAAATCTGATATTGTAGCTCTTCTCAGCAGCATGCACATTTTTGGTTGGATTTTTTTTTAATTGATAAATGCATTAAGCAGACACCTATAACTGAACTGTTCTCGTGTTTTTTCTTTTTTTCTTTTGCTGCTCCACAACAGGATGGTAAGTGATGTAATAGAGGATCATGCAGCTGACTGGGATGTCTACTTGCCTGCCAAGGTATTCAGTCTGTGTTTCAAAGAGCACTCAAAGACTAAGAAAAGGCCATTTTCAGTCCTGTGCTGTAAGGGCCCGGAGCCCATCCAAGCGCCCAGAGAACTGAATGTAAGTTTGGGTTGGGTTTGGGTTTGGGTTTGGAATTTGTGTGTGTGTGTGTGTGTGTGTGTGTGTGTGTGTGTGTGTGTGTGTTTTTTCTGTAAAATAACTCTTGTGTTCTTGACTCTCTGTTCCACAGTATGCTTATTCCAAGATCCGAGAGGGTGCTTTCGTGGTAAAATAGATATTTCAAGTGTATTTGGTGAGTTTAATATATTTTTGTGCCAGTACATAATTTTACATAACAATCTACGTTTTGCTGGGGTCATGGAATTTATGAAAAAACTTGGCATTTTCTCAAGGTCTGAGAAAACAATGGTCATGTGACACTCAGTATTTATATTTTTCAGGTCAATTGATGTGGAAGTGAACTGGGCTTGGTTTTATTAACAAACCAGTATTTTTCGGTCATGGGAAGTATGGAAGGATTTCATGGAAAAGTGCTGTAATTCAACTGTACTTCATGGTCAAAGTGGGACCATGGTAACCCTAATGGTTTGACCAGTATGGGGATTTTGTTGACTGGACAGGTACGGCTTCGTGACATTTTTATCCTGTTAGAGTATACAGTATTTTGTTAATGTTTATCCATCAACTCAGTATAAGGCCATTTTTCGTCTTGTATAATAATTTTGGATGTAATATTTTATTTCAGATGCTAATGTTGTATAATAAAGATTTGCCTTATAAATGCAACCAATGTAACAGAATGACCAGCAAGCAGTTTGTTACTAGAGGGGAAGTCAATGTGTCATGACAAACTAAATACAAGTCTTTTACAGTCCAAGTCATGGTCAGAAGTTTAGAAAGGTGATGTTTATTAAGGCTTGAGCCATAGATAACACATTTTGTAAGTTGGCCTCCTGTTTACAATGCCACCAAGTGGTATTTCTTGACTATAGGTCAGCTGTAGTCGAAACATTTCAGTTGGCAAATTTAAGGCTGCTGTGCCTGATTGTTGTTTAATGTGTATATAAGATGTAAAATATGTATATTAATATAAAAAACATGTGGAAAGTGAGAGCAACAGTGGTGCCAGTGGTAATCGGAGCACAGGGGGCTGTGACCCCCAAACTGAGAGAATGGCTACACCAGATTCCAGGTAAAACATCAGAGGTCTTTGTCCAGAAGGGTGCAGTCCTAGGAATAGCTACTGCGCAGAAC
>NC_048421.1:16642447-16689521 GCF_013103735.1 Etheostoma cragini
ATATATATATATATATATATATTTATGTGTGTGTATACACTCTCACACACTCTCTCTCTCTCTCTCTCTCTCTCAGTCAAAAGTATGGGGCCACTTACAAATTTCCATTCCACTCAATGTTAGACAGAATACCATCTGATCTGAGTGGGGGCTAATCTTTAATGCAATATCTACATTGCCCATTATCAGCAACCATACCTCCAATGTGCCAAAGGCATATTCTGTTAACTAATCTGATGTCATTTAAAAAAAAAAAAAAAAACTAAATTAGAAAACATTGGAGAACCCTTTTGCCATTATGTAAGCACATAATATAATCTGAAAACTGCGGCCCTGGTTAAAAAAAGCGATCTCAGCTGGTATTCTGTATAAGGAGTGCAATGGAAATTTCTAAGTGAACCCAAACTTTTAAACGGTAGTGTATGTGTATATATTCTAATTCTAATAAAATTCCTCAATTTTCTAATTTTCTTTCTGCATCACATATGTTGTTGTGACTGCTGACCAGCCAACCAGGCCTAATGCCATTAACATAACAGGAAAAACAAACCCTGATCTTTCACAGTCTGTGGCACCTTGCTTCAGTTGTTTTTCTCAGCTGCTGTCCGTTCAGCTGCCCCACTCACTGTGGTGACAGCTGCTATTGGGTTGAGAGGACAAAATGAAGGCCTTCCACATAAAAGAACCAGCCAGTGAAAAGAAAGACCTGTTTGTTTCACCGGGGAGGGGAGACATGATGAAGGTCTATGGTTGGTCTGATGATCCTACAGTATGGTGCCTTGCTCAAGAGCACGTGGCAGTGCATCTCTCCAGCTACCAATCCACACTCTGTACTCTGGTCCGTAAAGTGATTTGAATGAGCGATCTTTCGGTTCCCAAACCAACTCCCTAGGAAATGGAAAGGAGAACGTGTGTGTGTACGTGCGCGTATCATTCTCATTTAGTTTTTTTCTTGTGATTTTCAGTTTATACAAAATGAATTGGCATTGTTGGAGGGAGCCTGAGACCCAAGATTTGCAGTGACAACAAGTGCTTTTTGTAAATGTTTTTGCATTGAGAATAAAAAACGTGAAACCTCTACAAGAGAGGCAAAACAAGGTGTACATGTCATGTTCCAGATTTGAAAGTTAAGGAGACACTGAGAACAACTGACCATATTAGGGTACTAGCGCAGACGTTTATGGAAATGAAACAGTAGATTAACTTGTCAACAATAACAGGCTCCGCCCGGTAACAATTTTCCGTTAAACGAACATAAAATACATTAAGTTCATGTACCGCCATCTTCTGGTTGATGTTGAAGTTGTGTTGCTGCTGCTGCTGCTGCTGTGTGATCTCATAGTTGTCGCTGTGCAGTGGAGGCGTTTTATTTTCTGTGTGCAACCAACCGCAAGAAATGGTGAGTGAGTATAACAGATACAGCTCAAAATGTAAAGGCCTGTTAACTAGCCACAAATCTTACTGTATTTATTCATTAAGCCATTTTCTATGCGTTAAAATGTATACTGTAACGTTAAGTAGCTGAACCAAGCTTGTCACAAACAAACGGTCATCCAAAAACTGATGCCTTTGTTTAGCTAACATTTGCTAATATGGGTTAGCTTCCCCACGTTGGTTAACGTTAACCCGGTAGCTGGCTAGCTCTTGCTAGTTGGACATTTCTTTATAATGCTCGAATCGACAGCAGGAGTAGCAGACAAAGTTCCAGACAAAAGAGCGAATAAATTAACTTTGTTTTAGATGAGTGACAGCTCAACCAGCAAACTTTGCATAGCTAGCTGTAAAGAGGCTAACTAGCTAAAGTTGTCAGCATCTGCTGTAGCTCAACTAACGTTATTATCCATAAAACGTAATAGTTACAAACACTTGGCGTTAACAGTTACACGTATGAAGGGTGTTTAGTAGGTTGTGTCTTAAGAAGGGACAGTCTATTGAGGAAGCTACTCAAGCTAACGTTAGCAGCTGTTTTAATAACGAGTAGCGCTACCTTAGCAGCCACAGCTAAGCTAGCTCGTCATGATGCTATCTAGCAGCTGCCGCACCGTGTGACTTTAAACGCCTTGGTGTGACGTTATGGAGTAGAGGTGTCTTTTGGTTAAAACCTAACCGGCTTATCAACTAACTCGCCAAACTATAATATCACTGCCAGCTTCCCCTTCAGTGTCACACAACATAACACCCGCTGAGTTATAACCTGACTAGCAACGTCACAGGCAGTTGACGTACACAAACAAGAAGCTACTAACCTTACCTAATATGCTACTTTAAGTTTTACCAGCAGTGGTTATCACGGCACATTTAATTGTATGTAACATAACCTAACCTAAGTGTTTGAGTTGACTTTACATATGTCACATTGTAAGTGTGCATTGTCATGAGATATTCAAACGTTACAATAGCATCCTTTTGTGCGGTGGCTCAGTATACTTTAGATGTTTTAATTAATTTAAATTTGCAAATGCAGTGGTGGAATCATGTAAATAGTACATATACTCAAGTACTGCACATGAGTCAAAATTCAAGGTACTTCACTTTACATGTTACTATGATATACATTTTTTCTACTACATTTTTCTGACCGCTTTACTTTTCAAATTACAAATTTCTATACCCCTCCTTTCCAGTGAAAACCACGTATGTCCAGATGTGTTGATTTTGAGTGTTTCTGATGAACTGACCAATGAAGTGTTCCTTTCGGTTGAGGATTTAGTTCAGATAGATTAACTATTCAAACACACTTTTTGATTAGCGGAAAAAAGCATTGTCGCAAAACTAGAGATTTGTGGTTGTTACCGGACAGCAATGCTACAAACATGACTATCTTACTGTGTGTGTGTGTGTGTGTGTGTGTGTGTGTGTGTGTGTGTGTGTGTGTGTGTGTGTGTGTGTGTGTGGGGGGGGGGGGGGGGGGGGGGGGGGGGGGCAACATACACATTAATGCACCAGTAATATTTCCCCAGATGCATCATATGTAAAATTAAAACACTGATGCTTTAAGTAAATGTTGCTGATGATGCTATACTTTTACTTAAGGGTAACTTTGTTTTTAAACCTGGGGCCCATTTTCCTATGTTTTCATGTCTAAGTATTCCAGTATTAAGTGAGGCCGCTGCAGTCAGCAGCTCGAATCAAGCTACAATGTTATGTTATTGTGAATTTGCGCACCTTCAATTTACCTTCACATAAAATGCTTGTTTTACAACCTGCATAAACAGTTATTCTAGATGTCTAACAACATTATGGAAAGAATCCCTACAGAGGCCACTTATTAAAAAGTAAGATTCTTTTTGCTTAACACAAAACATCCCCGAAATTGCCATCGGCCAAACCCACAAGACTTCATTTAAATAAACAGTACTTATTTCACATGTAAGAAATAGAATAATAATCTGGGCATGTCTTTGACGATTTGCCCCATAGGATCAAATTGCAGCCCGTTTTGTGGCTGCTGGTTACAGCTTTCTCGCTCAATACTGGACCAATGTCAAATATTTTTGTTCACATTAGTAACTTAGACATGAATGCATGGGGAAAAGAGGTTCCAGGTGGAAAAAAAAAAACACCTGGAATTATCCTTTTAGGTAAGGTTTTAAGGGCAGGACTTTTACATGTATTGAAGTATGATGACAGTTTGGTATTAGTACTATTACTTAAGTAAAGGATCCGAATACTTCTTCCCCCCCACTCTGCAAATGATAAGCTTCTATCTGCTGATTGCAACACTTTGTGGAGCTTTTACCTTTGAGACGACCAGTAATAGCTAGATTGGGTGAGTGGGGCTTGTGGGTTTGAAATGGACAACGGGATGCTATAGATGAGACTTACTGTATATCTAATCAAAGTCTTGGCTGTTTTTTCTTGCTTCGGAGGAACCTAATTAAAACATGAGTGTTTTCAGGGTGTATTGGGCCTCCAGAGATTTACAGCTTCCTCCTGTTTGAGAAAATGGCATTTACAAGGTTAACAATTATGTTTTTCTGAAGTGAATATTCTTGAGAATCATCATTGTCTCATTTCCAGTCTTTCCTCTGTCACTTGATCTCACTTCAGGATGTGTTCCTAATGATACGACGTCACAAGACAACCATCTTCACAGATGCCAAAGAGTCTACCACAGTCTATGAACTGAAGCGCATTGTTGAAGGCATTTTAAAGAGACCACCTGAAGATCAGAGACTTTACAAGGTAAAGTAATTGCCTTATTAAGTAGTGTGACGACCAGTTAGTGGACCACATGCATATAGCCAAGAGCTTCTTGGTTTGGTGTCATCACTAAATTCATGGTTTACACTGCCTGATTAAGGTGACTGTCGTGGTAAGCAATATGAGAATACATATCGCTTAGACACATCATGATGGGCTTGGAGAATCTGTAAATGGCAATTTTTTTATAAACCATTTTTATACACTAAACGATGAATTGAAAAATGTTTTATATATTGATCTCACAACATAAAACCTACACCCATCAATGTTAAAAAACCAAATGCAAAGTTAGGACGTTTTACCTGCATCATTTAATTTACCCAATAGTTACAGGATTCTTCCAACCTCTATCTTGAAACTTAAATGGTAGTGAATACAAAGTTGTGGGCTTAAAGGGATGCAAGTAGTTTTCACAACAGAGAGCAGTGTGTGAAATTTCCAGTCGATTTTACTGCAATCCTAAATCTCTTTAGTCACTTGAAAATGCTGATGTAACATGAAAATTATAAAGGTAGTGAATGAACAACTGACTCTACAATACTCTTATCATTTTTTTTCTTCTTCTTCTTAACCAGGATGATGTGATGCTTAATGACGGTCAAACTCTCGGAAATTGTGGCTTTACAAATCAAACAGCCCGACCTCAGGCCCCAGCCACAGTGGGATTAGCCTTCCGCCTGGGTGGTGAGTAGTTAATTCCTAAATCTACTCCATATTAGACTATTTTCAGTTTGTTTTATAGTCACAGCCCCATCCGTTGACTTGTTTTATTTTGAGCCACTCTTAGTCCATTCTGAACTGAGCAAGTTATTTTGAACGTTTATTTTCTGCTCTGATTTTCTTTATCTTGACTCCCTCTCTTTTCACTGTTGTCACTTTCTCTGTCGTTCTCAGATGATTCATTTGAGCAGCTGAGGGTCGAGCCTTTCTCCACTCCCCCAGAGCTCCCTGACGTCATGAAGCCCCAGGACTCGGGCAGTACAGCCAACGAGCAGGCTGTACAGTGAGGGAGGGGGCAAGGAAACGAGAGGGACGCACAGCGGGTCAGAGGGAGGATGCACGGGGGGAGGGAGGGGTTGAAATTTGGGAAGGGATGCCTCCGGGGGTGAGTTTTACCTTGCCGATGACGATCTTCAGTAGGGTACAAACAATTACAAACATGGACTCTCCTTGTTGTAAATGGGAGGGCGGTTGCTTCAAAGCGGTTCATTTGTCCTGAAATCAGTGAACGCATGCTAGATAAAAAAAAAAAAATTCACACAAGACCCTTCAGAGATACCTGACGGACTTGTCACAACACTGTCAGTCAGCCATGGGATTGTTAACGGCTGAACATAAAAAATTGTACCTCGTATTTAATTAATTCTAGTCTTTATTTAGGGTAAGGTTAATGCTGCTTTACTTGTTTTTTTTTATTTTGCTTGGCTTAAACGTGGGAGTTGATAGGGTGTGATATTTTTAGGCTTTTATGTTTGTGTGTTTCTTTATTAAACTGTTACTAGGATTTAACATGGTTTTGGTCTTTGGCCTGGATATGTGTTGCGACAAAAGCTAGGAGTTTGTGAATTTCTAAGTTACTATCTGTATTTCAAAATTTTCAATTTTTGAACAATATGAATCTGAAATAAAAGAGATTCACTTGTTGACAGGAGATCTGGCATTCAGATGAACATTTCATGGTACTTGACTTATCAGTAGTTGTACTTTTCCTACTGTAGCTGCTCACAGACGTTACTGAGACTGAATACGCTCCGCTGTGGGTATCTAGAACACATGTTACGCTGCCCTGGACCTGGTGTTGTAAGTTAAATGTCCAACAGGCAGAGCCGCAATCAAAAATGTATTAATAGTGATTATGGATTATTTTTTACATTACTAACAAAGGTGGGAACTAGCCAACTTTCCTCTCCAATGTTTGATTGTAGCCAATGACATTTTGGAGATGTTGAGGAGATCTTGACTTGAATCAGTGGGGCTAATTGTTTCTAGAAAACCTAAACCGTATGTCATGTATTAAGTTATGAACCGTGCCTGGGAGCAGTGGGCTGCACATTTTAGTTTTAACTCTCAATTGTCCCAAATTCACTGAGTTAATTCTGCAACTTGTGTTGTATTATACCTCGATAATACGTTGTTTTCCTGAAATTAAAAGGTGAATTAGAAATCACTCCTCTGCACATCAAACTAAAGTATAACAATAGATCTCATGATCTAGAAAACTATAATCCAAAAACTTAAACCCTCCAGTAGTTACAACAGGAAAGTACATTCTAACCTGGGGGTGTTGAATGAAATAGTTGACGTTGACATTTGCGAATTGAGGCTGTTAAACATGGTCAAAGTTGCACTTCTAATTAATTTAACATTAAAACAACTGTTTTTCACCCGTGTGCACTGTGGTGTTTTTGTATGCATATGTACTAAAAGGTAGATGTACAGTATTAACACAATATTGAATTATTGTGTGCAAACTCACCGTCGGAGGAATACAATCTATTGATATTGCATTTGTAGACAGCAGCTGATATATATCGTGATTTTTTATTTATTTTTTATTGCAAATTAAGAGTTCCAGCAATATAAAATAACATGGCTAGCACATAAGTGTATTCCAGACTGATGAGGGGAGCAGCAATGAAACAATACAACTGCTGCCAATCATATTGGATGACTCTTACCGGGGTGTGTGGGGATCTATTTTTATACAGTAGATGATGGAGACCTTTACATTTATAAGGCAACAATGTGTGGTTCTGCTCATGTTTATCATCTTGTATAAGGAGAACTAGCAACAACAAAAACAGGGATGGATAAAGATTAAAGGACTGCAACTAAAGATAATAAGGATTAATGTGGTGATTGTTTTCTCAATCAATATTATGGTTAATAAAATACAGATAAATGCCCAATATCCCAGCAGTACCCTGGTGAACGTTTTAAAATTGCTTGTTTTGTCAGTCCAAAACCGTAATATATTCAAAATTGTCAAGCTGAAACCAGAGGAGGTTTTGTCATTTTAGCTTGAAATATGACCAGTTAGTTCATTGACTAAATGTTTAAGCTCTAAACTCAATAATGACTTGAGTAATGTGTCAATAATGAGTTGAAATTGACATACGTCAAATAAACAGGGGTTGGGCAATGAAACTGAAACACCTGGTTTTAGACCACAATAATTTATTATGGTGTAGGGCCTCCTTTTGCGGCCAATACAGCGTCAGTTCGTCTTGGGAATGGCATACAAGTCCTGCACAGTGGTCAGAGGGATTTTAAGCCATTCTTCTCGCAGGATAGTGGCCAGGTCACGACGTGATGCTGGTGGAGGAAAATGTTTCCTGACTCGCTCCTCCAAAACACCCCAAAGTGGCTCAATAATATCTGGATCTGGTGACTGTGCAGGCCATGGGAGATGTTCAACTTCACTTTCATGTTCATCAAACCAATCTTTCACCAGTCTTGCTGTGTGTATTGGTGCATTGTCATCCTGATACACGGCACCTCCTTCAGGATACAATGTTTGATCCATTGGATGCACATGGTCCTCCAGAATGGTTTGGTAGTCCTTGGCAGTGACGCGCCCATCTAGCACAAGTATGGGGCCAAGGGAATGCTGTGATTTGGCAGCCCAAACCATCACTGATCCACCCCCATGCTTCACTCTGGGCATGCAACCGTCTGGGTGGTAGGCTACGCTTCTTTGGGGCTTCTCCACACGGTAACTCTCCCGGATGTGGGGAAAACAGTAAAGGCGGACTCATCAGAGAACAATACATGTTTCACATTGTCCACATCCCAAGATTTGCGCTCCTTGCACCATTGGAACAGACGTTTGGCATTGGCACGAGTGACCAAAGGTTTGGCTCTAGCAGCCTGGCCGTGTATATTGACCCTCCCGACGGGCAGTTTTGGTGGAAACAGGAGAGTTGAGGTGCACATTTAATTCTGCCGTGATTTGGGCAGCCGTGGTTGTATGTTTTTTGGATACAATCCGGGTTAGCACCCGAACATCCCTTTCAGACAGCCTACTCTTGCGTCCACAGTTAATCCTGTTGGATGTGGTTCGTCCTTCTTGGTGGTATGCTGACGTTACCCTGGATACCATGTCTCTTGATACATCACGAAGACTTACTGTTTTGGTCACAGATGCGCCAGCAAGAAGTGTACCAACAATTTGTCCTCTTTTGAACTCTGGTATGTCACCCATAATGTTGTGTGCATTGCAATATTTTGAGCAAAACTGTGCAATCGCCCTGCTAATTGGACCTTCACAGTCTGCTCTTATTGGTTCAATGTGCATTTAATGAAGATTGGCCACCAGGCTGGTCCAATTTAGCCATGAAACCTCCCACACTAAAATGAGAGGCGTTTCAGTTTCATTGTCCAACCCTTGTAATTCCACAAAAAAAAAACACTTTGCAAACGTTGACGCATGGAGGTATTGACGTAGGTTGTGCTCGGTGTTCTATAATTAATAAACTTTCCGACAGCACGTGAAGGCAGCGCACGTCAGCTAACAAGCTAGCTTAGCATTTTGCTAGCATATGCGCGATGCCTCCCAGTCCCATGCAGCAACACAACACTGTTCTGCTCCATGGATAAAGAAATTATGATCCCGTCTTAACACATTACTTCGAGAATTTGACATATTGACAAATGGACGTCAATGAGTATGTTTTATCAGCGGGCAGATCCGTGCTGGACATGGTGGAGCGGGAGTGGCAGCCCCTGTCTCCTGGCGAGCTGGAGCAGCGACTGGACCAGGCGGTGGAAGAGATCCTGGAGGCTGACCTGATAGCTAACCTTAAAACTCCGCCGCCGCCTCCTTTGCCTACATGCGTACAGTTACTGCAGAACCAAGCTTATGTTCAGCCCCAGGTTTTCCAGATGACAACATCCAGCAGTTCCCCGGAGGATGAGGTACCAGAGCCCCGAGAACTGTCGGATGCTGTGGACGCTGCTGCAGTCAAGGTATTGCTCTGTCTATGGTGGTCTGTCAAACGTTGCTCACTGAGACTGCTGCCGTTCTTAAAATAAGTTAACAAATCTGTTAAAGGGTGTAAGATAATTGTTCTTATCCGCAGTGCAAAGTAACACTTCTAAGATATTTTAAAGTTTTTTTTTTTTCTTTGTTATATTGTTCCTAGTTGAGATATAAGTTAAGTTAGACAATCACAGAATACAGGTAGAAAACTAAATCCCTCCCAAGGTTGGAGCTACAGTATATGCATATACAAATATATTGAATCTCTCTCTGAACGTGTACATTTAATCACCTTATAATCTTTCACTTTTGTATCCGACTTCAGACCAAATTTTAACATTTCTACTTTTTCTAGCTGTGACTTGTTTTGAATGTTGATCCAATCGTGAAAGTAACCAATATATTTGCAGCATTCCTCTATATTTTCCGCTGTCACCCCTGTAAGATAAACTCTTTGTTGTAACCATGATGAATGGAATCACCTGCAGTACATGTTAAATCTACTGTTTGACTGGTGCTGGCCACTGTGACATTATTTTCTCCCCCTCCCCATCAGCACATCACAGACCTGCTACAAAGCACCAATTCCAGGGCCCGACTGGCCGGACGGGCTCGTTTGTCTTTGTCCCACACTGTCCTGCTGTCCCTCACTCTGCTCTGCGAGCGCGTCAGCTACCGATCTGTGTCCCGCCGTTTCCACCTGGAGAAAGGAAACATCCACAGGATCTTCTTTTCTTTCTGTGAGCGCATCAACACGCTGGAAGAGAGGCAAATCAGGTGGCCAGTTGGTGGGTTGACAGTGTTGTTTTTGGAACACGATGATTACAATTTTGTTAATGATTTGAGTGCAAAAAAGGTTGAAAATAATAATGCTGTAGGTACTTCCTTTCTATTCTATAGGCAAAGAAGCTGTGGAGGCTCTTTTCCCGCTTTGCAGTCCAGAGAAGGAGCAGGAAGAGCAGCCAGGTGTCCCTTGGGTTCTGGGAGTGTTGGGACACACCCGCATCCCTATCCGCCTGCCTATAGGGAAACATGATGTAGAGAGCACAGTGCCTGAGGTGAAGAGGATAAAGAAGGAGGCCCATCCTGACTCCTGGCTAAACCTTCAGCTCACATGCAACCGTAAAGGCCGGTTCCTACACTGCAGAATCAGTAAAGGATCAGACATGGCCAGAGGCATCGCTCTGAGTGACAAACTTAAACAGCATCCTGAACTGATGCCCTCTAGCTCCTGCCTCGTGGCCAGAGCCGGCTACCCACTCACTGCTCATATTTTAACTTCATACTCAGAAATTCACGGGCCGAGAGAGGAGCTCTTCAACAAGACGCTGGAGGAGCATTTTCACATCCTGGATCAGGCTGTTGCCAACCTGAGAGCCCGATTTCAAAGGCTCAGGTATCTGGATATTGGAAACTATGATCGAGCCAGAGCTGTTGTGCTGACCGCCTGTGTGTTGCACAATATGTTTTTGGACATTGGACAAGTGGTACAAGGAGAAGTTGAGAAAGAGGAAGCCATAATCCAAGAGGGAGAGACGGAAGTAGATGACGAGGGTGTACACAGACGGAATGCCATCTCAGATTTGTTGTTAAAAAACTTTGATTCTGGAAGCACATAATGTGATGATGTATGGTGGAAAACTTAGGTTCCTTGATGTAAATGTATAATTTTGTAATATAAAGGTTTATTTAAACAGAATCTGTACTGTCTGCACACATAACTCGACTATCAAAAAACACGGATATCTTTCCTGTTAAGTTTACACTGAGTGTAACAGTTGTCCACTGTAAATCTTGAAAATCCGTAATCATTACTGTGGTTCACCAAATTGGAGATAGATATTGAATGATATTGGACGAAGAGGTTACATTTTTCCATAACAGTTTCACCTCCATTCTACAAAGGAAAAAAGGAAAGTGTCATCACACAAAATACTTTGACTGCAGATGTATGTAAAGACCAGTGTGTTTCTAGCGTTCCTCTTCATCAGAGTGAAAGTACATTTAACAGCCAATAAAATGTCTCTAATGTAGCATAATAATGCACAGGGGTAAGGAAACCAAATAATATCCACTGAAGTGTCTTGACTTATGACTAGAGAGTTTTTACAGGCTCTTAAAAGAACGATGGGGTGCCCAAAGAACCACATGACAAATTACCAAAAAACAAGTAAATGAGTGGGCAATGAATAGTGTATTTCTTTCTATATCCAGTTCATTGCTTATTTTATTTTGAAAGTGGTGACCGGAAGTGAATGTATGATAATAGTCGACGCTGGTGCGAACATTTCCATGTTAGACTTTAAAACTATGTTGATACAGTAATCGGCAGCTATGATGTTACTGTAGTTATCTGTAATAATCACGGAGCTGCGTATCGATGTATCAATATTGATCATAGATATTAAAACCGAGATGTAATGTTGCAGTTCCTCACTGTGGCCACTGGGGGACAGTGACGTTTTAATGATTCGCCAGTCTTCTGCGGCAAGACCATAGACTGTTAATATTCATAATGTACTGTCTATGGGCAAGACAGAATACCATGAAGTATTCGGTCAAAGATACACAATAAACCGCGTAGGGGCAGACACAACTTTGACAAATGTATTTATTGCATGGTATAGTTGTTAATACTGTAAGTGTATATTATTAATGCATTAACACTAATAGCTTTTCTATGAATTCTTTTTTTTTTTTTTACCTCTTAGGATTAATTATCAGTGTAAGTATCTGAATGGATTTCACTGAAAAATGTGAATATGTTTCATTCCAACTGTGACTTCCCTTGAACAATAATCATGTTGTGATCATTTCAGGGTTTTTGTTTTTACTTTTACGGCCAGCAATTTCTTTTATTATAAATAACTAGTGCGGTGATGGTAGGATATCTGTATTAAGCTATTAGTTGTGAGTCATATTTTAGCTTTTCTTACTCTGCATCAAACAATCAATCAGTAACTCACTCTTCTCTTTTGTTATAAAAATAAGTGGGTGATTGAAATGATTACATCCATTAGGGAATCAACAGAAAAGGCCAAATTTGAGGAGGCATGTAATCTGCATGCAGAATAATCTCAAATTACCCGGCAAGGGTGTCTGTGTTTCAAACGTCCAGTTTTCAGGACTCAGACTGGCGTATTTTTTTTTTTTTTAAGATTATTTTTGGGTGATTTGCCTTTATTAGTACGTGACAGAGGATAGACATGAAAGGGGGAGACATATGGGGGATGACACTTAGTGTAACAATAAAAATGTGCCAACATGACCAATTTAAAAACGTTTATAAAAATAGAGTCAAACTGTTTTCCTTGTGCATTATTATAAAAGTTTTTGGTAAGAGCAAACCACACACATAGAAGTTCCGATCCACTTCATGTGGCCTACTGTCCGTCCTTTGACATCTGTGTGCTGTTATTCTGAGCCAGGCTAGAGATGGCCTGGGCCAGGTTGTTAATCGCCTCTATCTTCCTCTCCTCCAGGGCTTTCTGCTGGGCCCACATGTTCATTTTCCTCTCTTGCAGCTCCATGTACAGCTGTAGGACGTCCTGTGGAGGCCGGGCAGTGCAGGGAGAAGCTGTCGCAGGAGGTGTAGGTAGAATAGGGGTAAACCTCTTGCTGGCTATGGCCTTGCCCACTCTTGTGCCGTTGAGCTTGGCTCTCCGCTGGGCTTCGATCTCCTCCCTGCTCTTACCCAAGACCTCATGCATTGTCTTGAAAAACTCCCAGTGGACGCTGGCCGCCCCCAGCCTCTTGGCCCTGTCAGCGTTCTTCCTGTACGTGGCCAGCATGTTTCTCCACTTGAGGTCACACTCGTACGCCTTCACGTTGACATCAGTGACCTCTGACTCCCTCAGTTTGGTATTTACTTTCTCTGCCACCATCTCCCAAAGTTTCTTTTTCTTGCATACAGGCTGGTCAAAAGCCTGGTCCATTTCAAGCCTGGTGTTGACAAGGTGCCATGTAGCCTGCAGTGTCCAGATAAATTCTAGAGAAAAACAAAGGTATCATGTTATTGGTTGATACATTCCATTACCTTGCTTGCATTGAACCTCTCACCGATTTGGTTTTTCATTTTATTTGACACAGCATGTCTGATGAAACACATTTGAGGTGCTAAGTTCCCAAACGTCATATAGTTCAATGAGTCACGGTTTATGACTATAACCACTGCAATAGGCAGAGACCGCGCACTCATCAGCCCTCCTCGCTTCACGCGATAACTGGATGAAACCTGTTTAACTTAACGTAACTGTAACGGTTACTAACCTGCTTTGGTTTTATCGGTGTCCACGCTCGACACGACTGTTTCCTTTCCTTCTACTTCAGTACTTTGTATCACAATTGTCTCAATTACCTCCATGATGTCAAAACATTACAATAACAGTCAAAGTTTTTCTTTATTAGCCGTGTGTATCTATCGTGGAATTTAACAACATCTCTTTTCTCGCATCGAGTAAAACGATGACTATAACAACGTCAATTAGCAGCTTGGGAAGGGTAGTCCGTTTTAGTAGATGCCATCGGGCTTTTGAGTTCTCTGGTGTACGAGGTAAACTACAATCCCTAAACGCTGCGAATTGTCCAACACACACTACTCTTTATCACTGCCACGGGGAATGTAGTTTTTAAAAGGAGGAAATGTACCATGAGAAGTAAAAGACAGCGAAATTTAAACTACAAATCCCAGCGTATAGCTAAATGGCCAACCTCTTCGCTCCCTGCTCCCTCCCTCGACCGCCCCTGTTTTGTTGTTTGGCTAAAGATGGCGTTAGCGGCTAACACAGGCGATTGCATTTTGTTTCACAAAAATTATTCAGCCAGTGGTAACAAAACATTGATCAATTAGAGCTTTAATCCGTCATTTGATGTGTAAAAATGTATTACATAGAGATAATAAACGTCTGTCACGTAAAATAACGATTGTTCGGCCTTATCACGATGTAGGCCTGTTTTTAAGGGAGTGGACCGAAGCTGTTGGAACTCCATCTCCCATCAGCGAGTGCGAAGTCAGGTGGTACAACTTTCCTTTTTCATGGTATCTGTAGTTTTCTGACCACTCCAGACTGTTATATTTGCGGAAACTTTGAAAAAAATGTGGACAAACTCTTTCACCAGTTGAGTTAACAAGCTAAACTTTAAAGTGAAAGGACATGTTATTTGATTTCACATTATTTCACTGGAAGCGTCCAGTGCAGTGTGCACAATATCTGTCTAAACTGAGAGAGGAAGAAAATTAAGATAATTGAACCCAGAGCAAGCCAAGCAGAGGTACCATGGCTGCATCACCTGTTCAAGGTGACTGGAAACAATGTCGAGCATCCTCCAGAGAAGGGCACACATCATCACCCGAGTCTTCTTTGACCTGGTGCTTGGCTCACCTTTCCAAGTCTGGATCAGGGACTGAACATCACGGGCAGGGCAAGGCTGACCCGGGCGGTAGCAGAGAACCGGACAAGAGGTCCAGAGTATTTCAGTGGCGAGCCCTGGTTGCTATCCGGACGCAACACATCAAGGGTGACAAGGCTGGCATTGCTAGGTTCAGAACTAAAGGTGGGCTCCGGCTCCTGTTGGACCTGCTCAAACGCACAGAGTGCTCCAGGAAAACACTGGACCTGGCTCTGAGCATCCTGGCAAACTGTTGCACTGAGCTGGAGACACGCATAGAGGTGAGATCAAATGAATAATAAAGAAGCGCTGGAATGCTATTTTTATTAAACCACCCATGCAAAAGGCTAACATTTTAAATGTCTATCACCATAGGTTCGTAAGCTTGATGGAATAAACGTTTTAGGTAAGGGATAATGACGAATTTTGATTTTATGGTGACTTTTTTTAAAACTTTTGCAATAATCTTTGGTATTTTCACAATGAATGACATGTAATCATGAAAAAATCTTGACTGTCTCAGTGGAGATCCTGAAGGAAAATGTAGCCCAGGAGACCGTCCAGAACCGAGCAGCCCGGGCTTTGGGAAACTTGGCAATGGATCCAGAGAGCTCTGCACTCATCCACTCTGCTGGTAAGTCTTAAATGTCACTGTGTCTCACTGCATCATTTTTAGTGGACAGTTTTCTGCATTTAAAATAAGATGCAGCTTGAATGCTATTTGAGGGGAAATTATACTTTTGCAGTAGCAGCAGAACAGAAGTTATAATGTTGATTACCTGTCGGAATGAAAGAATAATCACGTATGGATTGATGGACAGGTCTATCAATATTTGTGGTATGGTAGTTACACTTTAAAGAGCCTATGTGCAGCAGGACGTCTTTCTTACATATTCATGTTTTAAGATTAATCGATAATGAAAATTCTTTTTTGTTGTCTCTTCATAAGTCCAGATAAATATGTATATTCCCATTACCCACAACTTGCAGAAACTGTTAATATATTCTGTGAAATGTTTTTGTGGAGATATTATTGGTCCTCAGATTAAAAACCTTCCTCCATCAACTGTCTTTTTTTTATTTTTTCAATTTTTTTTTTATTTTTTCAATTTCTTTTTCAATTTTTTTTACAGGTGGTGTTCCTCTTCTCCTTTTTTGTGTTTCTCTTTCTTCTGGCCCGTCCTCCCCCACTGCTGCTCCACCCAAAGAGCCCTGTCCTAAACTGGAGTGTGCCCAGTCGGCTGCTCGGGCTCTCCTCTACCTCTCAGACACGCCCTCTAACCGCCTGTCACTGCTGACCCAGGGGACCTTATCTTCTCTCGCCCCTCTCATCGCTCCAGAATATCCCCAGGGGCTTAGGCGTGCGGCGCTCAGGACCCTCCACGAGCTGACCCGGGGTTGTGGTGTTGAATGTGCCAGGGAGGTGTCACGTTCTGGGGTCCTCGCTCAGCTCGGTGTCATGGCGTTGGGGGAGTCTGGTAAACCTTCCGAAGAGCTGGCACTGAAAACCCTGGCGAACATGTGCTCCCAAGGCTGCCTGCGCCCTCTTGTGGGGTCACTGGGGGTCATTCAAAAGTTCACAGAGGAGGTCAAGAGGGACCCGCTGAAGTCTGGAGTCTTCCTCAAGGCGCTGTGCTTGTGCTGCAAGGAGGCGGTAAACCGGGCCAAGGTGAAGGAAAGTGGTGGATTGGAGGTGCTAATTGGCTTTCTGGCGGCCCATCAGAGACATCCCCTCTCCCGATTAGTCATCCTGGCTTGTGTGGACTTTGTTTTTGATGAATCTGCTATGGAGCAGTTGCAAGAGTTAGGGCTGGTCCCTCTGCTTGTTGCCCGACTGGTCGAGCTCTCCAAAGGTGAGGAACAATCTGCTGAGAAGATGGATGTGAACCTCTCCTCCAGGATGTCTCCCACTGAGCTCCTGCCCTCATCATGTTTTGACTCCTTTGACTTTCCTCCTCCTCCTGAGGTCTGCAAGAAGGAAGAAGCTGGAAAGGATCAAGGTCTTTGTTCATCAAGCTTTTTAAGTCTCAGGTATGGAACATAAACACAGGTTTATCTACATTCCCTGTTAATTTCATTCTAATATTTTCTTTTGTTCATCTACATGCTTATTGCTCTCTTTTCAGGTCCTGGTTGGTGTCTGAGGGATTGATCTCTTCAGAGGGTGACCTGCTTGATTCCTCTGGTGTGGAAGGGGAATGGGCGAGTCTTCAGATCCCACAGTCTTCTTCACCTCAAACCTCTTCTCCAAACCCCGATTCCCTTTCCTCTCTTAAAAACTCTTCTCCATCCAACTCTACTGCACTTTCTAAAAAAGCTGCTCTGCCATCCCCTGTGTCGTCTTCGGCCCAGCCCCCACTGTCATCCTCATGTAAAATCACTGATCCACCTCCCTCTAGTAGTCCTCAACCCTCTTCCACTATCTCCTCTCCCAGTAAAACAACCCAAACACCAGTCTCTCCATCAAAGTTCTCGTCCCCTAACAGAAGGAGGCAGCGTGCTCATTCAGCAGCTTGTTTGACTAAAGTAACTCTTGATACCCCCCCTTCTGTGCCACGCCCAATGGCTTACCACCACCCCTACCACCCTGAACCCTGGACGCCCGAGTCGCCCATCCTGCTGCTGCTGTCACGCTTCTCCCACGCCACAGACCCAAGTGCTGCTCTTATCACCTCAGGTATCATGTCCGGCTTGCTTTACTACCTCACCCATCACCAGGACCCGAGCGGAAGATGCTTCCGTATGCTGTGCCGGCTGAGTTGCAACCCAAACTGTTTGCAGGCGCTGGTCCGAACCGGCTCGGTCGCACTCATTCGTCATCATCTCTGTCAGAGAGGGGGAGGATTTGAGGGAGAGGAGAGGCAGACGGACCGAGTGAAAGCCAAAGTTAAACAACTTGGTAAGATAATCTTTTTTTGCAGCACAGTAACTGCAGAATAGTTACAATGCTAAATTTACCCATAAACCTTGTAGCTGTTTTAGTTGTTATAGCAGAACCTACAGTTCCTCATTGCCAAAGTTATAGATAATTACTTTTTTTTAATCTTGTATTAGTATTATTACTGTTTACCTCTGTTTGGACTAGGGATGCATCTATCCAACTTTCCAGGTCCCAATACCTTAACTCGGGGTATCCGCCATCAACAACTACTCTTTTTGAATGAATGTAACTGCAGCGAAAACACTACATTTCATAATGACATAATAAATCTTAAATATTTATTGTGGATCAGTCACATCTGGCTGTTCCTCGATTGTCTTAATGACGTCAGCATGGGGGCCAATACAGATCTGGCGTATCAGATCGGTGCGGCCTTACTTCTGTCATGAATAGTACTATTTCATATAAGAGTTTATAAATGTCCACTGTCTCTCTCTGCAGGTTATGCTCTTCTTAACAATCTGCGTGTCCAGTGTGAGTCTGGATTTGGCTCTGGGGTTGTTGCCCATGTGATGCTGTCAGGCTCCGAGTCTGACAAGACGAACTGTGCGCTGTCTCTGCCATTGATCAGCAGGTGAGGAATAGATCTATGAGGAGTTGGGGGGTGGGGGGAATTGATACAGCACAGTATCGCAATTCTTTCCCTGGAAAAACTGAATCGATACACAGACGCCAAGTATTGATCTTTTGTTATATGTGTTGGTCAGTTTGTCTGCTTGACAATCCTATTTTGCAGCAAATAAATGGAAGTGAGATGAACAAACAGAGACAAGGGATCTTTTTAGAAAAAACAGAAGTTGACAAAGTTTCCTTTTTGGGGACATGATTTGAATTTAGGAAAAATTTGAAGTTGGAAAAAAGGTTATAAATTGCAGTATATTGCAGAATATCGCAATATGTTTAAAATTGCAATACTATTCTATTGTGACATGAGTATCGTGATGATATCGTATCGTGAGGCGTCTTGTGATTCCCACCCCTAGGGGTTGTATGAAAATGAGCTCAGTAATTGTGAGAATCTGTACATATAATGACTGGAATGTCTTAAAATGCACTTACCTGGCTTCAATTTAGTGTTAGCAATCCTAAAAATCTCATTTGTTGCTGTGATATTCTGGTTAGAAAGCAGACATTTTTATTAAAAAAGACGATCCCGAATAATGACCATATGTGGCCATTGGGTGCTAGATAAGACTCTGAAACACCACAATACTGCACTTAGTGCAACCTGCAAAATAGGATTATCTACATATTAATCATACTATTTAAGCAGTTGCACATTTTTGTATTCCCAACTTGTATATATTCAAATGTCTGTTCTTGTATTTTATCCCATTATTATTTCATTTATATTGAATGTGGGTATATTGTATCCTATTTAATTTATATTTATATTATTTGCTGTGTGACAGATTTTTCTATCTATCTATCTATCTATCTATCTATCTATCTATCTATCTATCTATCTATCTATCTATCTATCTATCTATCTATCTATCTATCTATCTATCTATCTATCTGAGGTTTACGAATCCTATTTGTCTCCCAACAGCAACAAGTCCCTGTTAAAGAAACTTCTTCTGGACAGCGGTGGGCTGCTCTTGGCTCTTCAGCCCCTTGGTTGCGATGACAATGATGTGGATGAAGACCCCCCCACTGCGCATTCTGGCCTGACTTCTCAGCTCCACTCGCTTTTCTCCTCCCTCCTGATTGGATGCCTGTCCACCTTGACGGGGGGCATCAAAATGGAGCTTGTCAAAAAACATCTAAATCCAACTACAACAAGGTCAGTCAGTAAAATTGACAACGTTTCACCCCCTTCCTCAAAAAGGCCACGCCTGGCTGACACCTGTCCTTATACAGACTCGAACTTTGACCTCCTTTTGCTGCTGGACGACGGGACTCGGTTCCGAGCCAACAGGGAGGCAGTGGCCGGGGTGGAGGAGACAGGCGGGGTCCGCTCTGAATACTTTTGGGCTCTGTTGAGAGGTGGATTTGGAGAAGCTCAGGGTAATGTGGAAGAAGCCATCCACATTAAAGATGTCAGCACAGGTATGCTTCTACCAGTGCTGCATTATCTGCATGGATGTCGCTTCACCAAGGACACAGAAACAACCAGGGAAAGTGATGAAGGAGAGTGGGGAGGACGGTGTCAGATCTTGGACAAATTGGTCCTTGAAGGACTAGGGATCTGCCAAAAAGAGAGCAAGGATAACTCAAGAGGAGACTTTGCTTTCCAGAAAACCGCTTTAGGTGAGATGATGATTGGAGCGTGCAGATTCTTGGTGACTGAGCTGCAGAGAGAGTTGGAGAATCTCTGTGTGTCTCTTCTCCTATCCTGCTCCACCAAGACTGCTGGTGGAGCGGCCTCAGGTTCCACAGTGGAAAAGGCTGAAAATGCTGCGTCTAAAATGGAGCAAGAGCGCATCTGGTCTGCCGAGGAGAACCTGGCCAATCGGACATCCGAGTTAGAGTTGACGGGTTTTGAAGTGCAAACAGAAATTTTTCCAGGACAGACGAAGAAAACAGACACTTCCCGGCACCAGACCGAAGTAAATAAAATCTCATTAGCTGGAACGGTTCAAAATGCCAGCGGAGGACTCAATACAATCAAAAGAACAACTCCAGTTTTGAAATCAAGCTCTGCGTCAGTGCTGGACAAATCACTTGATCCAGAAAAGCTGCGGTTAAGACCAAAGAACTTGAAAGGTTCAGCACAGCGTTTGAAATTAGCAGGTCGGGACTTATCCTCAGTAGGCAGTGCAGAAAGTGGGGCCCTAGCTGCCCTCCTACCCCAGGTGTACTGGTTTTCCCAGCGGTACAGCTACCCAGCACTGGGTCGGGTATGCTTGTGTCTGCTGCTGGGCTGTCAGGACTGTCCCCAGCCCTTCTTGACCTCCTCCCTTGCTGGGGATTGCCTTCGCAGACTTGCCAGAGAGGCGGACTGTACAGAGACACTGAAACAGGATCTACTAAGTCTGACCGCGG
This sequence comes from Etheostoma cragini, assembly GCF_013103735.1. Classification (NCBI taxonomy): domain Eukaryota; kingdom Metazoa; phylum Chordata; class Actinopteri; order Perciformes; family Percidae; genus Etheostoma; species Etheostoma cragini. The sequence goes on from NC_048421.1 coordinate 16,662,952, forward strand.
TAGCTCTAAGCTAAGCAAGGGAAATAGGGGAGTGGTTGGTTGTGTCAATTCAGAGGGCACATATTAAGTGAGACTGACTGTTGGGCTTGTTGGAAGCTTCTAGAAAAGTTAGCATTGTATTAATTTGACCAAATGTCTGATAGTACAAGTGCAGGCTACACAACATCACGATTACCTGAAAAACTGCTGTAGGAATCTCTTGAGCACACTTGAGAACTGGCTGTTGATTTATTTTCATAAACTGGAAGCATACATTTTAATTTAGTTTTGATGTCATCTGATATGAATTGTAGCCTGTCCCAGCATGACATAATTGTATCATAATTTACTAATGACGTTTTTGGGTAGTGATTTTTATTTTTTTTGGTTAAAAGTTTAAGAAAGAAGTCGCAATGCATTTGGTAAATGTCATTTAGCTGGAAGTACTGGAATTATCAGGGTTGGTCTAGAAGCCAGTTGTTTATTTTGTACATAAAGATAATATGGATTAGCAGACATACACTGTATAAACTCCAACTGTCCCCTATAAGTGTGTGTGTGTGTGTGTGTGTGTGGTCTCATGAGGATGAACCGTGATTGGCTGACTTTTCATTTAGTGCCACCTACAAGTCAAATAATCCACGTTTCCAACAAGTGGCATGCTAATGCTACTTAATGTTAGCATTTCAAAGAATAAGGCTGAGACTAGCAATGTCCGATATTTTTCTTATTGTCAGCAAACAGTATTAAAAACATAAACAAAAAAAAAACTTTTTAGTCAGTTTCTTAAGACTTTACTTCCCTACCTTGTTTGTGGCTCTAAGACCCAAGCCCAGGAGTTAAATCTTAGAAAACAAATTCAAAGCCAAATAGTAAAGCTGGGCACTGTATTTTCTAGCAAATATTTCTCAAACAGGAGTAAACGGGGCATTCAATAGTGGCCTATTTTTAGCGGTGAGTTCATGTACAACATGGCTCCAGTGAGTATTTGGGGCATTAGGTATACGTGACTGTCAAATATAGTTTTTGGACAATAACGGAGCCACGGCACACATAAATAACATATATCAGGCTTTGGCACAGACAATACATATTGGAAGAATTAGGTCATTGATGCTTTTGGTATTTCCACGGTATTTTTTTGACAAGAGACATCTAAAAATATTACCAGCCTTTTTTTTATCCTTTAAATTCCATATGGAACTATTCTGACTTAGCCAACCCCTAGTTCTAGTATATTTAAAAGACACCGTAAAAAATGGCAGTGCATTTTGCTGTAACACTTAAAATAGTCTACAGGTCTACAGGAACATGGTCTAGATGTAAAAAATCATTTTGATATAAGTCTTGAAGCATGATTAACTAAAGCACTACTCTAAATTAAACAAAAAAGAACGGCACTAATTGTAATACAGCATAAAGTGGATTTATTCTTGTCTGGGTGCACCGCTTGATGGCGGCGCTGCTTGGCCCCTCGGTCAGTATAATTAAGCCAAGTACACTGCAGACTGAAGTTTTAAATGAGCAGCATAACGCAGCTGAGATATGTGACCGATCCTTTCAGTGATGGGATTCCTCAAAACCATCAGGCAGGGCGTTGGTGTGAGAGTTGTGGAACAGAGAGTGGTTTCCATCACCCCAGGGGAATTTCTGGAAGGAAACATAAACGTACAAGTAAGGGCAACAATGGGAAAAACCAGTGATATTCATCCCACACTATCACGTTATTGGCGCAGGGGTGGTGTTATGTCAATCCCGGTGCATGCTGTTTGAGACTCACCTTGGTGCGGATGCGCAGGTGAGTAAATGGCACAAATTCTGGCGGATCATGCGAGTGCGCCTGCATCTTCATGTAGGCGTTGGCCATGCAGACACCAACACCAGGAAGGGCCAACACAAAGGTCAGTATCTTCCAGGTCCTCGCTGTGGAAAACCACCAGTGAAACTACATGACTGAAGCAGGAAATAAGGTATAAGACTGATGAAAACTAACAGCAGCTGTTTCTTTACATCAATAATGAAGTATAATTCCTGACGAGTGGCCATTGAGCATGAATGTGCGGGACAGCTGCCAGCTCTGCAGACATTTCAGTTAATGTTGAACAAAAGGCTCCAACTGTATGTGGCTCAGAGGTGCAGTTGCATGCATACGCTTTGAATCTGGAGGCTCTGATTCATATTGGTTTTGATAGGGAAAGTAAAGACACACTGACCTCCTCCCTCATGGCTTGCATGTGACGCAGCAGAAAGCACCCGTCGAGCAACCAAGGCTGCTGGAGACACGGACATCTGTAGAGGTAGAGCGGAAGAAAAGAAAAAAGGATTGAACATTTGCAGTATATTTTAATGTTATGCCCCAGATAAAATTACCCAGTTTATTCTCTTAATTATTTTTAAGGTCCCATGACATTGTGCTTTTTGGAAGTCTCTTTTCCCAAAACAAAACCCCTCATGAAGTGAAATTGTCACGCCATGGGACCTTTAATGTGAAGGGAGCCTTCATAAGCTTCACACCAAGCCAAAAACACATGTTGAAATCAATACAATAACTGAAGAGAACCTAAACACAGCCATTTCAAAGTATATGTTACATATATAAAGTTATATGCAGGATTGTTAATCTGTCATATGACCCTCTATAAACTATGAAACAGCAGGCAGTTGAAGCTGGGCCTACTTGTGTTGCTGTGTATTAAGTGGTGGTAATGCTTATAAAATACAAGATTGTGCATAAACTTACTGTTCTTCAGGCAGACAATATCCAAAAGGCTTTATTATCCTCTTTATTTTTCTGCTGAAGTTGTTGCTTTATTTTATTTTCTTCTCCTTCCTTCTTGTTTGTCCTTCAGTCTGTCCTGGGTTAAACTGTGTCAGACTCCTCCCTATTTCAATCTGTCTATGTGCCAAGAAACTTCGTTTATATTTGGGCATGTGCAAAGGCTGGCTGAAATGTGACGAGGAGGAAGAGGATAGGGGAGGAGGTGTGCTGGGGGTGCACAGGACTTTCAGCCTGCATTACGAAGACTAAAATAACGGCTGATTAATCTTTATTTATGCTCACATTATCTATTTATTTTCTTTCTTTTTTTACATAAACAATATGTTGACTTTTAATTTACTTTTAGTTGGAGAGCAGTCACTGAAAGCACACATGGTTCAACTGTGGGTCACAAGTGGAGAATAATCTCGAGTTTATTTACATTTTTAATGTATAAATCACCTATTATTGTAAGTCCTAGTTGGACTATCTTTCCTCAAGATTAGATGAACATTGATATCCTGTAGTGAAATCATATCCATAGTGAAATATTGAAGCAGATACGCCCATATTAATACCCCTGACATCAGTCCTGTAGAATTAACATATTCTGTGCAAAAAGTACTTCCCATGGCATGAAAATTTCACTTTATGAGTTTTGAACATTAATATGATTTCCCCCAGGCTGCCTGTGGTCCCCCAGTGGCTAGAAATGACAATAGCTGAAACTGAGCCCTGGGTATCCTGCAGGTTTCCTGCTCTGTCTTTGAGAAAATGAAAGGTCAGATGGGCCAATCTGGAAGGGGTTACCTCCCCTTTCTCTGCTTTGCCTGCCCAGAGATTTTGGCCCGCCCTTGAGAGAGAGAGATCATGGCTTTCAAACGTGGAAAGTGGCAGTTGGTCAAGGCCACACACCCCTCCACCTCCCCCCCCCTCTCCTACTCAAAAGCTAGAGACTCACAAATGGCACATACTGAGGAAAGTTCATTGTGGGACTGGCTCTAGGGGCTGTAATTCTGCACCAAGGCTGAAATTTAGGGAAGAGACTTCAGATATGGTATTAGGGGACCACTAAAGTCTGTATAAAATCATTAGACTTAATGGGAAGTCTAATGATTATTAAACTGTATTTATGTTAAAACAAAATCAATAAGATGGATTGTCCAAACGCTCCTCCAGGCTCCTTTGGTCATTTTTTTTGTACAGGCTCACCTCTGCAGTAAGGTCCCCTCCTGTTGATAAGAGTTACTGCTGAAGTGACCGCTTATAACATTTAAAATAAAAGATGTCGTACATCGGGTTTTTAGCTTATTAACCTGCACAGAGCCTGTATGTTCAGTAGTGTTCAATTTGAAAAACAGAATCAGTTTGAGAACGTTTAAAAGGTAAAAGAAATTAATGAAATGGGATATAAAAAACAACATTTAATGTTTTTGAAAACTAAGGTTTTCATACTCTTTTTGAATTCTTTATTTCTATATTCCATTCTCCGTTGAGTGTCAATTCTGGATATTAGTAATGCCTTTGTCGTCTCTGTCTGGGCGGCTTCAGGCTGTAGTGCAAACAGCAGGCTGAGCCAGCAGTGATGTCAGCCAGTCGTGCAAGCTGCCAGTCTGAACGTCTCGTACTTGTGTTATTGTGGGCACAGGTTCAATACCATCTCAGTTTGAAGACTCTGTGCACAGACATGCATTGGCAGGTAGACACTGAGGTTTACATGTGCTGCAAGTGTGCAGCTGGCCTGCAGTCCCTCCAACCTGCAGATATGTTATTAGGAGCATTGCTCCATTGACTGCATATACATAGTCTAGCCTATGTAAGGAGGGACCTAACTTTTACATGTATCTTTGAGCAACAATTCAATTAGTCATGTTAGCAACGTGGCTCTGAGGATGGTAAAGTAGGTCCCACTTGATCCAGAGTGATATAGCTCAACAACCACAGGACAGATTGAGGTGAAATTTTGAAACTTTGACATTCATGGTCCCCAGAGTGTGAATCCTACTGACCTTTGGTGACTTTGGAGCCTCTAGTCTAGCATACACACTAGTCTTGCTGATGATAGACAGCCACACACAGAATGAACTGATTCAGAAGTTTTTTTTTTTTACCTGAACGTGATGAAGTACAGAATTGTGGAGTTTGTTACACACACAGCAGCCGGAGGAAGCACTGTAGACTCAACACAGCAAAGTGGACAGACGCACATAATACAAATATGTATATTTGTATATATTTTTTTTTCATAAAGTATTACAGATTATTTTTCCTGACTCTATCCACTTATACTCTATGTGACACCACTGAATTTACTTTAGAATGGATTTAAGTCATCATAAAGTCTGGGTAAACTGTGTGATGCAAACAAATGAGGTGGGTAAACTGAGTTCAGATGAGTTTACCCATCACACACCCCTGTCTGTGTATATTTTATGCCAAGAGAAAGACAGCTGTGCATTGTGTTCAGTGCAGTAAGTGTGTGTGATGTTGGACAGAGGTGAAAGCAGCCGATGCCAGTTGTAACAGGATGTCCCATCTTTGCCTTGTAAATCTGTGTCTCTCTCTTCTCTGGACACTTACCTACCATATTCCTTCGTTCACTTCAGAGCAACTCACATCTAAGCTCTTTATTCAAGTTATACCGCTTTTGGACAGATAACTTTTTTTTCTGCTCTTCATGCCGACCACTTCAGGATGTTTGATGTAGTTTAGAAAATATATACCTGACAGAAAAAGTGTTTTCATTTTTTATGGTGCCTTGTACATTCACTTCTAACTGTTGTGATTTTAAACTATGGCCTGCTGCAATCTAATTATTGTTTCTGCAATGTAGGACTGTACAATAATGAAACATACAGTGTATCTCCAGAGAATGTGTGTGCACACACTGGAATGGTATCTCTAATTGTGAGTGAGTGAGACTGAGATACCGTGGGTTCAAAATTAACTTTTTCATCCACCAGCCAAATGGCTAATGAATGTGAATATCATGTAAACTCTCTTTGCTTTACTCTGTAATTACTCTTTAAAACTCTTCCATCTGACTTCAGTCTCTAAGACAAGTTTTCCCTGTTCCGGTGGTTGACAGGTTATTTTGAAGCGATTTTCATCATACACTCCCAAATTGAGTAAATGTGCTGTTGTAAAGTTTTCAAAATAATTTCTTTTGTCCTCCTCTCTAATGACGAGACCTGCTCAACCAGATGCAGGTTTAGCTGAGAGACCTGCATCAAGTGTGAGCCAACACCATCACTCTGTAAGTCTTTGTGTTCATCCCATGTGTATACGCTTCATGGAGCTGAACACTAATATCAAGCCCCCTGGAGGTGGCCCTCAGTGGCTTACAAGGTGGGTGAAGAAGAGCATACAAACATTGTCCCAGACCACAGACTAAAAACAACGCTAAAAACTTAAAATTCAAGGCCAAAATTATTTTTGAGGTTTTTTTTGTATGAGAGTGAAAGCGATCATTTCACCAGTGCAAAGCTGTTCATGAAAGTGATAAAATTTAGAGATTTAGTTGAGATTATTTGTATTTATGCCACCGACCACCAAGTGGCGCAGGGTGTATTTTGAGGTGATTGATAGACTTAACGAGGAGGTTTCAGGTGCAGGTGTGTTGCTGCTGTTGGAGGCAGGTTTTGACCATGCCCCAGTCTGTGTTTATGCCCATATTTGTGGTTTTGCACTTACTTTTGAACATTTGGTGTATTTTGAGAGAGAATAAAACAACGGTCTAAACTGCAACAGCAGCTGGTGAGATGTATTGAGCTGTGTTATAAATCTGTCTTTTTGTTGATGGACACACACTGTGTAGGCTATTTATAAGAAGCATGCTTTATGACTAAATCTTACAGAATAAGAGCCCATCAGTGGACTTTTAAGTGTAGGAAATGGTCACTACAGAGAACAAAATCACCTGCTGCTGGTCCCAGTACTATTAACTTGAACTGACAGCTTAGCTCCATGCTGACATTTTAGAATATCTAATGGGCCTACTGACATCATTTTTCTAGTAAAAGTGAAAATGATCATTTAGTAGTTCTAAAGCTAATTGCGGAGTAACCACAAAAGATATGTGTGAGTTCCATTCTGCACACCTTCAGATGTCTAAAAGCATAATCCATTTACCTTTGCGCATTGAAAAAAAATTACAAAAATACAAACCTTCAGAGTAGGCTTACACTCTCCATGTCTATACACACTACATGCACTTAAATGTGATGATGCAGCAAATGTGTATCAGCATCCATTGTCTGTCACTAAATGCTATGTACTTTTCTGTTCTTTTGCAAAGCTTCCATGGTGGCATGAGCAGATATGTTTGAGGAAAATGTTAATTATTAATAGTTATTGGGAATGAAGTATCTGCTTTATGAGACTGTAAGAAGTTTTTTTCTGTAAAGCCAACCTCCTGATCCTAAACCCTCACCACACTTGCCATCAATCAGCTTGTTGTAGAGGTCAAGATTGAACTGTCCTTACCTTAGAGATTTCTTCCTCTCTTTCAACCTTAAAGGACACATAAGGACAGCACACGGACACACACAGATTATAATTTGTATGTGTATATAGGGGCACACATTGTTTCTAATATGCAGACCACAGGGAAACTGCCATCCAGATGTGCCTCCGCAGACACTGCACTCCCTGTTCTCATACTGTTCTCCAGGTGTGTGAGCCAACACAGTCTGCACCACCTCTCACAACCAGCTCTTCTTTTCAAAGCTTTGACATCTCGTCTTGAGAAATTGACACTCTGCGTATGGATTTGATTTTTTTTTTTTACTAGGCACCTCCCAAAACATGCAGACAGATAAATGTTTAGAGGTGAATCATGGATGCGAGAGTCATGAGTCAGACGTGGGTTATGTTATTGTCTTATGCTCAGTACCACCAGAGAAGACGATGTGGTGGTCTGCATGTGTGACCTCAGTTTTCCTCAGGTGGCATAACAACAACTGACTTCTTTCGAAGCATAATCATCATATGTGGTTCTCTAGTCAGACGTTTGCATTGAGTGCTGCCGTGCCTGAGATTAAGACATAAACTTAAACGTTACATTAAGAAATGGCTGGGGCCCTCCCACTCTATTAGATATGAGTATGATCCTGGAGCCTCCATGGGCTAACGCTTCTTGCACAGTCTCACCAGACTGTAGTTACACACTATTACCCAAAAGAACCCGATGGCAGCAAAAAGCCTGTTTAAAGTAGGATTACAATGCTCTCCTGTAGAAAGCTATGGAAACTCCTTGAAAATTGTGTTTTAATTGAGGTGGCAGCCTTGAGGGCTGTTTCCAGAGCAGCATTGTGTGTGTGTGTGTGTGTGTGTGTGTGTGTGTGTGTGTGTGTGTGTGTGTGTGTGTGTGTGTGTGTGTGTGTGTGTGTGTGTGTGTGTGTGTGTGTGTGTGTGTGTGTGTGTGTGTGTGTGTGTGTGTGTGTGTGTGTGTGTGTGTGTGTGCGCGCGCATTTTTGTAAACATCTAATACACATGAAAAAATTATGAAATATTTACTTTGCAATTTCCAGTGTACACATTTTACCATTTGCGCTTCTTAAACATATTCTGTTTGCTTTCTCTCATTCTTTCTTTTCCCCTTCTTGTTTATAGGAGGTGTAATGTTTACTCTATTAACAAAAAGTCAGTTGATTAACAGTCTTTGACACCCGTGACTTTATTTGTAGGAGGGTCAAAATTCAACACGTCAAACAAACAAATTTTCTACCAATAAAAATCTTATTTTTTCTGTCTACATTTTCATTTGAGGCTGCTCAGTGATAATGTATTCGGTGTAAATGTTCATGTAGGTCACGTGTGTGCATGCAGGACACCAACTTGTCTTATATAGCTGCTAACTGCTGTTCCTGATGCTTTTCCATTCTGACAAGAATGTCATTTTGGAGAAAAACACTGTTGTGTGTTTGAAGACCTTTTACTGTGGTGCTGTGGAAAGCCTCCTAATAAGGGGCATTACTAACTGGTTTGGGAAAGGCTCTGCTAGACCATAGAGCCCTTAAGAGAGTGGTCCACTCAGCAGAGCGTGCCATTGGATCAACACTCTCCACTGTGCAGGATATACCAGGAAGTGCAGAACCAATGCTAGTAAGATTATGATGTAAAAGACTACCAGCTTCCATAGCCACAAGCCCAACACAGAGAAACACAGTGAAACTAAGAAAAAGCTTCTTTCCTCAAGTCAACCGGATGGTGAACTCTCGTGCATCCTCTGTCTTATGTGGCACACTGTCGTCATTGAATCCTTCGCTCTGCCCTGCACATTTCATATTTGTGCTCAACCAAAGGTTTTATCTTATCTTATTTTCCACACTAGTCTTTTAGCAAAACAAAACTGATGAATCCTAAATCCTAGACTGTTTGTAAAAATGGAAAGCTTGTTAACAGTGCAGTAAATGGCAGAAAAGTCAGACAGACATGCTGGGTTGTTTGCTCTATTGCCGTTTTCACAGAGAAGATTTTATTTCTTCTGGCTTTTGGTCTAGTGAAGGATTTTTGAACACAGTGGCTTTGTTGTTTATGTCCTCCATTTACTGTGACAGAAATTATTTGATATCTCCCCAGGAAAACAGTCAAAAAGACTTTTCAAAAAACTGTGAATGATGCTGTAAACCATTAACTCAAATGCAATCTTATTTACAAATCTCATATTGTATGTATTGTATGAATTGTATATAATGTGTGTGTGTGTGTGTGTGTGTGTGTGCGCGTGCGTGCGTGCATGCGTGCGTTCTCGTATTCTCAACTTGGAATGGACCAAAATGGGCCTTTGGCTTCGCCCAATCAGGCCAGTGTGTGTGTGCAGAGGGCAGGACCGGGCAGTGGGAGTGTATCAAAGAGAATACCATATATAAGACATCAAGGATAGCCATGCTTTAAGTATCCATCCTTCCATCTGTCCATCAGTTGGTTTCTCTGCTCCATTTTATCAGTGCTGCTTAGTTTTTTGTGCCCGATCTCCATCATGCTGGTTCAAGCTCTGCTCCAGACCTCTCTGGTTCTCTGGTTGGCTCAGCAAACTCTGCAAGGCGGTAAGAACAACAAGGCATTTCATAAGAAAAGACAAAACTCTGGTTGTAAATTGATAACATCCCAGTTTGACCAACTTCTTTTCCTTCAGTTTTTTGTTATTTTTCAGCCTGTCTCAAGTCTCATGTCAGCACATTTTCTGTGCTCTTGTTGAAAAAACCTATCATTCTTGACTAATTTCTCTACCGGCCTGTCGTGTTAACTTTAAAATGTTATGTATATTGAAAAGATCAGATTGATCTAATTTGATTCATGGAGTTTTCAGATGTTTTGGATACTAATCACCTTTGTCTAATAATATTTTAATAATAATAATGTTTTAATATTGGTTGAGAAAGTCATCAGGTTTAAAATATAAAAATTTGGTACCAAACTAAAATACTTGTTAAAGTTAAATAAAATGATTGAACACTTTTGACTATCTAAATGTAAAGCACAGTTGGGTTATTTCTGCACAAATTAGTAATCTTTTTTGGTAAATTTTCATTGCATACATGCAAGTAATACATACAATTTGCGGTAGTTGTCATGATAAGTTGTCACTTCATCAAAGAGCTGTAAATACGTCATGAGCAGCATGATTTCAACTTAACAGCTCTGATGGATCTCCAGTGGTTCACTCTCACTAACTTGTTAAATATCATGTCTGTGAGATTGATGGAGAGAAAAAATTACTTGGACGTGGGCTCCTCCATCAGCAAGTCTCTGCCGTTTATACTATCTAATTTCTTTGAATCAAAGGATGCAATGAAAAGGTGGCAGAGGCAAGCAAAATTTGACAACCAATTGCGAGAAGAACAGACTCCACACAGTCGCTCAATTTGTCCTCTGTTTCCTTCAATGAATGTCTGTTCCTCTCTCCTCCTGTTGCCATGTCAGGTTGCAGTATTCATGAAACACTAGTGGCATTTGTAATACTCTGTACTTTGAAGTATTGTCATCTACATGTTGGGGACAGTGTTCAAAGAAGTAAAAGTAAAGTTCTGAAAGTAAAGTCAGTCTACAAAACACTCATAACTGACACTCCATGTCAGTATGAATGCGTAAAGCTATTAAGCCAGCCAACAGGAAGATTTATTAAAAAGAGAAATTAATCACTTTAACATAACTCCGGCAGCAAAAATATATTGCTTTTTAAATAAATTAACCAGAAATGTAAAAGACCTATTTACACCAGTGTTTAGTAAATCTTCTCCCTCTCCCCCCAAAAAGCAGTTCAAATCGTGGATCCTTTATTAGCACATGCATCACTTTCGTCACTTAACGGTAGATGCATGGACCGGTAACTAATTTCTACTAATCTGTGTATGTTGTGTCTGCAGTTTGACAATGTGTACATTATAAGTAATTATTTTTTTCCGTTTTACTTTAGCAAACACGTTTTTACGTCTATTGTATTAGAGGTTTTGAATCATTTAAAGACAAGTTTCCACCAACTGTACAATGTTACTGTGTTTTTAAATGTTTCAGGAGTAAGAACTCAAAGTGTATCCTGGGGGAGAGTGCTGCCAGCCAGAGGTAACATTATGCCACTTTAGAGAATGTATTTTATCTTCTCCAAACATGTATACGTTTTAATTACTTTGAAAATTAGTTTTCTAAGTAATTTATGACTTTTGAAGGTTAACTACCCATGTTTCAAGGAATGTTTTGGGTTAGCGTTAGTTAGTTTGAAACGTTAGCATAGCAAGACTAGCTAGGTTGTCAACGTAGTTAGCTAGCTAACCTTAGCTAGATTTTCCGCTTTTTTTTTTAGTTTGCCTTAGACAAGGCGTCATGATGTTATTAACTCATGGAAACACCAATAAGGAAACACGCATTTTGCATGAATTTGCTCAAGTGTCTGTCTTTTCTTTTTTTTTTAGCAGGTGTTGGTATTGGAGTAAAACCTGGAGGTCAGTGGTTTTCTTAGTTAGCATGCATTGCCCGACACACCAAATGGTTAACGGACTAGTTGTAAGCTGTATAATGCCTTAAGATTAGGAGCTTCACTGATTTCTTGTATGTTTGTGGATGCTTTCTGTGCAAGTCTTTAGATTTACAGATATGTCAGGAGAAAAAAATAAAGAACACATGTAATATTCTTTGTGTTGACATATCACATTTAGCCACATGTGTAGTGTATATAAGCCATTATGTTGGCTACATGTACTGTAGGAAACATGTACCCATATGTAGTAACGTGAAATTAGTTAATTTTTAAAATGTCATGAGGGTTCTAACTCAAATCAAATGTTAGTTATTACTTTAGATGGACATATTACATAAAATCTATATAATGAATGTTGGAGGATAGTGAATTTCCTGCTTTAATTTAGGATTTATACACAGCTAACGTAAACATGAAATCAACTTTCTTTTTGTACTTTTTCATCAGTTGCAGGTGCCCTTGGAGCACTGGGGAGCCGATATGGTACCAAAGCAATGAAGACTGGAAGTATGTTCAACTTTCTGTACACAACATTGTCTTAAATTACTTTGACTTCAGATGAGTAATGTTTGTATTTTTTTCTTTCTTTAAAACTTAGTTGGTCGTTATCCAGGGGCTCAGCTTGGGATTGGTAAGCTGATTTAAGAACAAATCTTTGTCTATGATGCAGCCAAAAAAGTTTTATGGAGCACAGCATTGCCAACTGGCAAAGTAGGATGTTTAATATAAAAAAATTTCAAGGACTTTATTCTTTTATTAATGACCATTAAACCATTATAGAGTGGGAGTTCATTTTAGGCAAATTCTAAATTGCAAAGTGAAAAAAAAACTCCTTACTGTCCTTATTTAGAGAAACAACCTTTGTAGCTAAAGTCTGAATTGGCAGACTGTGCTGTTCAACAACATTGTAAAATATGTTCTTTTGATTGTTTTGACAGGAGGTCACAGAGCTCTTGGATTAGGAGGTAGAGCAGGCCTGAGGCAAGGTGGATATGGAGGCCAGGGAGCCTATGGTACAGCAACATATCCACTTATTTAACTCTCACAGCCTACTTTCTTTTTATTACCGTCCCTTGACTCCTGTTGTAGATTACTAATTAGCTCTATGTAGATAATAAAACTATTTTATTTCAACATTTTGACACATATTTCTTGTGATTGCAGGTGCCGCTCTGGGCACAGGGATGTTGGGGACTGGACTTACAAATGGACTGGGACTCGGCCAGGGAGGGAAACATGGTAAGACTAACATATGTAGAGGAATAAGTTATGATCCAGTTTGTATTTCAGATAGATATTGATAATGAATCAACACGGTTAACCGCAGTGAGTGTAGATGGGTGTTTGACAACAGTGAGTTATATTGTTTATTCATGCATGTGTATAAATTCAAAACACCCATAAGCATTTGTAGCAGCCAAATTTATATGATACATTTATAGAACAGACAACTAATTTATAAAACACACAATATTTGATTAATGATCAGGGTGATTTGTGCGTTTGTTCTCGCTTTGTACTACAAACAGTAGGGTCCTTCATTGATATCTGACTAATATACACTACCGGTCAAAAGTTTGGGGTCACTCACAAATTTCCATTGGAATCCATTATAGACAGAATCCCAGCTGAGATAAGTTGCCTTGTTTTTTTTAACCAGGGCAGCAGTTTCCAGATTACATTATGTGCTTACATAATTACATACATAATAAGGGTTGTTTAATGTTTTCTTAGTTAGTTTTTTAAAATAATATCAGATTAGTAAACAAAATGTGCCTTTGGAACATTGGATGAATGGTTGCTGATAACGGGAAATGTAGATATTGCATTAAAGATCAGCCACCCACCGAGATCAGCTGGTATCCTGTCTATAATGGAGTGAAATGGAAATTTGTTAGTGTCCCCAAACTTTTGCCCGGTAGTGTATCTATCTTTTTGTCAAAGTTATAACACCTTTGGTCATTTCAAATGAAAGATTTTTTCTTTTCTGTTTTTGTCTGTGCTTTCCTCATTGGGTTAAAGGGGACAGCTTTCAGTTGGAAACAAAAAGAACATTTTAATCTAAATCAGATGGCAGTTGTAGTTTTTTTTGTTTAAGTTGTCAAGCCTGATCCAACCACACCCAAACAGTTCTCATAAAGCTGAATATTTAGACATCATACTATTAATACATATTAAAAAGTATGTTTCCCAATCTTTGGTTGTTCATTATTTAATTAATAATGAATATTCATGGTATAGAGAAATACTTAAGATTGGAAGTTTCTGGGGCTTTACACAATCAAGTGCAATCTATGCAATCAAATTTATGAAAGGTGCTGAGCCAATGAGAGAGAGACTTGGAACTAATTTAACACATTTTTTTACATGTTTTTTTAGAGGCATTTGATTGTGTCTTTATCGTCACCTTTAGTCAGACCTGAGCTGAAGAGTTGACTGTACTCTTTTATTAGCGTTTTAGTGAAGCAGTCTGTGTAATGTCGTAGGAAAAAAGAGTAAGGACAAAGACAAACTTTATTTGAACAGTTTCCGCTGTAGACATTTTTGTAAATAAACTGTTTCTGTGACTTTACAGGTTATGGTGTTGGCCTTGGCACTCTACCAGGTAAGTGATTAGATGGTTCCATGATTTCCTCACATTGTTTGTCCAAATTGAAGTACACAGTGAGTTACACTCTGTAAACCCTCTGTGTTTGTTTGAGTGGACTCTGTCATTGTCTTTGAACATGATGTAAGAGGCAGATTGGTTCTCAGCAAATAAACAATCTGTCCTTGTTAAACAGAAGAAAAACCCAGGGCACTAGTGATGTAGTCAGAGTGCTTGTCAGAGTTACAGATTTGCTCCACTTCCTCTTAACTTGGCTTTTTGTTTTCTTGCCAGGATATGGGGCTTTAGCCGGCATTGGCTATCCTGGAGCCCGACCAGGTAAGTGATGAATCTTACCTCAGAACCCATTACTTCTTCCATTCTGCTGTTGTATGCTGGAGGGTGTTTTCTTATGTACCATCGCTCCTGCCACAAACACACTTATGATGTCAGTATGGATAAAGTCCGGTTTATCACATTGAACAAAAGAGAATGTGATAATCAGATTGTTCAGTATCACAGTTGAAGGTAGCTGGGTAGTCTTGCAAAATATAAGAATGTTTCCTACTCCACTAAACTGAGCTGCTTATCGTTACAAAGATCCTAATCTTAGAAAACACACCTTAACGCTGAAGACTTGTCTGGCCATAATGTTGGCCAGTGTTTCTGTTTTCAGGTAGCATCTTGAGTGAAATCATTTACAGTTCCCTTATCTGCTATTATTAGGAATTGGACTTCGGTATTCTACTGGACAGAAGGCTAACAGACAGATACCTGGTAAAACCTTCACCATAGCAACGTGTGTTTTTTGTGTTTGTGGGTCTGTCTCCATCTTTGTTGTATTTTTCTGTAACATCTGTGAAATTGGTGTCTTGTGATTTACTGATGTTGAGTTCATGCTAGCTTTTGTTTTCATGAAATCACATCTATCTAGTGTACTATTATCATCAGCTCCCTGTGTTATTTTGTGTGTGAACAGGCCTGATGTTTGACTGTGTTTGTCAATTAGTGTTTTTCCGTGTTTCATTTTGCAAGTGTTCCCCAGCTCTTATTACCACAGTTTAAAGTCTGCATTGATGTTTGTCGAGTACTTACTTCTGTGGTTTACAAGAGCTAATGGGGTTGCTAGAATATAGGTTATAAAAACTAAATACACTAACAACTTCATTAAAATAAGATTAAGGTGCCATTTGTTGAAGCTGTATTTTGCTCTATTAAATGGATTGTTCATATTTTTTTTGCATGTATAGTATATCCAAAGTCAGTGTATTACCTGCGGTAATAGCGGTCGGCTAGTTTGTTTTTGTTATTGTTGGACTTTGGTGAAATTTGAAATACCAAAGTCACACAATAACACAAACTAATCAATTGCGGCAGCTGTAGACCAACAACTCCCTGGTTCTGCGAGGTACTATTACTGTTTTTGTCAAAAGAGTGAGTCTGGGGTATTTGGGTAGGTATAGGTATATAGGTACTCCTGCCTACTTCTCCAAACTGTGGGCGTGCTGACCGCCATCTATCGTAGGTAAAACGCTGACTATGGATAGGTATCTCAGACAACCCCACTTTAAAAAATCTGAACTATCCCTTTAAGCTTGTAATACTTTTTAAACTTTTTTTAAATTTTTTTTACAGAATCATACTTAGAATTTTGCTGATTAATTGGATTTATTTTGCCATATATTTGGGGGATATCAGGTTACTATGAGCCATGACATTTCAAAAATATTCCCTCATTCTGGTTCACAGTAATTGGTTTATAGTATGCATGCAAACGCCTGAAGTTTCAAGAAAAGTCTGATGAGCAAAACTGCAAATATTTTTCACTCTTAAAACTTTTGCTCTTTACTGTAGGTTTCTGCTTTTATAGCCTCTGTGTTTTACTAAGCTTTGTTTGTCAGTTGTCTTTGTCACACATTGGTGGGTGGTGTCTTTGTCCTGTGCTGTCAACATTGGTGTGTTTTATGGCCTTTCAACAATTTTGGGTGCCAACATTTTGTTGTCATGCGTTGTTGATGTCATTGCTTCGACTCAATGAAAAGCACTACGAGCGTCCTTCCAATGTGTGGCTTCCGTTGTTTATTGTCTCAGTTCTGTATGGTGACGATTCTGTCCTTTGAATCTGGACTAATTTCAGGCCATAATGGACTTTGTCCAGTCTATGTTTGGTCTAGAGTTTCCGCCATTTGAGTAGTGATTACTCTATGGATGGTGTGTTATATTGTATTGAATGCTCTGATACACAACAATTGAAATACAGAAGAGTACGTATTTTTGCCCTGCAGTGTGTTGTTGCCCCTCAAAGAACACTGTTATCTCTGAAACACCAAGACGTCGTGAATCCATGATGATATTTCTCTGCCAGGTGTGTCTGCAGCAGATTTGGGTGGACTACAGATGGCCAATCTGGGCCAAGCTGTTCAAGATCTGAAGAGAGAAAAGAGCAGAGCACTTGGTCCCTTGTTTGGAGACAGAAGTCTTGGACCTGAAAGGCCCAACATCAGGAGAAGTAATATACTTACTGCTCCTGAATTACAGGAAGAAACTGGCTTTAAACCTACTGCACTGCCACATGGAATAAATGTCAAAAGCCTTGATCCAGTAATTAAGTCACTAAGTCTTGGACATATGACACCCCTTAATCAAAAGAGTAAACGTCTTGGTCTGGCTGTTTCACAAGCACAAGGAGGAGAAAGTTATGAGCCTACCGTCTTAGAAAGAAGAGGCACAGAAAGCCATGGAGCTAGACTGGCTGCTGGAGGTGTAAGACAGCAACTGCCCCTTGATAAAGACAACATTAGAAGTCTGGCTTCTTCCTCTCAGGTACAGAGTGCAAGAGACTATGAATCATCCATCCAAAAAAATCAGCAAGCCCCAAACTGTGGATCCACTCGTTATTTGTCAGATGTGTTAGGAATCAATCACCATGAGCTTTTGGGTTCAGAAACACGGAGGAATCAAGGTTTAGTGCCCCACGACCATGTTGGTAAGGATCGCAAACATCTTGTACGTGCAACTCCACAAGCACAAGGAGAGAGAACCAATCAACAAACTCATGATGGCAGAAGCAATATATTCTCTCTTCCAGAAGGTCAGGAAACCAGAAGATATGTATCTGTTGTAGAAGACAGGCAGGGTGTCAAAGACCCTGGGCTTGTGGCTAAAGATCAAAATGGGCCTGGAATCCATGGGACTGTAACTGTAGAGAATCATTATGCACAAGGAGGGGGTAGCTATGGGCCAGTTTTCCCAGGTGCAAGTGGAACCCAAAGTTTAGGCATCGCGTCAGTAGAAGGACAGGAAGCCCGAGGCTTTACTGCTGATGGTCAGAAAGCAAAACATCTTTCCCATGCTGAACATGAGTCAAAAGCTCTCAGTATCCCAGGACAAACTGGGAGGAATACCCAGGCAACAAGTAAGAACAAAGCTTTGTCTTTATACATCATAATGTCTTTTTGTGCATTATTGAGATCAATACTAACCCCCCCCCCCAAAAAACAATTCCTATCTATTTCTATCAGTTATCCAAACCCTTAATTACAAAATTAAATGTAGTTCAGTTTAATTTAATTTTATTTTTTGCTATCTTCTGTGAATTTCTTTCTTTCCTTTTCTTTATTAAAGCTTTAGTGCGTAACTTTTTGATATTAACGATTTTCGCTTACATTCAAGCCATTGCATCAAGTCTACACAACTCTCTCAGTATGTTCAGAAGCTCAAGTGAAGATTCTTACCTCTTCTAAAGAGTCCATCATGTTTTTTTTTTAAACCTCTGTGTCCTCCTTGGCTACTAGCAACTGCGTGGAGTAGGGGTGGGGGCTGTGCGCGATCACGGAAGGCATATATCATTTGGACGTGCTGAGTCCGACGGTTTTGTTGTCATTACTAAGAATATTCCTCTTGGGGGCAACAGAAACTACGCACTGTATCTTAAAAGTGACACAATTGTTTCCTCATTTTTATGCTGCAAAGACGTTACTCTCCTGCTGGTTGACAGAAGTCTAAATAATCCAGCCTTTTACATGTTGTCACTTACTGCAGTTTGGGATTATTAGGTAACAATCTGAGATGAAGAAGTATGGAGTTATAGTTAATGGCGATGCAAACAAGGAGCTAACTGCTATCTGGAAATTAGCCACATGAAAGAGCTAAACAGTGTCCTTGTGTAATTCTTTTCACCTTTGTGTGGATAGAGAATCCTAGCATTCATCAAGCCTTAATCTTTCTGAGGTTGAATCACAGATTCCTTCTGATGTACTGAGCCAGAGGTAAACCGTCTCCTGCATGTCCTCTGGCATGCTCAAAAAATGAAACAAATCTTCCTGAAAATATTATTTTTGAACAATGTTGGTGTTGTTGTCACAATCCAGGTGATTTAGTAAACTCCGCTGCTCACAGTATTATTTGGCACCTGCTAGTGTCTCAGTATACAAACAAGTAACAAACCAATTGAGAGAGTAAATACAGAACTCTGAAGCTCTTTACTGACCAGAGTCTCCCAAAAAGCAAAAGCAGTTAGAGGGGCATTTTTTTTTCTCTGTTGTAAAAATGGAATACTTCTTGGTAACAGGATTAGTGTTGCTTCTGTTACTAAACCTATGGTCAGAGGGCATTTGAGAGCTAAGTTGTAGTAATGTGTTTATGATCTCTGTGAATCAAACCACAAAACATACTTTAATATTCTTTCATATCTGCTAGTCGCATACTTATCCTGTTTGAAAGGTTTTTCCAAAATTAGGAAAGTCTTCTACCATTAAAAGGTTGAAACCTCCTTCATGAGCTTAACGTCCCACAGCCAAAAACACACTTTTCTTACGTCCTCGGGACATTTGCTGTATCACTAATACCTTGGGCTGTGCATTTAAGGCTTATAATTGCTTAAGGGTTGATTCGGAGGATCTCTTAATCATATTTAAATGCCAGGACAATGAGGTTTAGACCAGAGTTCTTAAAGTCTGTTTTGGTTATTATCTTTACCTTCACATCACTATATTTATTTACTGATGATTGATCCATGGTCAACTGTGTCTACAAGTGTAGTAATGGGTACATCTGGTACAGTTTTCCAGAAAATGGTCCCAATGCTGTGGCTCTTATTTTTGCGCTAAGCAATGTAAACCTAATATCACCAACATCATCTATGTGTCTCAGTGTGTCTGTCTAGTTACACATACAGTGAGTGTCAGGTTGTCAGATACTTTTATTTGAACCTGACAAGCAAACTTTAATTATTTAGTACTTTTTAGAAAAGAGGTGCTTTAAAGTCTGTTGAAACAGAAAATAAAAGAGATAAAGAGACAGAAAAAACTATACATAAAACAAGGAAAAATATGTGTATGACCCACAAAGATGCTAAAGGAAGATTCAGCATCTGGTGGTGTGGTTTTGGGGATTTTTGGGATCAGTAAAGTGGAGAGGGTGGAAAAAAAACATCCAACCCTGGAAAACCTGTTAAAATCTATTGTGTGTGTGTGTGTGTTTTGTTTTTGTTCACATGTTGTTGCACATGTCCAACAGCAGTACTGAGCATTCGATACTCATGTTTTTCTCTCTAAATGTTGGCACTACTGTTTTATTAATAAGTAAAAAATATCAGGGGTCATGTCCGTCAACTAACAGAAAATCACAGGTGATTTTGCTAAGCTTGTGTTGACTTCCTCCACAGGATATATGGGTGGAGCAGGAAACTATCTGGGAGCAAGCCTGGGCGCCGGGGCCTATGGAGCAGGTAATGTGGGGCACAGACACACAACACAGGAAACCAGCAGATTTAGATTTCGTTTTGCCAGCAGAGGGAGATGTTGATGTAGATCCACACCACCTGTGGTAAATGATTTGCATGCTCTGCCTACAGGTTTGGGACAGGGAGGATACTTGGGTGGTGTAGCTGGAAAGCTTGGAGGTACATGTTCATTTATATTTTTCTTTTCTGTGTTTTCATTTGGCACTTTGTTCCTTTTGCATCATATCCTAACTCCCAACTCTTCTTCTACAATAAATCTCAGCTGCAGCTGCTCTTGGACAGGGTGGGTATCCCCTAGGTGTTGCAGGGAAGTTACCTGGTGAGGCTGTGGAACTATGTGTCTCCTTTGTGACGTCTTTTCTGTCTCATTCTGTACTCTCTTGATCTAAAGGGCCTCCTCCATAAACCTAATGGCATTATGCAATGTAGAAGCTTTTCTGACAACACAATCTTAAGAGAATCAGACATTTACTCCACCTGGGCCCCAGGATAGCTCAGTTGGTAGAGTGGGCGCCCATATATAGAGGTTTGACCCTTGATGCAGCGGGCTTGGTTTGATTCCAACTTGCGGCCCTTTGCTGCATGTTATCCCCCCTCTCTCTCGTTTCATGTCTTTAGCTCTCTTGTCACTAAAGGCCTTAAATGCCCCCCCCCAAAAAAAAAAAAATACTTCTGAACTTTATGTTAAGATGTTAATGTTAAGAATCTCAATGGAGCCGCGGACTGACGGTAGATCCTGTGTCACACAGCAAAACATCAGATGTTTACTCCTTCTACTTTGCCTTGTAAACCAATTATTTGCTTCTGAGCCTTTCTAGACTCTGAGTTCATCTTCACCTTTCTTTAAAGGTCACAGATGAAGCTGTTTCAGAATCTTCCTTTCCTTTGAAAGTCCAAAAAAAAAACAAGTACAAAAAAAATCCTTTTCAAAGCAATAATTTTAAAAGAACTGAAAAGCCAACATTTATCTGAACTCTTGCATCGTGAATAATTGATAGGGTTTTAAAAACAAAAAAACTTTGGTTACTCAGAAACCATTTCAGTCATATCCACATTGTGTGGATGCCTTTTCCTCTTCTTTTGTATGCATAGAAGTCATCAGAGTATGTATGTGTGTGTGTGTGTGTGTGTGTATATATATATATATATATATATATATATCTTTCCTAAGTTAAATGTTGATGTCTTTCGGTAAACACATGCAGAAGAAGCAAGAGTCTGTGTCCCATGCAATATGTTTTGATTGTGTGTTATCACAGGCTATGGTGAGGGAGCAACAGGATACCTGGGTGCCATGGCAGGCAATGGCTTTGGTAAGTGGCAACTCTTCAGTACATTCACAGAGAAATTCCAATTCTACAAATTGTGTACTGTGAGTTGCAGAAGTCAACATAGAAGACAATTTAAATAAAAAAACAAAACTTTATCCTTGAAACTTGAATTGTCTGACTGCAATGACCGAGGATCCCTCTTTATTTGTTTTGGTGTCAGAGGGAATCTGCATCAAAGCCGTCACTGACAGGAGTGATGATATTCATTTAAAACAGGTTGATCCTTTGCCTTTAGGGACTTTCTTTGTACTTTCTGTAAGATGTTGGCGCAAATGCTTTGCCTACAGGAATATCACATGAATGCCGAGGGCTCTCTTGAAGATTTCCTTTACTTTTGGTTCTGTGTATAGTCAGAAACGTCAAAAACTGCTCTGATTTGAAAGGTTCAGCTTTGACTTAGGTTTTTTTTCAAACATTTTTAAATGTTTTAACCTATAGCTCTTTCTCTCTGCAGGTTATGGGAATGGTTACAGTGATGGTCACGGGGCTGGTGAGTGCCATTTGAAGAAAAAAGGCGAGGGGTTAAGGAGAACTCAGTATAACTCACAGACATAATCATAATGCTAATTAGAACTATGTTTCAGGGCTTGGTTACCCTTCAGAGTTAGCTGATGGTGCTGAAAACAAAGCAGGGAAGCATCAAGGTAACAGTTTTGGGGAGTTATAACCTGCTAAAACCCATAACAGGTGATGGCACTAACCAGTAGATGCTTTAACATGGGACAAATAAACAACTGACAAAATAAGAGGCCTTCAAGGAAGCACACATGTCCAGTGTGGTATTTTATCCACTGGGTGTAGCTATTGTCTCTTATTTATAGAAGCTGACCAGTTTATTCTGGGGTTTTCTGACCTCCTGCTCATGTAGTTGCTTTTCACACAGTTTAATTTAAACATGTAAATCAGTTGATGGATTAAAAGTCTCTCACCTGCATGTTTACATTTGTTCTCATTTGTACAGCCCTCAGTACTGGAGGTTATGCCGGACAGGTCCAGGGGGCGTATGGTAAGAGATTTAAGAATGGAGCAGCATTAGAGATGACACTGTGTTCCAATGGTTGCCAAACACTTAAACTAATTGAAACACTAGAAGTGGGAATGACTCCACCAAGCTCGCACAATAAATCCATCAAATTAAAATGAATGTATGAATATATTGTCTGTGATGTTTGTCACTGAAGCCCCCTCCTTGATTTCTTTCAGGAGCACTTGGTGCAGGACTGGACTCAACTGGCGGCAAATATGGTGAGCAGTGCTGACGTGACCTCGTCCTTCTGTCATGCTTCTATCAATGTGGCTTTCCATGCATGAGTCAGACTTGAACTAGTGGATAGCACAGAGCTGGTTTATAGCATGTATAGGCGAAAGGCTGAAAAGAAAAGAGATATGAGTAAGGTTCCCCATCAGATTTTTTACCTTGCAGGAGGAGGAGCTGCTCAGGTTCCTTACGGTAATGCTCCAGTGATTCCTACTGGACTGGAGGGTAAGAGCTGCATGCCTTTGCAAGTACATCTGTATTACAGTACACATCATAGTAAGTTGTATTAAACAAATGCACATAATGAATTCTACCGTGGCCATTGAAAATACTCATTTACTGATTGGCTGGCATAAAGTCAAAGAACAGCTAAACATGACAACAAACAGCGTATTTCCCAAAATGTTCTACTATTTCTTTTACTATTCCTTTGAGATAATCATTGTATTGTTGCAATGGGTGTTACTAAAGCAAAACACAGTTGGATCTTACTGTGAGTTAAAAAAAACACTTAACTGATTATGATTTAAACAGTGTCTCGTGTTGCCTGTGGTAAGGAGCCATGTTGTAAACATAACACTCCAAGGCATCCAGACATACAATAATAATGGACTTGAAAGGAATTTTGTCACATCAGATTACTTATATAGTTGTCAGTCACAGTATGAAGGTCCTCAAAATGCTGTAAGATACAATAACGAAAAACACCACTGTCACATCCCCCGTCAACCAAAGTTTACAAAACATCACAGCTACTAGAACAAATACTTAACAAATGTATCTCCTCCCCTCCCCCCACAAACAGGGGATGGCCGCTACCCATATCCTGCTCAGCAGCTCAACCTTGGTGCTGAAGGCGCCAAAACCGCCAACAAATATGGTGAGAATGAGAGAGCGAGTGTGTGTGAGCTATGAGGTGTGAAAAACTGTGTGATGGAAAAATAACAGTTTATCTGTTTCTTTGAAGCAGCACGGTGTGATAAGTCCCACTGAGGTAGGAACAGTCAGTTGGGCAGATAACAGAAAAATTATAACAATGCTAAAATGCTACAACAATGAAGGTCATCAGAGACTATGGTGTAAGGCTGTGTGTGTTTGTGTCTCTATGTCTATTTTACTTATAAATGTTATGACTCATCAGTTTTACCTTAAATGAAGTCCAAATATATACATGTGTTGTTTCAGGAGCTGGAACGGGATATGGAGCTCAGCAAACAGGTGCATTTTCATCCATTCTCACCAACTAAAACACAAACATCCGTTCACACACTGCACAAGGCCCCTACTTTCACAGCAGCATGTCACATGGCAATTCACAGAGGTGGCTGCATGCAGTATTTTTAGTATGTCTTGCATAATTGAGATTTACATTTTTTAGTATAACCGTTAGCTGTGCACATGTTTCCTGCTACTCATGAAGTCCAAACATTCATAACATAAATGTATTTTGTGTATTTGGTCTGTTTTATAAATGTAACATTTTGCTTGTGTTTGAAAAGGTTATGGTGCCCAGCTGGGAGCAACTCAAGATGCATTGGGTAAGCAAGAAACCTGCAGACTTCCTCATTTATGATCAACTTCCACTCTCTTTGCTGTTTCTGGTGACCCTATTAGTCATGTCTTCTTGCATAATATTACAACACAGAGTGTACTGCACATTTTGCTGTGCTATACAATAGCCTTCATATCTAATTACAGTATTGTGCAGTTTTGCATGTGTCTAAATATTACTGTGCTTTCAAACATGCACATCTGAGAAAAACATGTGGTAAAGCTATTCTTAGAAAATGATTTTTGTACTCATAATTATTCTTTTCACATGCTCTGAACATGTAGTTTTACCTATGATACTAAAAGTACAACTGCATGCATTATGGATTATTTTCTACTCAAAGATATGGGGCCTAATGTTGGCTGAGTCCTAACCAGTTTTTTGGAAGGTGTAACCTACAATAGCTGTCATACCTCTTTTTTTTGTTGCTGCAGGTTTCTTCTGGGCACATTTATAACATTGAACTGGGTTTATCCTTCCACAGGAGAGCAAGCTGGCAAATATGGCGGAGTAAACGGTGCCCTTGGAAATGGATACAAAGGTTAGAATGAAGGAAGGTTTACAATTGGTGCATGAAGATCCAGTTAAAACATTATATAACTATTAAAAGTTCCACCAAGGGTGGGTGGGGGTGATTTCAGCAACACTGTATAAATTGTGTTGGTCTTGTGTTTGTTATCAACCAATCAAATTCATTGTTTCCTGATTCAGTATCTTTGTGCCCCCCCCCCCCCCCCTGTCCTCCCTCTTTGTCTCTGTCTTTGACCAGGTTAATTAAAATGCCCTTTAAGACTTCTTTAAGTCGATCAGTTCCATAATGCGTTTGAAAGCTTTTTGTATGTTTCATCTTATTGGGTCCTGTTGTGTTGCTTGTTTTGTCTTGTGCTTAATTTTCTTAACCTCTGTGTCTTTCTCTGTAATTGGACATTTGTCTTGTTTGTCCATGACCAGCATTGCCCCACCAGTCTTATTCTGTCAACACTGGAAAAAGGTGGTGGTGGTTGATTTTCCTCAATGTTTAAAATAAATATAAAAATGATGAATTAACTGTTTTAATCTAATCTATTATATATCAAATGATGTGGAATAGAAGCTGTTGAGTAAAAACATTGTACATAATGTTTACCTGCATGCATTGTTCTCTGTAATAGTGTCAGCGAAGCCTCATCCGTACACAGGAAGTTTTACCACTTCCTGTTTCATGTTGGGCAACAATGCCTAAGATAAACGCAACACTTAGATCAAGACAATGAAATAAAACATCAAGTACTTCAAACAATTCAGATATTATGCTTTTATTATGGATACACATAAACAATAACACAAAATGTCATTTAAAGACATAAAACACTAGTAGATATTATAAATGTTTGTATGCAGTAGATAAGAAAATGCTATACTGTGATTGCACAATTACAAAACGTACAATCTTGAAACATGTTATTTTAAATCTGCAAATAAAAAGAAATACAGCAAATAAGGCATGAATATGTTTATAAGTAAAAGTTGCATTGAATCAAGCAAGAACATTTATACTTCTTCCACAACACTGACCGGGGTTGGGCCAGGGTTTTCTGATCAGTGTTCACCCCTTCTTTTGGCAGTTTTGCTTGTAAAACTCTGCTATTGCTCTGCAAAAGGCAGACTAGTGAAGATCTGGGGACTCACTGTCAGTGGACACTGGACTGTTTGGAAATTAATTGAATTGCTCTGATCTGCTGCTGGTGAAGCTGCCTAAGAAAAGCCTAGTTTTGTACAGTCTATGGTTAAACCCCGGCGTAAAGTCAAATCACATTGAAATCGATCCTTGTCCTACCCTGATCCAACCAAATTTAAACTTAAACGTAAACTAAACAAAACAAAGTGAACATACCAAGTATTAGGAAATTATTTCCATAATTTAGTTGCAGCCGTCAACACATTATACTTTCTCCCCAACAGACATGCTTGTCATTCATTGTGATCAGTAGCTATTTAATAAAGGATGGATGAAGGGTTTTGATTTTTTTAACATTAATAAAAAGAGTAATGTAAGTATGCGTAAAGCCAAACATGGGTGTCATATCACCTCAAACCTTTTCTCGTTCTCTGCAGTAAGAGTCTGGTTTCTCTGTGGGCTCGTTTCATCCACAAACACACCCATCTCTAAGAGGATGGCCTTTGGAACAGGATGTGCATGACGGGACACATACCGCTTCTGCAGATTTTGACTCATAGGCGAAGGTTTATAGTCCGTACATAAATCTCCGCTCAGACTCGGAGCACATTTCACCTCCCATTTGTAGAATAGTTTGCCATGTTGCAGGCTACAGAGATCCTCCTTGACTCCAGCAGACAGGTTCTGCTCACAATTCCCCAACAGGTCGTCGTCCCAGTTGTTGTCCT
>NC_048421.1:16689621-16693821 GCF_013103735.1 Etheostoma cragini
GAAGGTCCGGCTCTGTGGTATAACCCCCTTTTATTTCTGTGAACCTGTAGAGGAGAAAGTTAGTTAAAGAATTGAGCCAATTTGGCTTTTCTGCTCTTGAAAAGTCATTTGAAGTCATTTATAAGTGTATTGAGTGTATTCAGTCGAAGTATGTAAATAAATAGAAATTGTAAGAAAATATACGAGACCTTACCTTTCATTGAAAAGGCTGGAGAAGGATGTCTTACTTTCCATCTTGTTAATGTCCTTCTGGCAGTGTTTTGCTTGAGTTTTTATTATAGCTTTAATGCTGGCGGACGCCTCAACTTCCAGGCACATTGCTACCTCCTCCAGGCTGAGGCCCTGCAGGCTGGCCTGGCACTGCCTGATGCTGGTCACAGATAGAACACTTCCTCCCAATTTCACCTGGAATGATATATTTAAACACATACTTTCTTAAGCAAATGCATTACATTATTAATTTATTGTTTTTTGTTTTGAATTATTTTGGTTTACCTTGGTAACATAATGGGTGCCAAAGTTGTCAATCAGTTTGTAAAATCGTTGCTTGTATTCAGGGCTGTAGATTTTGGGGAGCTGTTTTACTGCTTTTTGAAATTCTCTGTGCAACTTGGGAGTGCCGGTCACTCTATAGCTGTTAACAGTGAAACACCAGATAACAGACCAACCCAATTTCAAACAAGTATGTAAAAGTATTGCATTTATTTCAGAGCTAGGAAAGAACATTTTTGTGTGTGAAGAAATGTCACCCTCATCTTACCTGTAGAACTCACAGGACATGCTGTGGCTTGTGAAGCTGAACTTGTCATTCTTTGTTCTTTCCATGGAGTATTCAGCCAATTTAGAGTTGGTACCAGCGAGCATCACTGAGCTGCCTTTTTCACCCACATTAACATCGAGATTGACCTGCCAGTTGTTGTCCACAGAAGAGGTGCTGGAACTGACCAGAGACTCACTGGATCGGTGGAGTGTGCTGGCCAGTTTCATGCTGCAGGACTGCTTTGGTCTCCAGTCCACCACTGACAAGGGGAGCTTTTGCTTTGTGTTTTCTAGATAGGGGTTGCTACAAAGGGTGCACGTTTTATCCTTGCGTTTCCACTGATTCATGTCGAGCACAAAGGCTCCTTTACGTTCCATTTTGGTGATATCAAAGCCTTCACCAGCCAAATTAGTACCTGGAGCAAATTCTGCATCCAGGCACTGTCTGGGTGTCCCCTCTACGCACGACTGATACGTACACTGAGGGAGGGACAGCATGAGGCTGGCATAGAGGCAAATAATCAACAGAAACATGTTGCTGTTAAGTTGGGTAGTGGATGCAAACTGATGGTTTATCCTAAAAAAGAAACATTTTAGTGAACAAACATGAGCCATTGAAGCAGTACATTAGTATTAGTACACCCCTGCTACTTGATCGTTGGACATATAGCAATTCTGTCCCTCTTTGGAAGTGTTTGACTTTTTTGGCTCAGTAGTTTTTACGAGCTCCTAACAAATTACCTTGTAATGCCTTTAGACATTGGAAATTATGTTATTTTAATAATGTTAGACCCCTCCACAGCTTTTGCTAAAATGTACCATTCTGTTCTTTTGGGCCATCAATATCATGTAGTTAAAGATAAGGCCTTGTGGTTTGAGTCTTATCTGCACAATCGATCAGTGTTATTTACAAGTGTCTACCGTCTTTGAATTCTTCCTGTTGTGGTATGCCTCAATACCCTAATATGATTTGCCTTTGGTTTCTTTTTAGATAGGTTTTCATGTGAATGTTTAATGAATAAGGAACTGTATTCACCACTGTTGTTTAGACCTAAAGGATACGCACAATGTGTTTTGGTGAGAAACACGGAATACAAACATAACTTTGTTTTTTGGCAAGAAAACTCATCAAGCCATCATTAAGTCTCTTTTCATTTGCCACAAGAGTGCCAAGGTCTGGATGGCTTTAAAAGTTATATGACTAAATGAGAGTAAGACAATCTCCCTCAACGTGCAAAGGTCTACGTGTCAATGTTGAATCTGCCTTAAAATTTGGCAACTCTGTCATTAGCAGTATTTTGTTTCCGCATTAGGTCTTTTGAGATAATAAAACCTAATTTGACTTAACAATCAGAAGACTTTTTTCATATGTTTTGTATCCTTGCATTTTGACTGCTGTAACTTTCTTTATGTCAGTCAGTCAATCAGTCATCCTTGTCTTGCCTTCAGTTTGTCAAGAATCTTTTCACTGGCAGCAAGAATAGAGAGATGTTTTTGTTGCCTGTCAAACACTGTATGGATTGACACATGTTTACATCTCAGATCTCTTTATACCCTATTCCAACTTTAGACTTCCTGGGTTTTTTGATCAATTACTTTAATCCATTCCACATTCTTAGTCAAACTTTTGTTGTAGTCCACCCAGACTGTGAAACATTTGATCCCATGCTGTCAGATTTTTCCGGTCCACTGCCAAATTTAAAATCCGGTCCTAAAAACATTCTTTTTCTGATTGCATTTGAGTCTCCACAACTATGACAACTACATGATTGCTTTGGTTACCATTTGCTCTTTAAATAATGGACTTGTCTTACAGTATAATAGCTTACTGAATGTTTAAGACTACTGCTTTCACAAACGGGACAGAACTAAACTATACGATTGCATTACTCATTAATACAGCAATAAACAGTTTACCTGATGCTAAAACACAATATTAAAATAACCATAGGCAGTTATGTTTATTTAAATAAAAGGAAAGAATATTTCGATATGAGCACATCAGCTTAGACTCACCTTTGTCTTGCCTGTTCACGCTGCACTTGTGAAACTGACTGTGAGCATGAATATATGTGCTTTGCAGTTAATACCTCAAAAAGCCGGCAACGAGTTGCTAAGAGCATGAGGTGGCAGTGGTCTTTATGAGAACGGGGGGAAACGTGGTTTGACATTTTCATAGATGTTGAGCAGACCCAGTACTGAGGGGAGGAGCTGGTGGTCTGTAGATATCTCAAACAGGTTGTGACAACATGAAAGTGAGGTCGGCTTTCCAGTCACTAATGAACCAGAGACCACAAACCTATCAATTCTCTGAAGTGGTAGTGGGCTGTGGCCAAACTCTATCACAAAGACAGAGTGACGTTATAGTTGTAAAGGATCAGGTGAGATGACGTTTTTAATGATCCCTGTGATATAACTGTGCTGTTTAAGCAGCAAACACTGATACAGCAAAGACAATCTAAATTAAAATACAGAAACAGCCTATACAAGTACAAAATAGTGCTATTTTAGCATATGTTAAAAAGGCATTTATTTAAGAATACTGAAAGATAAATCCCAGATGAGAAATCAACATAATTGAAATTAACATGGTAAATGAAATGTAATTACAGATAACATTACTAGAGAACAAACACTGAGAACTGATAAATGCATGAGGTGATGTAGAATAAAATCAGTAGAGCTGGGAGAGAAACTGACTGTCAAATATATTTACTCAACACTTTTTTATATGATGGCGTTACATTCATGTGTAATGGACTCTGCATGTGTGCTCAAAACGGCTTTATTGTTCAATTATTCACTTTTCTCTTTATAAATGGGAGTCAAACTTCATGTCAAAAATCACCAAGGCAACAATGTGATTAAAATGTATAAAGCACACTAGAACAAGGTTATAAATACCTGTGTAGAAACAATAACATGTTTTTAAAAAAATGCTTTAAAAAAAAGCAAAATAAGGTTGTCAGTTAAAGCGGAATTGAATCAAACTTACGTTTAAAAAATTGCAGAAACATTTAGATGATCAACTGCATATGCTTTGCTGACCTGTTAAAGGCCAAGCCAGTGTCTACAATATAATGGACACTGTAAGCATCAGTAAAGCCAAGCATGGCTGTTATATCATACCAAACTTTTGAGTCTCAGCAATACGACTCAGGTTGTTCTGTGAGCTCGTTTCATCCACAAACACACCCATCTCTAAGAGGATGGCCTTTGGAACAGGATGTGCATGACGGGACACATACAGCTTCTTCAAACTTTGACTCATAGGCGAAGGTTTATAGTCCGCACATAAATCTCCGCTCAGACTCGGAGCACATTTCACCTCCCATTTGTAGAATAGTTTGCCATGGTGGAGGTTACAGAGATCCTCCTTGACTCCAGCAGACAGGTTCTGCTCACAATTCCCCAACAGGTCGTCGTCCCAGTTGTTGTCCT
>NC_048421.1:16693921-16709458 GCF_013103735.1 Etheostoma cragini
GAAGGTCCGGCTCTGTGGTATAACCCCCTTTTATTTCTGTGAACCTGTAGAGGAGAAAGTTAGTTAAAGAATTGAGCCGGAGCAAACATTAGACCCACACTAGAGAAGCCCACAGCTTTTAGAAACAGAAAGTGGGTCTTGGATTTAGAGCGAGATTTATTTAAATCTGACATATTTCAATTCTTGCCATTAAAGTCTGGCCTTTACAGTGTTAACAATAGTAAGAAATGCAAATGAATAATAATAATAAAAAAACATGACAAGATAGAAGACAAAAATGTTTTCTACCTGTCGTTGAAGAGGCTGGAGAAGGCTGACTTCGTGCCCGTCTTCTCGATGTCCTTCTTACAGTGTTCTGTTTGAGTTTTTATTGAAACTTTGACGCTGGCCGACGCCTCAACTTTCAGGCACATTGCTACCTCCTCCAGGCTGAGGCCTTGCAGGCTGGCCTGGCACTGCCTGATGCTGGTCACCGATAGAACACTTCCTCCCAATTTCACCTGGAATGATATATTTAAACACACACTTTCATAAGCAAATGTAGTACTTTTTTTTTTATAAAATCAATAATGCTTAAATTTGTTGATAGCATTGCATTTTGTTTTACTAAAACCATGCCCTCATTTCAGTTTACCTTAGAAATGTAATGGGTGCCAAAGTTGTCAATCAGTTTGTAAAATTGTTGCTTGTATTCAGGGCTGTAGATTTTGGGAAGCTCTTTCACTGCTTTGCGAAATTCTCTGTGCAACTTGGAAGTGCCGGACACTCTGTAGCTGTTTACATTGAGACATCAGACCAAATGAAACACGGATATAACAGTATTGCATTGGAGCATTAAAGTTCATTCAATTTGTTTTTTGCATTTATCTTTGATTATAGGATAGTGTGCAGAGAAATGTCGTCATCATCTTACCTGTAGAACTCACAGGACATGCTGTGGCTTGTGAAACTGAACTTGTCATTCTTTGTTTTTTCCATAGAGTAATCTGCTAGTTTAGAATGGGTACCAGCTAGCATCAGTGAGGCGCCTTTACTTCCTACTTTAAGATCTAGATTTACCTGCCAGTTGTTGTCCACAGAAGAGGTGCTGGAACTGACCAGAGACTCACTGGATCGGTGGAGTGTGCTGGCCACTTTCATGCTGCAGGACTGCTTTGGTCTCCAGTCCACCACTGACAAGGGGAGCTTTTGCTTTTTGTTTTCTAGATAGGGGTTGCTACAAAGGGTGCACGTTTTATCCTTGCGTTTCCACTGATTCATGTCGAGCACAAAGGCTCCTTTACGTTCCATTTTGGTGATATCAAAGCCTTCACCAGCCAAATTAGTACCTGGAGCAAATTCTGCATCCAGGCACTGTCTGGGTGTCCCCTCTACGCACGACTGATACGTACACTGAGGGAGGGACAGCATGAGGCTGGCATAGAGGCAAATAATCAACAGAAACATGGGTAGTGGATGCAAACTGATGGTTTATCCTGAAAAAGAAACATTTTAGTGAACAAACATGAGACATTCAAGCAGTACATTAGTATTAGTACACCCCTGCTACTTGATTGTTACTACTTATAGTAATTCAGAAATTATCCTAAAAAATCCTGAAAAATAAAAGTTTTATGAGCAAGTGAAGCCGTCTGTTCCTACACCACTGCACGTTTCTGGTTCAACAGGACTAAACTGCTATAGAATACCACACTGCTGTAGTAATGAACAGTTTTAAATAACTTAAGATTAACACCATATTCAGTCACTTCAGTTAAATCATCTGTCAAAGCACTTTCAAAATCACGCATCTGTCTAAAAGCAGTATTTTTGATTGTTGGTCTACCGATATTTCCCCCTCCAGTTTTAAACATACCACTGTTAAAGGAACGAGTATGAAGTTTATGACTGAGGGAATAGGGAGACTCTTCACAGACTCTTGAAGGTTATATCTTTTCAAATAAAGTGTAAGTATATTTTAAAACAAGCAAATTAACATGGACTCACCTTTGTCTCTCACGTTCACACTGAATGTGTGAATCTGACTACCCATAATGCATACTTTGTGATTTTATAGACAAGTAAGCAGGGCAGGATGTGATGGGGGTGAGGCGACAGTGAGAGGGGAGAGGTGGGGGGGCTAACCACTTGTGATCAGCTCACTCCCCTGCTCTACATGCACATTTACACCTGGGAATTTCTGGTTAATACATAGTCTACATATCTTGTGAAAATGGTTTTTGTCATTGTTGTGTGTGTATTCTAGTTGTTACTCTCGCATAAGTCTGTGTGTTCAGCTTTCATTACTTTAGTAGCTTCTAATTGAATCTGTGTGGTATGAAGTTTAGTTTCTTTCCTGTATCCCTGTACGTACTTTCAGAAATAGTTGGAACAAAAACACCAACACATTGCAGACAGTATGATAATAACATCCAACACAGAAGATTCACTCTCAGTGGTTTCTGTGACAAATACTAATGTTTAAAAATGCAAAGGAGGTCGAAATACACAGCTATAGTCCAGATGCCCTGGACAAAGCCAGTGAATGAGTAGTTCCACTTACAGTGGTCCATGTCCTTAATGTGGCCCGGACACATTCACGGACCCCCTGCTTAAAGAATGCGGTCATGTGCAGCCCACTCCACCTCCAAAAGTGGTCTCAGTGATCAGATCTTTTAGAACACATTTTAAATCCAGGTCCAAACAGGACCTGAGACACTTGTGATCTATTTTGTTGTTGTTTATGATGTGTGTTTCAGTAGCAAATACTGACATGGGAAAGAAAATGAATCTACTTTAAAATAAAAAAACAAAATAGAGCAATGTCTGACCATTTTAATATGGAAAAATAAATGTATTTGAAATTAAGTGAGAAGAAACCATTACAATATATTGTTATTTTATGTTCACCTTCATTGTCATTGCAGTACTAAGACAACAAAATACAGTCAATTATCCAAACAATACAGCATATTATACATATGTATAGAGGCATATATAAATCAAAATAAACAGTAATGGATGGATGTGAATATGCTTAGATAAATACATCAAGAAAACAATATTAACACGCGTAGCAAGTAAGCAAAAATATACTGTATAGTGCAGCAGCATAAATATGAGCACATTAGAGGTGATATACATATACAGTGTGAACAGTATTATAAATACGTATGGGTTGTAAGAGCACTTTTAGTACATGTAGTGTAATTTATTACAGATAAGGCAACACAAAACACTGTGAAAAATTATAAATGCATTGATTCATATGAAAAGAACAGATGTGTAAAAGCTCCACTGCAAGTAGGAGAGAAACTATAAAATGAATGAAACATGATATGATGGCATAAAAAAATGTGTTGTTATGGTCTTCACTTCTCTCTTCATTTCTGTAGAACTGTTAACCACATCTGATTAACATGTGACATGTGGGTTGTTCAGAATAATAGGGGGCCTTGTTCAGCCCAGTGCCACAGAGGTGCTGGTGTAGGCGGCTACATGTCATAAGGTCCAAGCAGCAGAGAGGGGTGAGAGGTGGAGGTGGTGTGATTCATCCAGATCCTCAGCAGTTCTCTGCCATTACAGGCTTACAAGTGCTCTTCGGAAACATCTAAATCCAAGTGCATCTATTGCTTTTGTGCAGAAATAGTAGCAAGTTGATCCTATAATGACAGGAATGTTGTCGTCGTTTGTTATTGGAAGTCAAGCAACACGTAGCATAAATGGGATTTGAGCATTGCACGCAAACTTATGTCTGGACAGTGACTCATGTACACTCACCTATAGGATTATTAGGAACACCATACTCATACTGTGTTTGACCGCCTTTCGACTTCAGAACTGCCCTAATTCTACGTGCCATTGATTAAACAAGGTGCTGAAAGCATTCTTTAGAAACATTGGCCCATATTGATAGGATAGCATCTTGCAGTTGATGGAGATTTGTGGGATGCACATCCAGGGCACAAAGCTCCCATTCCACCACATCCCAAAGATGCTCTATTGTGTTGAGCTCTGGTGACTGTGGGGGCCATTTTAGTACAGTGAACTCATTTTCATGTTGAAGAAACCAATTTGAAATGATTGGAGCTCTGTGACACTGTGCATTATCTTGCTGGTAGTAGCCATCAGAAGATGGGTACATGGTGGCCATAAAGGGGATGGACATGGTCAGAAACAATGCTCAGGTAGGCCGTGGCATTTAAACCCTGCCCAATTGGCACTAAGGGGCCTAAAGTGTGCCAATAAAACATCCCCCACACCATTACACCACCACCACCAGCCTGCACAGTGGTAACAAGGCATGATGGATCTATGTTCTCATTCTGTTTACGCCAAATTCTGACTGTACCATAAAATCGAGACTCATCAGACCAGGCAACATTTTTCCAGTCTTCAACTGTCCAATTTTGGTGAGCTCTTGCAAATTGTAGCCTCTTTTTCCTATTTGTAGTGGAGATGATTGCTACCCAGTGGGGTCTTCTGCTGTTGTAGCTCATACCCCTCAAGGTTCTGCGCGTTGTGGCTTCATAAATGCTTTGCTGCATACCTCGGTTGTAACGAGTGGTTAGTTCAGTCAAAGTTGCTCTTCTATTAGCTTGAATCAGTCGGCCCATTCTCCTCTGACCTCTGGCATCAACAAGCCGTTTTTGCCCACAGGACTGGCCGCATACTGGATGTTTTTGTGAAATACCGGCCCGTCTGGCACCAACAACCGTGCCACGCTCAAAATTGCTTAAATCACCTTTCTTTCCCATTCTGACATTCAGTTTGGAGTTCAGGAGATTGTCTTGACCAGGACCACACCCCAAAATGCACTGAAGCAACTGCCATGTGACTGGTTGATTATATAATTGCATTCATGAGAAATTGAACGGGTGTTCCTAATAATCCTTTCGGTGAGTGTATATACCTGCCGCAGCAATAGGTTCTCTCATGGTTAAAATCTGAGACTCTCCAAATTTCCATGCATATTCTGTAATTATAATAGTATTATTTTTTCTCTGGTATTAATGCGGTGCCTGTGCAAAATCTGTTTTTGGGTGTGTTTTTAGTAATTGTTGGTTTGGTGTGTTTGCGCACTCATTGTTACAATTACACAGCAAAAGTACAGTGACATTTCTGTTTGTGCATGGTAGAAAGCAAATACTGATACTGACATAATGACATAATGACATCCAATAAATATGGAAAATTGAGCAACATGGTTGCATAACAGTTTATTATGGTGATATTAGGTGACATGTATCTGGGTATCTGTGTACAGATAGCAGGAGTTTAGATTACATGAGATTAGATTTACATTAGTTTTATCTTTGTCATTGTGCAAAGTACAATTATAAAGACATTGAAACGCAGTTAGCGTCTAAACAGAATTGCAAAAATGCAGAAAAGTGCAATGTGAACACTATAGACAGGAAGTGCAGTATTAACACTATATATCACACAGTACAGTGAAGACAGACAGGGCAACTATTTAACATATGAAAATATGGATACAACACATCCCACGCAAAGGTTGTGATTTAAAAACAAACTTGACGGGAGAATGTGCGGTCCTACACGCAAACTCTGACACGTGCGTATGCACATTTCGGAGACAATGGCAATTGGTGTAGCTGATGGTGAACTGATGTCAGACTGCAGAAAGTAGATGTGGGAATAATGATTACTCTAAATATTTTCTAGTATTGATGTCTCACATGTTTTTTTCTCTCCATATCATCCACGTTATACTAAAGCTAAATCCAGCGGTGTTATATGCCCTTCTACTGAGTGATAATTTTTCCAACAACACCTTGTAAAATCCAATTCAAATCTTAAATCAAAACTCGTTCTTAATATTTAATCGGTGCTGTCTCCCCATCACATTGTCCGCTACGGAGGGCAGGAGGATGAGATGGCCCGACTCCATGTATAATAGCATCAAATACCCTTCCATTAGATAACGGCAGAACAGAACCATGACATGATGCTTTTCTATAGACCTTAGTGGTCCACTAATACCGTATCTAAAGTCTCTTTCCCAAAATTCAGCCTTGGTGCAGAATTACAGCCACTAGAGCCAGTCCCACAGTGAGCTTTCATTAGTATGTGCCATTTCTGAGTCTGTAGCTTTTGAGGAGGAGGGGGGGGGGGCAAGGTGGAGACTGGGGTGTGTTCTTGACCAGCTGCCACTTTGTTTTTTTGAAAGTTATGATGTCTCACTCTCATGGGTGGGCCAAATTCTCTGGACAGGCAAAGCAGAGAAAGGGGAGGTAACCTTGACCCTTATGACCTCATAAGGAGCAAGATTTCAGATCGGCCCATCTGAGCTTTCAATTTTTCAAAGGCAGATCAGGATACGCAGGACTCGGTTTACACCTATAGCCACCGGGGGACCATTTTAAAGCTGTACCCGTGTGCTGTAGTGCCTGTGTTGTCAGGTTTGCCTACACTGTGTGAGATCAGGCCAAAATTATAACCTGATTTGCAGCAATTCCCGAGCGTTTTAGAGGTTTTTTGCTATTTCTCTGCCAGTCGTCATGATTGGGCATTCATTCATTTACATTATTCATGTTAACATACTTATCAGCATTCACGGGGTGCTTTGCATTGTCTATTCATGGTTAAAAATTGGCGTGCACAGGGTGGGATGAGAGGCTGATTCACTTATGCACACTTGTGGGTAATCTGTGATTTATAAAGGGAACATTGCTTACAGATGTGCATGCGCATGGTTTTATAAATCTGAATTTTTTTGGCTTACACCATTTTGGGCTTTTGGCCGTATGTACACTTTCATTAAGCATCCTACGCACAGTTTTATAAATGGGACCCCTGATGACCCATGGTGCTTTCTTCAATCCTCGGTTTCTGGTCCTGCGCTTTGTGCAGTGTGAGTGGGGGGGTGGCCAGTGACTAGAGCGGAAAAAGCCAATGTGTGCTTCTTTTAGCGATATTTAATAATATCTTTTGCATTTCTAATTCAAACAACGTCAAATTTGGCACTGCACTTACTCGTGCCCGTAGCAAGACACCGTAACAGACACACACACACAGACAGACAAATACACATGCGTTCCTGTACTTTATAGATAGATAAATCAGTTTTCAGAAAATGCAACCTCCACGCTGAACTAAATTTGCATCTGTAATTATAACAAGAAAGTATTTTTTTTGCTGAAAGGAAATACTTGCTATTAACTTACAAATAATAATCATGCTTTGTGTTTATCATGTGAGCTCAGGTGGCAACTGCAATATTTCCGGATGAATGGAAGGCAGCTGTAGCTCAGTCAGTGTTGGCATTTAACTGCCAGTCCGCCAAGCAACATGAAACTAGTCCCAGTAGAACAGAATTAGACCAGAAATTACAAGAGTTTGCCTTCAAAATAAAGTTCAATTTTTATATAAAGGTTTAATGAAATATGCACATATATATATAGATATTACTTTTTAAAGTAACTACAGTAAATATACCTTCTAAATGTTTCAGAAACTGTAATTTTTAATCTGATGATGATAAATGACCTGTAACAGCAAGGGGCACTAACAGTGAAAAGAAAATCTGGAGCTAGATGGTATTTTTCCAGAACAGGAGTAGGCCTACCGAATAAGAGTACACAATGTACCCGGGGTTGGGAGTGTCATACATACGCCATTTCATAAGATCTCTCTGGAAATAAGGGGGTGGCACAAAAACAATATTTGACTCAGGCCTCCCTGAAGGCATCATCTTTAGCAGAATCCTTTGTATTCATGTTAACCACCGTTTGACTGAACTTACTTGAGCAATGAGCAGCCACGGTCTTGCTGAGCACATTGTCTTGCTTCAACAACTGTTTGAAAATAATATTTAATATTACTTATTATATGAGCCTTGCTAAATAGCCTGACACATAGGCTATGGTAAGATATCGGTGGCATGAAATGCAGTCTGTATTTAATTGAATGTGCTTTTTATCCATATGAAGTTTTATTTTGAAATCAATGAGCGGAAATGTCCTCATTTGTGCTCTTTCTAGCTTGAAACTAAAGGCGATGCAGGGGAATTAAAGGCCGCCAGGGAAGACACCGCATTTCAAGGAGTACGGCCAGCCAGAAATAATGGTGGGAAACATTTGGAGAAAACAGATGTTGAAGAAAGTGAATATAGGCGTTACGGACAGGACCTCGTGTGTTTGGAGTCACCCGGCTCAAATATCTGCTTTTTCATCTCCAGTCACAGCACATCGGTAGCCGAGTGCCCGGCGGCTTGCTAGCCCGCAGTCCTTCCTAAAATCTCCGCGCCAGATCTCATCTGTTGTTCTTTTTTAAAGCGTTACAAAAACAAGCACGCGTCAACGGAACTGATTGGACCATTTGAAGCCCTTTTTCTTTCATGAAAGTAAAGGTATGACCCGCTAGTCCTCTGTTGCAAATCTGACCGCTATAGGATCAAGCTA
The DNA here is from genome assembly GCF_013103735.1 of Etheostoma cragini. Taxonomy (NCBI): domain Eukaryota; kingdom Metazoa; phylum Chordata; class Actinopteri; order Perciformes; family Percidae; genus Etheostoma; species Etheostoma cragini. Next base: position 16,702,327 of record NC_048421.1, read on the forward strand.
GCATCATCTGGAGTTGGATGGACGCGCGGCTCACACTCAAACACCCACAGCATCCCTGCCTGGGACGCGTTCATGCCTGTGCTGCTGCACTGGAATGCTAACTAATGAGGAATTGGCTTTAACATGACGAGGAACATTTTTCCCCTTAACCGCTCAAGGCTGTTAGGTGCCACACGGACATTCTTTAGATGCCATATGTAATGACCGTCCCGAGCTCGCACCATGTATGTGGCTGTCCGAGTCTGTCTCCAGCCTTGCGGGTGACACTCTCACAGGTACCGGCGGTTCAAAGCCAGCAGCGGCGGCGCTGAAACACCGTCGCGGAGACACTTTAAGTGAGCTTGCCAGTGCAAGCTAAGACGCTGTATTAGCACAATATAGAACCACTAAACAGCACCAATGGTATCCCACAAGATTTTAGTTGCAGTAATCCTATTAAATGTGTATATAGGTGTACAGTCTGTTTTTTACTTTTTCGGCGGCGTCCTTTTAACGGGCTTGTGTGCTATGGCAATTTTAAATGGACCGAGGCTTCTGGACTGGGCGAGTTCACCTCCACATCTACAGTTTAACAAATACGTCCTAACGGGATACCGGCCAAGCTCCTCCGTGCAAGACTGTATAAGAAGCCTGTTTTACCTGCACAATGAACTTGGAAACATATACACTCACGGTAAGTACAGGAATTCAGCATTAAGTGCTTATCAGCAGGTGAGATTTTGGTAGCCGGTGTGACTTTAAGTATTAACCCACAGCAGTACTATACTGTACAGGCTTTGTACCTGCGGAAGGATGCTAAGCCAGACATCGCACTAGAGCCTGGAAAGCGTTCAGGATGGCAAATATGACTTATAGTTACCCCATATTTGAGCCTAATTCATATTTAAATGCATATTTGTCTTAGTGAGTAAACATATTTAATTCTTTTTTAGTGTTTGTCCATGTATTAAAATACATGCCAATCAATTTGAGAGTGATGGCAGGTTGGGTTTGTGACTAATAACTGTGAACTGTAATATTGTGAGGCACTTAACTTGAGTATTAGTTACTTTACACTTCAAGTCCACTACATTTTAGAAGGAAACCATGTACTTTTAATTTACTACATGTATTAGACAGTTGTAGTTACTAGTTTAGATTATGATTTTGCATATGAAACACATGATCAAGTTAGAAAATATGACATATTTCAAGATAAAACTACCCAACAGTGTAAAATGTTGAAGAAAATGGAAAAAATAGGGTAGGGAAAATACCCTCAAAAATTGCAACTTCCCAGAGCCCGAGGTGGTATCTTCAAACCTTCTTGGCCAAAACCCAAAGGTGTTCAGATTTCAATGGTATGTGACAAACAAAAGCAGCAAATCCTTTCATTTGAGAAGCTGAAGTAGAGTGTGTTTGACATGTTTCCCACTGTTTTTGCTTGAAAATTGAAATGTTTGTTTCCACTAATAATGTGGTTAGAATTTGCTCCACCACCTTCACTAAAAGTAAAATGGTTAGTGTAAAAACTATTTCCACAAAAACATTAATCCATTTATCATTTTTTCAACCTTTTATTCAGGGAAGGTTCACTGAGTGGAAGCCTCTCTTTTTGCAGGATCCATTCACACAGTTACACAGTAACCTGAAAGTACTTGCCAAGTACAAACAGTCTGACCTGCTTCCACTGAGCAGCTTCACTGGAGGTTAAGGGCCTTGCTCAACGGCATCTCAGTGGTGGTAATGAGGGAGGGAGAAACACTGCACTTTCGTATTCCCCACCCAGACATTCTCCTGTCGGCCTGGGGATTAAACCTTTAAACCATCCGCCCCCAATTATCATATGATGAAATAGGCCTACAACAATCACAGGGGCCGTTTGTATGCATAACATCACTTTTATTCTACTAACACAATTTTGAACACAAGACTTTTACTAGGAATAGAGTATTTTTACACTGTTTTTGTAAAAGCCATGTATTACCACTAGTGTTACTCATCAGTCAGTCACTTGAAAAGTTGCTACAAATTTATCCCTGCAATGGCGAGCATAGAGAACCATTTTTCATTTTAATAAATGCTCCTTACTTTGTAACTTATATGTGTGCCACATTGAAGAGTTAAAGGGAGATTTCACCGCTTGAAAGATGAATATCTTTAAATTGGGTCACTTATGTAGTTGAAATGTGAATTTCTTTTCGAAATTGGTGCCTTCTAGACCGAGAAAGGCCAGAAAATGTGTTTTTGTTTAATGTGGATGAAAGACACCAAATCCCAGAATGCACCTGCTTCGCTGCTCAAAGAGTCCACTTCCAAGCCACACCCTATGTCTGTAAACATTAGGTGTGGCTTGGGAGTGGACTCTTTGAGCACTCCCAAGCCACACCTTATGTTTACAGACATAGCTAGCTAGACAGACGGTGTGGCATTCAACTCAACTTAAGTGTGTTTTATTGTCATTTCAGCCATATACACGAACATTATATAAAAACGACACACACAACAGGCTACATTTAGTGCACACACTCGCTTCGGTTTGTTCCGGGTCCAACCCCCTATGGGGGGGTTGAAAAGATGCGGAATTAGCTGGCTTGTAGTTCCCTAGCTCTGGGGAAAAAATGCCTCAAATGACGCAAAATGACAATTTTTGCGTCATCAGAGTTTTTTTTTTCAGACACACAACACAGAGATATCTCGTCTCAGGGGGACATGGAGGGAGGGAAGCACTGTCATTTAAAAAGACTTTCTGCTGCTACAAAGCTTAATGCTAATCGCCAAAGTACGCCTTTAAGTATGATTAATTCAATTATGTAGGCCTTATTTCATGTTTTTAACAAGCAGAAGCTAGACATAAATGGTTATCTGTTCAATTGACCTGCACATAGTGGAAATTGCCTGGGAGTGGATTTTTCATCTGGTCCAAAAATGTCATGGTTACACAATAGTGTGCCATTCCTTAAATAGGTTGGCGCAAGCCAAAATGAATCTATGCAGCCAGAGGTGAGATTGATGTGTCGGCTTGTCAGCTTCATGGTGTTATTCTGCTTTCAATCTAATGTGATTAGACAGCCAATATGGCATGGCATACATCAGCATGACCTGTTACTACTGTATTAAAATACATCCAATGGCTGTAGAGATTGCAGTACATCATCTGTGTGTTCACAGAATACTGATAATCTGACAACTTCCTCATTCTAAAGGTCATCAATTCACTTCCACCTGCCAGTAGTCACTGAATAAACTGCAGTAGTGATCATGAGAGAAATGGCCTTGGAAGTCTTTATTACACCAGTGACATCAGCTGAGCATGTTACCTCACCTACACCAGTAAGATCAGTTACCACCCTTACACCAGTAAGATCATTGGCTATATAAAGCAGTGACGTTTTAATTTAATGAACTTTTGTCCAATTCTCCAAATTTAGAAGAGAAGATGCAGAGCTGTGCTCATAACTCTGGTGGAACATTGTTTTTTTTATTGTGTTGTAACATTTCAGGTAAGTTTAATGAGCTGGTTTGTTTTGCATATAAACTGAAAACATCCTGCCCATGCCTTCAGACGAGGTCCTCTCTACTGTATTCAACCCTGACTGGGACTGAACGGCCAGCCAGCTCAGAATGAGTGGGGGGAGGAGCAGAGCCAACACACTTAAAATAGATGTGTTACAGTAGATGGCATTGAGAGTATCACCTGGCTGGGACAAATGACTTGACATTGGAAAAGGCAGAGTGAGCAAAAAAAGGGGAGGGGAGTGCAATATGTGTGGTGTAGAGTGATAAATGATCGTCACAAATGTATCTGGATCAAATTTCAAGGTCTGGATTGTTGCTCATATAGCACTGTTCAGTTCAAGTTTATTGTCATAATGCATTTTATTATACATATGAATTAAATACAGTGTGCCTTGGTACGCTCTCAGCACAATGATTAACTAATAAAAATCAATAAAAATAACATTTAAAAACGTCCAAGCACAGTAAACATGATAACTAAGCTCAGACCTCAGCCCTCCTTCCTGTTGTACTATCATTCAGCAGCCTTTTTACCAGGGGGTAAAAACTATCCCTGAAACTAATGTGTGCGTTGGGATGCTCTGCAAGTGTCTCCCTGATGGAAGTTGGGAGAAGAGATTGTGTGCAGGATGACTTGTTAATTGATGACTGATTTTAGCTGCAGTTTGGACCACCTTTGTCAAAAGATTAAGTTCATGTGAAGTAGCCCTGCCAAACCACACTACAATGTTGCCCGTCAGTCAATTTAAGGGGGGGGGGGGCTCAACTCAGGTCGCGGCCACTCATTCTGATATAGTTGGAAACATAATGGCTACAGGCCTCAAAAGTCCTGAGCTAGATAATTCATCACAATAAACATGACACCTTCATTTTCACAACAGCGTGCACATTACCTCAGGCTTTGTTTTCTGTCAAGCACTGGACGCCATCAAGAAATAAAACTGTAAATAATCCTTATAATATACAGGATGTTGCTTTACAAATTTTGCACAAAAAGGTAAACTCAATTTGTACATGACACCAAGTGCAACAAAGGTCCCCTTTGTGTGTTGGGCCTTGACAGCAGCTACACATGAGCTTCAACTTCAATTACAGCTGAGGTAAAGTCTACTCTGACGACTGTGCTGTCTCTGTTTCTCTGTCCTTCCTATTTCCAGGCATCCCTTTGGTTTGCTTCCTGGTGCTGCTCCCTCTCCACATCCCCTGGTCTCAGATCAGCGTCACATGGTTGGGCGTGGTACACTTCCTGGCTTGCCTCTCGCCCCAGCTGGGCTCTGTGCTCTACCACCTCTTCATGAACCACGAGGGAGGGGAGCCCGTCTACCACACCCTCCTCAAACTTGACGTGTGTGGAATCTGCATGATCAACACATTGGGTAAGCCTCCGTGGAAGCTCGGCAGATTTCTTCACCGTTCATCATGTTTTCATTCTTTGTCAGCCGGCCTTCTGTTATTTCTTCTCTGTTTACTTAAAGAGTGGAACTTGTTTTTCATTGACTCTCAATGATTTACCGTGGGAGTATACCTGCACTGACAACATATTTGACTACTAAGTCAACTGACCAATGTAAGTGATGACCCAAGTTTTAAAATGGTTATTGATCTGTCCATGCAGCATGTATTAGTTTATTAAAATTAAAATGACAAGTGCAATGTTTTTCATGTATTTATGTACAAAATATTCAGCTTGGCATAAAAAGAGACAATATTAACCACTCCTAGTTTAGATTAAATACCGTATAGAAACACATACTAAGTCCACAACATTTAGCTTTTTATTTCTTTTAAACTTTCAGCGATAACTTATTTAGTTACAGACTAGGTAATTGTCAAGAATATTCTTATAGGAGGATTCTATTGCAGCTAATTTTCTTTATTGTTATTTCTTGATTAATTTATTACACCCTTTGATTTTTTTGTCAAAAACAGACCGATACCTATCTGTCCATCCATTATCTGTAAGTGCCTATTCTATTTAGTGGCGCGGTGGGGAAGGGGGGGGTGGAACCTATCCAAGCTAACATTAGCCAAGAGGCGGGTAACCTGGACAAGTTGACACATAGAGGCCGAGAACCATTCACACTCACATTCACACCTACGGGCAATTTAGAGTCAGGAGGACGCCGGGGCCCCCGGAGGAAACCCACGCTGACACGGGGAGAACATGGAAACTCCCCACAGAAAGGCCCCAAGCCAGTTTGGAACCTGGAGCCCTCTTGCTGTGACAGTGCTAACCACTGCAGAACCCTTATAAAACCCAAAGATATAAATCAGAGAAATTCGGCAAAGCCTCATATTTGACAATTTGGAATTGGAAAAAGAAATTGGCTTTTTTTGCTTTAAAAAAATGACAACCTAATATCAAAGTAGTTACTGATTAATTGTCTGTTCATCAGCTAAAGGAATAGTTGTTTACGCTCTAGATGAGTGTAATACAACTGAACTGTTTTCAGCCTCCAAAGTCAACCCTTTGCTGTAACTAGAGTGCTCTCCGTATGGACTTAAGGAATTTTCTTCTGGATTTCAGCAAATATTCATCCTCAGCTCTTTTTAATTTCACCCAAGTCTCCTCATCTGGAAAGTTAAGTTTTATATGGAGCGTCCACATGACTTTTATATGAGTTGAGTGCTGCATTTAACACAGTCAGGCAGATGATCTGAGAGCTGCTCACCACTCTGAAAGAGCGCTGTCACACTGGGTTCAAACGTTTTGACCTGTGTGCGCTGTGGCTTGCACCAGGCGTTACATTGCTGCTGAGTCTGGCATTAATGCTCCCTCTCTATTCTGACTCTCCTCTGTGTGTTTTCTTGTCTCAGGGGCACTGCCCATTGTCTACAGCACGCTGCTGTGCTACCCGTTCATCCGCACCGTGGCCCTTATAGTCTACATCCTGCTGTCCAGCCACGCCATCTACTGTGCTGTCACGGCTCGGAGCAGCGTTCGCCGATTGCGCTCCTTCGCCTGGCAGGCGGTATTCCGCTTTTCCTTCTTCTTGCTTCGCGGGGTGGGCTTGGGTGGCGGCAGCCCCACCTCGCTACGCCACTTCCTCATGATGGATGCGCTGGCCGTGCTGGGCGGGGTCATCAACATCATGCGCATCCCGGAGCGCTTCCGCCCGGGCCTCTTTGACTACTGGTGCAATAGCCACCAGATCATGCATGTACTGGTGGTAGGCTCCATCCTTTACCTACACTGGGGTGTGCTGGATGACCTGCTGTGGATCAACAGCTACAACTGTCCCTCAGATTGACCAATTCCCCCCTGTAGCCCCCAACCCTTTCAAGCTCGAGCATTGGGTTGTAAGGACATAAGACCTCTGAGGGGATGGGGGTGTCTGCAGAGAGAAAGAGAAGGGGAGTATTCAGGGGGAACTGATGCAGTGAGGTGAGACAATATGTTCTCTGTGCATGTGTTCGCCTCATTTGCTTAAACTCAGAATGTTCATATCTATGTCCATCTTGTTACTTTGTGCGAATGTAGGCAAAAGTATGTCCAGTAACACGCACAAGTATTTTGACTCTGTCACTCTCCATAAACATGGAAATACAGGTATATACGGACGGATGAACACACACACACACACACACACACTCTCACACACACGCATACACACACACACACACACACACACAC
>NC_048421.1:16709468-16821968 GCF_013103735.1 Etheostoma cragini
ACACACACACACACACACACACACACACAGCAAAATTTACATATTTTAAACACTAAATTGAATGACTGAGTATTAAACCTCAAGAAAAGGATCTAGTGAAATATAACTGCTGAGTATAAAGCCTTTACTTGATATTAGAAGTTTAAACTTGAGCATTATCTGATGTGGTTGGTTAAGACAGTCTGTGGCTAGAAGATATCGCATGCTCAAGTCCTCTCAGATGTCACTGTTGCTACCTATGCAGCACATCCATATCTCAACACATGCACATCACACACACTACACACAGTAAGACACCCTCACACCTATATTTTTATACTACATGTACATACTGTAAGTGCTGCACAAAGCGCTCATAGAGTTTCACTACGTCCAACAGAGTTTTACAGGACTGGTTGTTTTGTTTTTGTTTCCTTGTTTTCTGCTACTGCCTCTTTCTTTATGTGTCAGTCGGATTTGTCCTTAATGTCCCAAGATGATGAGGAAATGAAGATGGGCGAGGGGGTTCATTCCTGTCTGTGCCAGCATGTCGGCGATATGTTTACTTGCTTTAGATGGCTTGCACCACACATTACAATGTATTGTGCAGTGTTATCTGTTTCCATTGCACCTGAGCTCCTTGCCAATGATATTTAGGCATTTTTAAGAAATTAGAAAAAATTTGAAAATGTGCAATAGTTTACAAACTGTGTTCATTGGCAATATTGTTTGCCAAACGTTTGCTTATTGGAATAAGCAATGTCATGTTGATTTATTATTGTGATTTATGATAGCTTCCCATTGTAAGGAAGGATTCTGGAAGGTGTTTTATAACTTTTAGGTTTATGCACTTGCATTTGTTTTGTAGAAAAGCCCTCTATTGTGTATTTTAAACTGGCACCTTAAAGCATATTAGCTTGTGATGTCAATGTAAAGTAGCAGTAAGAAGCACTAAAAGTTACGGGGTCGCCACTAAGCAATTGCCAACTTTTGAGGAAACGTGATTGTAATTGTAAGTTTCTAATTGATTATCTTTACACTGTAACCCTTTTTAGAAAAACAACAGCTAAAACCAACCTGCGTATTGGCACAACATGCACAAAATACTGTAATGAAATTACATATTTATTAACCTATGCTTTGTATTTATTTGCTGATACAGGTAACCTGGTGTCTCTGTCAGCTGCTTAAACGGTTTATGTTGTTGCTGTGCAGGATCACTGGCTGACAGATCAAGTTAGAGGTCAGAGAAAATCTTTAGTTGTATACAAACCGTGCAAATCCCAAGGATTAGCTCTTCATATTCTCCCCACACAATTATTTCCCAGTGCTGTTTGACTTCCCAGTCACTCGGTAATATTCTAGAAAAGATTGGTCTCTATGCATTTCAATTCACAATAACATTTGCAATAATCAGCAGGAAAAAAATCTGTTATGTGACTTTTACCTTTAAACTTGTGTAGCCCTCTTTTGAAGATGTTATTTATGTTATTTATTTGACTTGAATGAAATGGGTTTTATTGTATTTGGATGTTTACTTGAAATGTATGGTTTACAAGAGTCAGTCTTTATTGCCACATAGTGGTGCACGATGCCAATATTTATGCTTTGTTATTTAAATGCACCGTTTTTGCCCTGCAGCTGGATTTGTGTTCTTTAAGAAGCACCTTTTCAACTCAAATAGAGGTTACACACTGTGTCTTTTTAAGTTAGTTATTAGTCATTTATTAAGCTGGCCTAACAAAACAGGAATGAACCCCCGTGCCCTCCGGTCATGTACAAGTTACATCGGTTCTGTGTGAATGTCCATGATTGATGGACGATGATTGTTTTGCCACTATATTCCTCCGTGGTATTTCAGTTACTACTCTAAAGTAAAAGTAACTGTTGCACTTCATGCTTAGGACTAGTGGTTGATTTCTTTTCCAAAGGCAGACTTTACTTTCTTAATGACATTGCAATTGCTTCCCATGCCAACAGTCACAGCCGCCTACTAACTAGTCACCAGTCCCTTGAGACCCACTTCATCTTACCAAATAACCAGTGTCTGAGGTGTAGCACATCCTCTGCTTCCTGTGCTAACGCTGACTCATAGGTGAAGATGGATTTCCCACAGTCTAAAACACATACACTAGCCTCAGACTGCGTCCCCGCACCCGTCTCCTAGTTAAAGAGTCAGATACTTATGTCTGCTAGTTTCACTCTGACACAGTGATTATTAAATATTATGCCCGTCGTATATTGTTAAAGCTGAAACTAATGTATTATTGGCCATTGAATGAAACTGAAAAAAATGCATGAAAGTAGCTGTAAAACAGAACCTAATGTCTCATAGTGTTAGCTTATTCTTTGTTCATTGTAGTTACTCAGAGGCCATGTCACACACTCCTGGAAATGACTGTGTGGGTCGGGGGGTCGGGGGGTGTCACCACTACAGGAAGGTGACTAAACAGAACAGAGGCAATGCATCACTATCAAATAAACTGCACTCTTCAGTGTTCTCAAAAGGGCTTTGGATTTAAGTAAATTATAATTATGAAACATATTTTAAGTCCATATAAATAATGTAAATACATGTATGTGGATTATATATACATACAGTGCAAACGATATACCCTGATTGATTTTTGATGCGTACAAAATATAGGATAAGAAGAACTGGGATTAATGGTTTGCCACATGTAAGCTGCTGCTCTCTCTCACGGCCGAAGCGAGATATGAGAGGGGGAAGCAGATGCGGCTCGATGTGGTGCTTCAGATTAATTTCAAGAATGTGTGTTTGCTTAGCTACGTCCATATGTATGTGAACAACACAGAAAAAAAGGACTGAAATTGGTTTCAGTGCAAATGTAGAACTTTTGATCTTGTGTGACCTTAATTAAGAATGCTTTTGATCATTTAAATGTAACCACTAGTTTTAAAACACGTGGGAAAGAAAGATTTGTGACCATCGTTGGGAAATCTTGGCGGGCGTGTGAATACCTCGTGACAACCACTGGTCTATCTATGCATTATCAGCCGAAGGATACGTAACAGTGAAGTCGGTGTGTGTTTGTTGAAACAGCCCTCTCATCAACTGTAACAGAGGGCTTCGCTCCAACATCCTGGGCCTCCCACTTCTCAGGGTGCCATAAAAGTAGCTGTAACATCCAAGGCCTGACCTCTGCTCTCTGAAACATGTCTGCGAGACTGTCACCTACCTCCACCTACCCGATCTGTTCATGCTATGAACTGGGTAACAGATTGAACAGAAGGAAGGTGGAAAGGTAGTAGCTAACCATGTTACAGGAGTGGAACCTGGCCTTTTGTCTCTATGTTAAATGAAAAAAATGACATGACATATTAACACATCACTAACAAAGTTCATTTTGTAATATAACACAGGTGCCGGATTGCCTGTTGATGACCTGTTTATAATGGGCTACCTGGATTGTTATATGCTGATTATTATGATTACTGTTATTCTGTGGATCCTAATAATGACACTGGTCTTTGTGTACAGATAATGAGGAAAACCCCTTCCTTTAGGATGAAGGGAGCTAACTGGAGGGTCTGTCTGTGATCCGGCACTTCATATACGCAATGTCGCGGCATTTTTTTGACTGACAATGAATGAGTGTGGCTCCATCTAGTGGACGTTCATGTGCACTGGTGCAGGCCACACTGCAGGCATTTGAAAATAATTGACAGCTTGTAATACTGTCCTTACTGGTTTGCGATTGTTCTCCAGGGTTATTTATTTGTATTTCCAGACAATGTATCTTTACATGTGTTTATGGGCTTTCCTGCTAAACCCATACAGGCTTGAAATCAGTATGTTGTCAAATTTACTTTCTCCCTTAGAACTGATGGGGTGCTGCTGACTGCATCCCCATGAGCATTATCCAGTCTGTGTCTTTGCAAATATTGTGCAGGGAAACAGACGTTCTGTAGTTCACACATCTGTCCAACATTACTGATTAGTGTCCCGTATAACAGACAGGCTCTCACACTCCTCAGTCTCCAGCAACAATTGTGCAATAAACTGAAGTCTATATTTTTAAAACTGCTTATAGGCCATGTCCTTCATCCTGTTTGTGTGTGTGTGTGTGTGTGTCTGTCTGTCTGTGATTTGTTTTTGTACTTTGCATTGGATTGGATTGGACTCTACATATACAGTATCACACAAAAGTGAGTACCACCATCAAATTTTTGTAAATATTTCACATATTTTCATGGGAAAACACTGAAGAAATGACACTTTGCTACAATTTTAAGTAGTGAGTGTACAGCTCGTATAACAGTGTATATGTGCTGTCCCCTCAAAATAACTCAACACACAGCTGGCATACAAAAGTGAGGACAATGTCCAAATTGGGCCCAATTAGCCATTTTCCCTCCCCAGTGTCATGTGAGTTGTTAGTGTTACAAGGTCTCAGGTGTGAATGGGGAGCAGGTGTGTTAAATTTGGTGTTATCGCTCTCGCACTCCCTCATTATAGTCACTGGAAGTTCAATGCTGCAGCACAGGGCAAATAATTCTTTGAGGATCTGAAAATAAAAGTGTTCACTAATACGCATACTACTATTATTGTTACTCTACATAAAGATTGCCTAGGCTATAAGAAAATTGCCAACACCCTGAAACTGAGCTGCAGCCCGGTGGCCAAGTCCATGCAGCGGTTTAACAGGGTAGGTTCCACTCAGAACAGGACTCGCCATGGTCGACCAAAAGAGTTGAGTGCACAGGCTCAGTTTCATATCCAGAGGTCGTCTTTGGGAAATAGTGCTGTCAGCATTGCTGACAGCACTATTTCCCTCCCACCCCTTCAACAGCACAGGTTGAAGGGGTGGGAGGGGTAAGCCAGTCAGTGCTAAGACCAAACGCCGCACACTGCATCCATATGGTCTACATGGCTGTCTTCCCAGAAGGATGCCTCTTCTAAAGATGATGCACAAGAAAGTGTGCAAACAATTTGCTAAAGACAAGCAGACTAAGGACATGGATTACTGGAGCCTTGTCCTGTGGTCTGAGAAGATTAAGATACATTTATTTGGTTTAGATGCTGTCGAGCGTGTTTGGCGGCATCTAGGTGAGGAGTACAAAGAAAAGTGTGTCTTGCCTACAGCATAGTGGTGGGAGTGTCATGGTCTGGGCTGCGTGAGTGCAGCTGGCACTGGGGAGCTACAGTTCATTGAGGGAACCATGAATGCTGCTGACACCCGTGACAAACTGAAGTAGATGACAAACCCCTTCCTTCAGTGACTGGGCCACATGGCAACATGTGATCCCACAATGACCCCAAACACACCTTCAAGATGACCCATGCCTTGCTAAAGAAGCTGAGGGTAAATGTGATGGACTGGCCAAGCATGTCTCCAGACCTAAACCCCTATGAGCATCTGTGGAGCAACCTCAAACGGAAGATGGAGGAGCGCAAGGTCTTTGACATCCACCAGCTCCGTGATGTCATCATGGAGGAGTGGACAGGGATCTCAGCGGCAAACCTGTGAAGCTCTGGTGAACTCCATGCCACTTAATTCAATTTAATTTTTATTTATGTAGCGCTAAATCATAACAACAGTTATCTCATTGCGTTTTTCATTAAAGAGCAGGTCTAGACCGTACTCTGTGATGTTATTTACAGAACCCAACAATTCCCACCAAGAGCAAGCAGTAGGCAACAGAGGGAAGGATGCACAAGGGGGTTAAGGCAATGCTGGAAAACAATCGTGGCCACACAAAATATCAACACTTTGGGTCCAATTTGGACATTTTCACTCCCTTTTGTTGCCAGCAGTTTAGACATTAATGGCTGTGTGAGTTTTTTTGTGGGGACAGCACATGTACACTGATATACAAGCTCCACACTCACTACTTTACATTTTAGAAAAGTGTCCTTTCTTCAGTGTTGTTCCATGAAAAGATATAATGAAATATTTGCAAACATGTGAGGGATGTACTCACTTCTGTGAGATACTGGAAATGGCTTAAGCTCTTTAATTAGTAAACCAGGGGTGGACCTTGTTAGTGTAATAGAAAATGTCAACGCTTAGTTTTGGGTTTGGGGTTGAAGTTAATATATTGGGTTTCACTATGTCAAAGGAGGGTCGGTGTGTGTATGTGTGAGTGTGAGTGAGAGAGCGAGAGAGTGATAAAGATTAAGTGACTTCACAATGATAGAAAGATGAGAAATTACGTCACTTCACCTCTTCAAGGAGTAGATTAGAGCTTGTTATATAACTACACAGGTTAATTAAAGGTTTAAAGAGGTTCTTCAGCAACATTGCATGTCCTAAAAGTTAAAGGACTTGCAAGTGACGGATTAAAAAAGTTGATGCAGCAGAGACTTTAAGTCCCTTCAATGGGTCAAACTTTCAATACACTGGATTCTACATTTCCCATAATGCAACTCAATAGTGTATTTCGATGGGCCTTCCTGACTGACTTCAGATTTCACTAAGAACTAAGCATGACTACTTCTTTGCAATTCATGACGGAATAGATGTAGTGCTTCTTTTATTAAATTAATACTGGTATTAGTACTAAAACAAGTGGGGTATTAGGGGCTAGGAGATGAATCCAAGCCATGTGAGGTTCTTACAATATCTGTAAAACATGAGAGAAATGTAGAACCGTCTTATATATTAACTGCATTTTCCTCAGTAGACCTCCAGTATATCATTTAGCTTGAATTAAGCAAACTTTTTGGTTGAAAACAGAGTCCACTCTTCTTGACATAGTCAAGAATAAATGCTATTGAAGCATTCTGTTACCCCTGACAGTTTGTCAGCTGTCTCATCAGATCTAAGGATAAACTGTACCTTCAGCCCCGAACGCCGCATCTCAGCAATGCATCACTTTGGTCAGGTGCTTATGTGACCTGGGGATGCTTTTCAACCCTTTTAATGATCACTGCAATTTTCAGAAAAATGTAGGAGACAACATGTGTCTGAATCTGCTTTTGACTGATCTACGTACAATCACAAGGTGCACTGTCCTGACATTTTTATCTTGATTTAATCTAACAAAAGATCACATAGAACCTTCACTGTCTTTACCCTTAATCTGGCCTTCTTCAGTTTTTCAGCCCCTGAAATGTCACAGGAGACACCTCCCACTTCCACGTTCATTTGAAACTCTCACTTCCTCCATGTCGATTTGTAATGTACGTTAACAAACAGTCTCCTCTAAGTCCTCATTCTGGTGGCAGGGTGTTTGGTGCTCTGCCGGAACCCCTTGAGCTGAATCACCCCCACACAACTTCCAGGTAGGCCTGAAACATCTATCTGCAGTTTTTCACACAGAGTGTTTACACCTTAAAACATCTGGGAAGATATCAGTTTATTATCTATAATAGGTACATTTATTATATGATAGGTAATTAACAAGTAGAGATAACAGAATGTAATTCAATTGAAAGTAGCGTCTCTGATCCTCATGTTCCTCATGGCTTGAGTTCTCCTGTTTCAAGTAAGTCAATTGTTTCCTTTGTACCAGGCAATGTTTTCCATTACAACAGACACAGACAGCAGCAGAGAGAGATTATTGACATGCATTTAGGTTCCTGATAAAATTACGGCTCACTCCATAAAGGATTATTAAATTAAGTGCAGAGCTGCCAGAGAGGTCTTGTGATGCACATGCAGCAAAGCTGTTGTACTCCTTTGAGTCTGAGTTTAGGCGCGGCTGCAGATTTCAGGAAGTAAAATCTACTAATGGAGGTAAAGCAAAACCTATCTAGTGTATTTCATTGATAGGATTGTTGCTAAATAGTACAGGGTTTGTTTATTTCAGCTAGTTTTGATTGAACTTGTGCATGATTTGAGGCTTAACACATATCTGTTTTGGATGCATTCATTGGATGTTATTTAACTTGTGACGTGCTAAAATATGTATTTGCAATTACATAATACCTGTGGGGAAATCAATGATCGCATAACTGTGTGAACGACAAATTTTGAAAAAAAAAAGAATGGTTGGTAGTTTTGCTGCTCACTCTGAAGGATGTGGTTTTAACTGCCACTTTGGGGAGCTCATCAACTTTCTCAGTCATACAGCACATGCAGTTCAACTGATGGCAAATAGTATTGTTTTCTTCATACTGCTGTCTTGTACAATTGTCTTGAGCATGCACAATTATTTAAGTAACACACAGAATCCCAAATTAAAGAGAGATAAGGGGACAGAGTAGCAGTCACAGACAGACTAGAGGAAGCAGTTGTGAAAGCTTTTGCTTCCTCTTTTTTTGTAGCTTTCCTCTGTTGTGTCCTTCATCTGTTTCGTCAGCTTTGTGTCAGGTTATCATTTCCACTTTAACTCCGCACGCATAAACTGAAAGGAAATTACAACAAGTACCTTTTTGTGACACGGTTAATCGTATATGAATTCAAATGATGACATTTGGTGTGCTTTTAAAATGCACGGTTATAGATCTCTTTCCACTGTTTTACTACAGGCTTCCTGCACAGAAAATTCTGCCTTTCTCTTTATTCCGAGCATTAACTCATAATGACTTTCTTTCTTTCCAGTTCACCATGTCCAGAAAGGTTGTGAGGTCCAGTAAGTTCCGTCACGTCTTTGGCCAGGCTGTCAAAGCTGACCAATGCTACGATGACATCCGAATCTCCCAGATGACGTGGGACAGCAACTTCTGCTCTGTTAACCCAAAGTTTGTGGCCATGATTGTGGACGCCAGTGGCGGCGGAGCCTTCATGGTGTTGCCCCTGAGCAAGGTGGGTCACAGGAAACACCCTGGTTGTACTGGCACAAAGATTATCTGCTCCATTCTAAAACTCTACGGCTCTTTGTGTCCTCACAATACCATTTTTGGATGTGTTGATCTTTTCAAATGCAAGTTGGTGTAATATTTTTTTGAATCAACGCCATGCTTATGGTGCCATGGCAGAGCTTATGGACCTCTGCTAGTCACCATAACACATTCAGCTGAATAAGGAAGTTTGATGCTGATTTTGAGTCTTTCTACACGTCACTCTTGTTGCTGTTGAGAAGTTTTCACCATATTAGGAGTTCGTTGTCAGTTCAGTCAGGGCAGGATGTGGCTTCAACCCAGTTATTCTGCAGTCGCTCATGCAGTACGTTAGGTGGCTTGAAACCTCTTTATTGAATTTCATGTGCCTAAAAAGGTGGCAAATTGCAAACCTTATAGCCTTGTTTATGGTCATCTGAACATCTAAATTTGTCAAAGTATGTGAGCATAACAAAGCTTTGCGTTGGATAACCTACATGTTCCCCTAGGCTTGGGTATTTTTACTATATACATAGGGTATCTGCACATCTTGAAATGTCTTAAAAAGCATTGAATTTGGTTTCCTCAACAACAACAAAATCTTATTTTTATTTACAAAAGTTAAAATCTTAAATATTCTCTCTTGCCTGCTGTAGGCACTAATATTTGGTATATAATATCATTGGCAAATCCATTCATACATTGGATTCCACTCAACCAGAACAGGTCATGTTAATTCTCATCTCAATGAACAACTATATCCGTAGGAAATATTGTTAAATACTGCTGGAAAATACTGAAAAAATGTAATAATCATAAATCATTCTTGGCCAAATTATTCCTACAGATTTTCCACCATACTTTCATACTTTGGCCAGATGATTGTGAAAAAGGTTTTTAATTTGCTGTCTATGTGAATAGTTTCAATTCAAATCTGTGATTACTGCAGAATCCACATTATTCATGGTCTAACCTCTCATAGTATACAATCCTCAAAGGGAAAAGATTTGTTAAGGGACCAGCGGGCGTGAAATTGCAGAGAAATGTACTGCAGAGACATGGAAACCCTGTTTTGAAATGAATATTGGTGCTATTGTGTTTATCTCATCTCATTTTTTTTATACTAACAAATCAGTTAGTTAATACACAATTACAGAAACCTAGTGGAGCCAGATGATACAGAATGATAGAAAAAGTGCTCAAAAAATGTCTTTTCAGAATATTTTAGATAAAACCTTAAATTAATTGTCATGATGTTTTCATGTTCCCCGGGCTTATTCCTGTTATCCATCCCTAAAGTTGGCACTGAACTGGGTAAAAGGGCATTTAAATAGGCTAAGATTTGCAAACTTGCCTGAACCATCATCAGTTGGTCTCCTAGAAGCTTTTAAAGCCTTTTTGAATGACATGGCAGGCACATCTGGCCGTAAATGTCTTTTACTGATTGTTCTGTTTGATCCCTGATGTGGCGAACACTGCTGAATATCTTGATGCTTTATGATCCTTTCATTTATTGTGTATTTTTATTGTGAATAATTACATGTTTTATGTCTGAAACTCTGTGCGGCAACCTCTTGCCAAGGACACTCTTAAGAATCTCGTAAAAGAGATTCTTAATCTCATTGAGTATTGTCCTGGTTAAATAAAGGTTAAATAAAAACTAAATAAAATGATGCCCTGGGTGAGGCATGGTGTTTTGAGGGAGGGCTGCCCAGATTGGGTCATGGAAGGAGAAATTGAGGAACCATGGGATTTCATCTCCTTGGCCCTGATCCCCACATTAGGAGATTAGGACATTAGGAGAAATTGGAGGCATAGCTGTGTCAGCTGATTATCATCTTCGTCCTCCTACATTGACTAAATCATTGCATTTATTTCTCCGTCATAGTTGCGTATAACCTCTCAGTCCCCTGTCTTCATCTGACACTTTCCCCACTTGGGATGAGATTTTGAGATTGTATTCACCACCCGTCTTTATGTTTCTGTCTCTGCAGACAGGACGTATCGACATGTCCTACCCAACTGTGTGCGGCCACACAGGACCGGTCCTGGACATCGACTTTTGTCCTCACAATGACAACATCATTGCCAGTGGCTCCGAGGACTGCAGTGTCATGGTAGGCATTTCTGTATTGTAACAACATCTTTCAGTTCGATCTTTCAAGCATTTCAGTTTCCACTAAAGCATGACTATGCTATCTTTTAATGTGTGTGAAGGCAGAGTCTAAATTGTTTCCTTTGTGTAAAGATTTGGGAGATCCCGGACGGTGGGCTGACCACGCCACTCACAAATCCTGTTGTCAAGCTGGACGGCCACTCCAAACGTGTTGGCATCCTGAGCTGGCACCCAACCGCCCATAATGTACTGATGAGTGCAGGTACTACACCATTATAAACCTGCTGAAACCACAGGAGCGCCTTCCACCTGAGCTGCCTTGACATGATCTGACATAGAGCTCTTAGCTTCTAGATTTGAGGAACTGGGGTGGTATAACGTAACAGATGTTTCGTTCAATGAAACTAACACCTTCGATGAACAGGAAGTTATTTTAGGCTCCACCCACTTTTTTCCCTCTGAACTCTTTTGTTGACACTTTAGTTCATAGCATTACCCTCCCCTCAGTTTGTCTGTGTTACAGTGTAAAGACAGCAAACCCTTGCTGAATAATACTACCAACGACTGAGAGCTACTAGGCAATGTGGTTGATACTGCTAATATCAGGTGCTTGGGTAGCTCACCTGGTAGAGCGTGCGCCCAGACATAGAGGTTTGCTCCTTGACGCTGCGGCCCTTTGCTAGATGTCTTTCTCCCTCTCTCAGCTTTCATGTCTTCAGCTGTCCTTTAAAGATGAAGGCCTTAAGAAATTGATTTGATAGTAATAATAAATAAAGAATAATTTAATTATCAAGCAGCTCTAACTACTGCTAATGTACAGAACAAAGCTTTGATTTATGGATGTTCCAGATTTTAAGACTGGGATAACGATGCTAAATTGCTGACATTTCCATTCGATTAAAAGATAATTAAAAAAAGGTGCAGGGTTCTTTATGTGGTGCTCTCTTTTCTTTTCTGTGTAGCCATAGCAGCAATCATCTGCTGTTTTGTATTCCAAGCACAGTAGTAATATCGCACGTGTATCAGAGAATATTTTCTAGGAAGGAACAAAGAAGCTTTGACTGTTCATGAAAGTCAATGTGAATACTTTTATTAAGTTGGTATAGAGTTTGAATCAGGCATGCCAAAACGTGCATGTTTTTAATGAGAAAAAAAGCTGACTACTACTGTATTACTTACCTGGAATGAATTAGATTCATACCCACGGTGAAGCCTTTTTTCATATTCTACTTATGCCACTGTTTTGTCCATGCAGGCTGTGATAACGTGGTGATTCTGTGGAATGTGGCTCGTGGGGAGGCGGTAGTGAAGATTGACAGCGTTCACCCTGACGTCATCTACAGCGCCGTCTGGAACCAGGACGGCTCCCAGATTCTCACCTCTTGCAAGGACAAGACCATGCGGCTGCTGGACCCACGCAAGGGCACCGTCATCACCGTAGGTTTCCCTGTAACTCGGTACTGCAGCTTTACCGAACATGTCTTCAATTACATTTCTCTGCAAACATCTGGAGTGACATCTAACTCACAGGCTAGAATGATTCAGATTCAGTTTTCCTTCTGGATTAATCTGCCAGGTGTTTCCTTGACTAATCCAATCTAAAGTTCAGAAAACTATGAAAAATCACACAATTTCCCAGACCACAAGGTGACATCTTCAAATTGCCTTTTTCTCTTACCAACGCCCACAGATATTCAGTTTAATACAATATAAGATAAAAAGGCAACACTTTCTCACACTATGCTACAGATGTTTGGCATTAATGCTTGAAGAATGGCTTAAATGATTAATTGATCATTAAATTGAATGCAGATACAATTTTGACCAATAAACTAATTGCTTCCATGACTAATTATTGAATGAAATGACAGTTGTATTTTCTATCATTTGTGAGTGTTTTCTTTAAGTAACACCGCTAGGATATAATAATCAATGAAGATTGTCTTCATTGCTGTTTTTCTTCTAAATGCAGCAGTTTGTTGAATTTTAGTGCAGAACTTCAGGAATTTGACATTCAGTGTCTATTTACAGTCCAAAATGTAACCTTTTTAATCAGCATCATTATCTAATTTATAATTAAAAAATCTCTTCATTTATTTTTTACTGTTATTTTTTGCTCTAGACATAAGACAATTTTTTTTTGTTTTTTTTATAGTAGTAAAACTAGTAAATGTAATAAATAAGTAAAATAGTAAATGTAATAATATTTCCTTGTTTTTACCACTCATATTGAGTAATTCCGTTTTTATCCAGAACGTAGCTCTGAACAGTGAATTGGATTCAGTAAACATCTCTCTGTAACACCTCCACCCTGCTCTGCTCTGCCCCACACCCTTACAGGAGAAGGAGAAGCCTCATGAGGGCTCCAGGCCTGTCAGGGCTGTGTTTGTCTCCGGTGGGAAGATCCTCACTACCGGCTTCAGTCGCATGAGTGAGAGACAGGTGGCGCTCTGGGACCCAGTAAGTGTCAACAACCAGCATGTTCAAGTTCTTTTGTCTCAGTCTCTGCTGTCTCTAGAGCTCAGAATGGTTTTCACTTTACTAAGATTCATGTCATTTGACTAAATTTGACTGACAGTGGCCAGGAAACATGAGCAATAAATTACATTTGATGTGATTGGTGCCCAGGAATGTCATCACATTTTTCCAACTGGGTCTTGCCCACTTTAAACCATTAAGAGGAGCACAGACAAAACCAAAATAAAGAAAAAAAAACTCTTTTATGACATTTTTATTAACAATATTTTAGTAAGATTTTTACACACATACAAAAATGGCCGTGTGAAAGGCCCATTCACATAAAGAAAATCGAATACACAAAAGTGATTAGGTTAGGGTATAAATGGAGAAGAAAAAGATGCAGCAGTAGTGATGTAATTCACTTTCATATTCTAAGAAAGGGTTTCATATTTTGATAAAAATGTTTTGTTCTTAATATAAAACAGATTGAACTTGGGCATAGAGGTTATTATACGTACTAAGAAAACAGTTGTTTAGGGCCTTCAATGAAGATGTGTTTAAAGAGCTGTTATTTGGATAATAATTAGTGTCTGATATGGATTTAATACAAAACGTATTTAATCATCTTGTTAAGAATTTTTAAAATTGCATAATTTTAGCAGATAAACGTGAGTTCAGCCTTTTAGTATCAAACTCTGTGTAATACATCCTTCTGTACAGTGACCTTCAAACACCCAAGTGACATAACAATAAGAAAAACACATTTAGGGGGATTTTTAAATTTCAGACATCATTCGAAAAAATCTTGACAGTTAGACTTGGTAGGCTGTTTTGTGGTAATTTTTAAAAACATTTGTAATCTGTTATTAGGGAGTTATTGAATGTATTTACAACACTGCTGTTTCACAACTTACAGCTTAAAGCATTATGGGTGGTATTGCTCTGCACATAAATCTTGATTAAGTCCTTGGCTTACCTGTTTTCTGTCCTGCTCGAGCAGTGTTTTTCATACAAGATGTTGTATGATGTCATTGGATTGAATCATTGGATATGATCCAACGTATAATTCTTTTTATCTGACTTTCTTCTAACAGAAGAACTTTGGAGAGCCGTTGACCCTCCAGGAACTGGACACCAGTAGCGGCGTCCTTCTGCCATTTTTTGACCCAGACACTTGCATCGTCTACCTCTGTGGCAAGGTTAGATATAGATGTTGTTGTTGTTGTTGTCGTCTTTCTGTGTCTGTCTCGCCCACACGGACACATGCAGCTGACACTCACATCTTCTTCACAGGGGGACAGCAGTATCCGTTACTTTGAGGTGACAGATGAAGCTCCTTATGTCCACTACCTGTCCATGTACGGCAGCAAGGAGAGCCAGAAGGGGATGGGATACATGCCCAAGAGAGGCCTGGAGGTCAACAAATGTGAAATTGCCAGGTAAAGACATTCATGTCTTAAGAAATCCAAAGGTAGCTCAGCGATTTTAGCTATGCAAGTCTTTTTTGTGTTTAAATGTATCTACTTCCTCCAAAAGAAACTTATTATCTTTATCTAAACTGACACAACAACCTAACATGTGAACCAATATTTCTACCTACAGGTTCTACAAACTCCATGAGAGGAAATGTGAGCCCATAGTCATGACAGTGCCACGCAAGGTACAGATCTAGGCTATATACTTTTATCAGTCAACATAAGTTAATTTTTGCATTTCTGTCTTGAACTCACTCGAAACTTCTCTGCCTGTGCAGTCTGATCTGTTCCAGGAGGATCTGTACCCAGACACCGTCGGCCCCGAGCCTTCAGTCGAAGCTGATGAGTGGTTTCAAGGAAAAGAAGGCCAGCCTATTATGATCTCTCTAAAGGACGGGTTTGTGGCAACCACCAAAACCAAGGAGTTCAAAGTTCACAAGACTCTTCTGAAGACCACGGCTGCTTCTGCTGGAAACCAACAGGACAGCAGTAAGGTGAGACAGTTAAAGCTAGATATTTTATTACATATAGGGCTCAAAAGTTGCAGTGGTGGAATGTAACTAAGTACATTCACTCAAATACTGTTTCACTTGTACTTCACTGAAGTATTGCCGTTGCATGCTCCTTTTGTAGTTCTACTTCCACATGAAGGTGTCACTAATAAAGTAATGCAATGATCAGTAATAATAATTAAATTACAAAATATGTAATAATCTAAAACTCATGTATAATGGAATAGTTTTGATGCTTTAAGTAGTTTT
The DNA here is from genome assembly GCF_013103735.1 of Etheostoma cragini. NCBI lineage: Eukaryota > Metazoa > Chordata > Actinopteri > Perciformes > Percidae > Etheostoma > Etheostoma cragini. Next base: position 16,724,988 of record NC_048421.1, read on the forward strand.
ACTGATAAGGATTCTGTACTTTTAAAGTCTTTTGTAATATTTTGGATCCAGGGTGTTTACTCTTGCCAAAGTATTTTTTTACACTTATTGGATACTACATGTAACCATTTTTGTGGCTCCAGAAAATCTACCTAGAATTTTGTTATTTGCTTGGAACAAAATGTATTCACCAATTCTGGGATATATGTGTAGTCAAACATTCTCACATCATCACTCCATCTGTGTCTGTCTGTCTCTCAGGAGGTTCAGTCCTTGAGAAAGGAGGTGAAGGACCTGAAAGCAGCGATAGAGGAGCTGACCAACCGTGTGAACGAGCTGGAGAGCAAGCATTAAACTAGAGAAGTTTGATAAACAAGAACAATAAATCAAAGGCAAAAGTCAAGAGCGAAACAGTAGGTGGGAAGAAGACAGTGAGAGAAGAGTGGTCTGTTGTAAATCTGATTGTAGTGAGACAAAGGGAGAGATTGAAACCTACAGCTGTAAGGAATCTTCCTTTTTCTTTGAAGCTTGAATTTGTTTATTTGGTTTGTCTGATCAATTTTTAAAATTCCTATTTTAATATATGCTTTTAGTTTGAAATAAAATCCTCTGTATTTTCAAAATACTGTTTGTGGCTTTTTTGTGTGAAATGAAATACACATGAAACACACATTTGAATTACATTACAGTTTAATTATTTATACTCATCATCATACAACTTGAGAAACAAAACAAAACGGGAAAACTTTATGTAAAATGAAATGTCGTGGACGTTTAAGAACATATCATCAAAGGAACAAGTTCCCACGGATGCTCCCTGAGGTGACAAGAGAGAAAACAGGCGATATAGACAGTAGTAAATCTAAACTAATGGTAAATATGAGGCAATAGTGGTGTCTACAAAAAGGCCAAATGGGAAGAAATACATCATAGTTGATATTGTACTGTATATGTCAAAGCAGCAACCCAAATAAACAGTTTTAATTCTAACATCAAAAAATGTGCGTAATCAACAAGTATACTGTATATTTGTTTTCCATTACTTTAAAACAGTGTATGCATAACCCAGCACCAAACACTAAAACAGTTTTAAAATTTGAAACGTCTGATTAAAATGAAAAAACTGGGAGACAGTTGTCAGAATTGAGTATTTACAGAGATTTTTTTTTTACGTTTTTCCTAAAACAACCGCTGGTGTCATCTACTTTGTTTCTTCCCAGTCTTTTACCAACTTAACCCGTAGCCCCTTATTTCCCCCCTAACACCAATTCCCTTCATAAAGCCACTACACATAGTTTTTATTGGCGGCGGGGGCGGAGCTATTGCTGTAATACTTGGCAGTTCCACCGGAGCTGCCAGATTTGGGCCTGCTGAAGCAGCAGATCAGACCTCCAGACAGAAGGAGCAGCACGCCGGCCCCCCAGCCCACAAAGATACACGCTCCCAGCTCCATCTTGTTGGCAGCATCCACCAGGGGGTTGTTGAAGTTTGTCACAGTACTGTTAGCGGACCAGCTGACGGCGATGATTACCAGGAGGCCGGCCAGCAACATGCCCACCCCGGCCACCAAGCTGATCTTGGGCTTGGCATCTTCGTTCTCGATGCAGGTGGTGAAGTCGGCCCCACAGAATAGGATCAGGAGGCTGAGGCAGGAGAACATGCAGCTGATGATGGTCATGGCACGGGCGGCCTGCAGGTCAGAGGGCAACACCAGCAGGGAGTCGTAGTTCTTGCATTGCTGCTGGCCGGTACTCTGCACCACACAGCTGGTCCACAGGCCCTCCTGTCTGCTCTACTCACACACACAAACACACACACACACACACACACACACACACACACACACATACACTCAGTTATCTAACACTTTTACAGATTTTGGTTTTTTTCACAAAACATATGATGAGCTCATTAAAGATGATGCACTGTTACAGATTAAAATAAACCTGAAAACAAAGCACTTCATCGCTTCAGCAATTAAAGTTAAGGTTAAAGTCTTATAAACTAACAGTGTCAGAAATCATCTTATATTTATAGTAGATGTTCCGTCATGTATGTCCTTGTATTAACAGACCTGTCTCAGTGTTTTAGGGTTGTGTTTTTATTGTACATTTTAGTGATGGAGTTCAAGATATACTTCCGAAAGTCAGAAGAATACACTGTATGTTGGGCTTTTAATTTTGATTTTGATTCATAACAGAAGCTTTTCATTACCTGTGCAGTCACGATGTTGGCTCCCGTGAAGGAGGACACTTTCCAGAGTGGGACAGCGCAGCATACAATGACCCCGATTAGGCCAAAGACGCAGAGGGCCACACAAACAATCTGAACTCCAACAGATCCCATTCTGAAAAAAGAACAGGAAGGAGTGACAAATCCGATGCATGAGGGTGATAATTACAGCCGTTCACTAGTTTTCAATACTTCATTTTATTTTACCTTCAACTCAATCTTCATCTCAATCTTAATCATGTTAATCTTTATGTTTTTGTAACTTGACTTTTCTCTTAACAACTTTGCATCCCAAACCATCTGATGAGGGGCGAGGTCTTTTTTTTTGTCTCTCTCAAGATCTTAAATTTCTGCCTTTTCTTCTACTTACATGCTAAAAAAATTGTTTACTTTAATTTCATTGTTAATATGATTGACTTTAAAATCTACTTTTCCCAGTACTGTTACGTAGGTTCTGTGCTGATAAAAATCTTCCTGTTTTCCTCCTTTGGGTAGAGAGGAGGAGTTGTTCAATCTCCTTAACTGATCCAACATGTAAGGACAATTTATGTGTTGATCAGCGGGTGTTTTGTGATCACATAGCTGAACGCATATTCAGACAAACACCCATTCTCTCTGACAGGCCTTCACAGGATTACGTTGCCTAAGGCTACATTTGAACACATTCGTGTCCCAACAAGCCCTGGCTTCCTGGACCTCCACCCAGCATACATGCAGGTGCTACAACTCAACTAAATATCTAAATAAATGATACACATTCTTATATTCTCTCTAGACAAACGGTTATTTTGTATATACAGTATAAGTTTAAACATCTTTTTGTGCGAGGAAGCTCTTCCCTTTGTTCTCCTTCCATACAGACAATTTGAATTATTGTTCACCAACACCCAGAAGAGCACATTTTGTCTCAAAAGGTCTCAACATTTGACAATTAAACCTTCCTTCTCTATAAATCTAATGAAATAAAAAAGGAGAGTCAATAACCCAGTGAGGGTTGGACAGCGTAACTCTGGCTGGATTAGACCAGGACAAAAAACAACAAAAAACATCAGACTTGAAAGCATATGTGACCCAACCCAGATCACACACTTTGGAGCAGATTGAACACTAAAATAAATCTAATTTGGGTCAGTGGATTTAAAAATTGATGTTTTTTCTCTATTAAACTAACAATGCCTTAAAATTAGAATCCTACTGTGTTACACTTCATTTGTTAAGTGACAACGGTTTTGTTAAGTGACACAAACATGCTGCTGAGCTTTTCATTCCTTTTTTAACCCTCTTACAGCTGTTCATTTGCACTTTTCATGATTTTTGAGGCGCCTATAAAAAGGTGATCTACTAATTCCTAATCCTTTGATCCTCTGTCATTTCAAGCTTTTTTAGAATCATATCTCTTTTTAAAGCTCCAAGTACACATCTGAATAAAAAATGGTTAAAAAAGATGCCTACCCTTTAATCTGTGTCCTCTGAACTTGATGGGAAAATTGAAAAGTTAGTGTTTCTTTGGATTCTTCCTTTCTTCCTGTCTGCTCGTTGCTTTGAAGATGCTGTTTTCTGATGTACAAGTGTTGTGCAGAGACCTTCTCATAAAGTGGGGTATTTGTAGAGGAATGTAAGGTGTGGGCTGGGGTTGTGCTTGAACAGGAGGAGGGAAGGACCTCAAAACCAGACTGGACTTGTTCTCTACGTATGTTTCCCTCTCTTTTTCCACCTTAGACCTGCTGTGGTGCTCCAAGGAGTTCTCACCTAAGTCATCATTGTCGATAAACCTCAGGTTCTTTTTAAAAAGATTTGATGATGTCTTGGCATGTTTAAAGTTCATCTAAAACCACACAGAGAGTTCTGTTATTGTGATTACAATGACAATTCTGAGTGACTATTTTTGCCCCGGCTACCATACCTGCACATCCCAGACCACCCCCCTACACCCACCTCTGTCGAAACTGTGATGACGCATGTACGGAGACTAATTTAGGAAATCGAGACAGAGTTGGTTTAGGAATTTTATGCAAGGTAATAAGTGGAGTTTCATGGATCATAAGACAATGAGGAAATAAAAAGGAATGTTGTGAAACCAAAAAGTTTATCCTCTATTAACACATTCAGAAATACGCAGACGGTGACACACAATGTTTTGGTTTGTGTAATACACAGATCCAATTAGATTTTCTTTTGGAGGAGGGTTAAGTGATGGAGCGGCACACAGAGAATGTAGATGCTGTACTGGAATTGTAACGTGTTATATCATTTAATTGTAATGTCATAAGACAATTCCTAACAATGAGGAGCTATTTCTGCTACTATTTTGTGGTTTTACTACAGTTTTGTAGTCCATTGTCTATTTTGAATTTGATCAGTGTTTAATGGAGTTCTTCTACCCCTTCTACTTACTTAGAAGTCAAAGTAATACTCAATAAGTTCTATTATAAGTAAATGTAAGTAACATTTTACTTAAGTAGGCCTAATAGTATAGGAGTGCAAAACAAAGTATTAAAAGTAAAAATACTTATAATGCAGAAATACATGTGTCTCCATATACTATATTATTGTATTATTATTATTATTATTATTATTAGAAGAAGTAGTAGTAGTAGTAATTTATTATTAATTAAAACATGAATAGGTTTTACTGCTAGCTGGTCAAGGTGGAGGTTGAGGTAATTTTTAATATTTTATATACTGTTGGGTAGTTTAATCTATAAAAATACTTCATGTTTTTAGCTCATCGTATGTTTAGAAAGTAAAATCTTAATCTGTAAAAATATGTAAGATTAAAGATGTCAGATAAATGTAGTGGAGTAGAAGTATACTATTTTTACTCCAGTATAAAGTAGCATTAACTTGAAATGCTGACGTAAAGTAGAAATACTACAAATTTAAACTAACTTATATTTAACTAGTTACACATGCACGCTATTAAAACAGACATAAGATTGGTCATTACGTTCTTGTTTTCTGGAATATTTCTTTAATTACTAGCAGATGTGGTAACATGACCAGGAAGAATTAAATGTACTTGTTTTATCGAAATGTAGCTATCAATCCCAGAGACACATGGGTGGAGTCCATCAACAGAAATTCAGGTAAATTACACTTTTTTTTTTTAACCCACAGAAGGTTATTTTAGTCAAAGTTTCCAGTGATGCTAGTTAAGTACTGGGAATGTGTGAAAAATGATGCAAGTGTTTGTTTGTTTTTCTCTGTTCCATCCAATCTATGGCCTCAAGATTTATTCGGCAAACCCATTTTGAGTCTGAATAAAACCTAGAAATATGAGCCTCCAAAAGGTGTTTATTACCGGGCAGGTCAGACGTAAGCGGTGAATGGTATTTTTAGGTTTTGACCTATTTCATACAGTTCACGGTTCAGACTTAGAAATAGAATGAGATGGTTTCACACTGCAGTTCCATTTGCAAACACTCCATGGCGCACTTTGAGCCCTTACTCCATCTAATGTTATCGTAAACAACTGGGGGAGGCGGTTAAGTGACGTACCAGCATGCGTCCAATCAAATTCGACAATTCGAGTTCTAAATTGAAAGATGGGCCAATCATATTCTGAGAAACGTGTGAAGTGCTCGGTTTGATTCAGCCTCCTACGTTACCGTAGACACTTCGGTACACGGCCCTCTTTTAAAGTTCCTGGGGGAAGAGTGGAGGGACTCGGACAAGCCGAAGGAAAGAGGCAAAGCCTGAGCAAGGGGATAACAATTTTCACAATATTCACCCCCAGGAGGACTAGCGTATCACCGAAGACAAGGTTTGGGGACATTTTATCGGTTCACAAATTATATTAGCCACATAGATAACGATAGCTAACTAGCCGTTAAATTTTTCTGCTGCTAGCTAGCTAGTTCATATGTAGCTTACGTTACTTTGCTAGTAGCTAGCTAGCTACCTAGCGAGCTTGGTTAGCTCAAGCTCGCGTAAGCTCATTCATTGTTTTAGTCTGCAAACGTTGCTCGATTAACTAGTGCGAGGCCCTCGTTTGCTAACTAATGTGAGTTAAAACGTAGCTTTATTGCGAGTAACTGTCAGTGCATGTCTTTTTCTTTTTGTTCTTGAAATCTAGCTAAGGTGCAACACGGAAAACCAAGGTCTTGACTACCCGAGAACGTCAGAAAATAAAGAAAATGGCGGAGCCAGACAAATTAAACATCGACTCTATAATTCAGCGTCTCTTGGAAGGTGAGGAGGACCAAAACCACTGTGTAGCAATGTTCTTAATTTATTAGATATCTTGGTATATGGTAGAGAAATGTGCATTGCATATATCGGGTAAGGCTGAAGTTAAAGGTAAGCACGGGATGTTGTAGTAGACTACTTAAGATTTCTATGCCCTCAGACTCGATGGTTGGACTGCAACCCTGCTCTTTACATGTTGTTTAGCTAACGTTAGTAACGCTATTGATTCGGAAAGGTATTTTTATCATAGCCACCCCTTTCTGTTTTCATCAGCGATACAAATACTGCCGATGGAATAAAGGGGACATAGGTGACGTTACAGAGTAAAGTAGCACGAACAAGGAGGAACATCACACAGTTTACGAAAATTACACCTTCTCAAACATTAACGTTACTGGTTTAGGCTTTATGGTTTTTGATTAATGTATTTGCGTTTTAATCGAAGAGATACTTGTATTTCAGCACAGAATAAGATAAATATCCTGCTCTGAATAATTGCTGTTATTAGTTGGAGGATTTGAGAGTGGTCATTTGCGATATGGGAGCGAGGGATTGCTCTGACTTTAAGATGTTCACATTCTTGGACACTGACTTAACGTTACTGTAAGAACAGTCGTGTTATAGTTTTTTTCTACCCCATTTGTAGCGCCTTCTCACCATAGCTTCTCAATTGCATGGATGCAGTTTTGTTGTGCTTTCTGTTTTACAGTTGAGGATCTGATTACAATTCGCAGCCACAACCTTCCCAGAGTGACTTATTAACGTGTCAAAACAAAGATGCTTTGATTTGCACATGTTCACTGTAATACTGTGTGAAACTTCTGTTTGGCCTTCTTGGCTGCGCCCCTGCGGTTTTTTAAGCAACATATAGATTGCTCTTATTATTTATTCATTCTCAATGAGGAATATTTTATTCGTTATTGCATATGTTAGGGTTGTTTTAAAAGTATTTATTTAGTTGCAACTAAAAATATTGGCGTATTATTCAAGTTTCATTTTGCATATGATTCAAGAGACATTTTTAGGCAGAAATGGAGTAATTGGTAATCTGCATTGGCTCTACAAATCCGACATAAATCTTTGCTCCAATGCCAAATGTATACAGTGTGCAGAGATTAATTTGTTATGGTTGGAGTTGCTTGTGTGTGGGGGAAAGCAGGGCTGTTTCATCTTCACATCCACATGACAATTGTGTAATAGGAGACCTGAGGATATCAAATACAAGCACAGTGTTGTTCACACCTAACTGCACAGTTAATCTAAAGCACAAATAGAAGGTTTTGGCCTCTGTAGATGTCCTTGTGGGGCAAATGCGCTATGTGGGAATTATGCCTCCTTCACACTTAGTGTTCCCGTATGGAACTCTTGGTATACAGACATTTTTGTAGGACTGTTAGACAAAAGCAACAGCACGTATGTTGATTAGTGCCTGAACTAAGCGAACTGTCATCTGCTCTCTCTTCCCGAGCAACTGGAACAGCGACAGGACATCATCACTCACAAAGTCATGGTAACCAAGTAAAAGGGGCGAGTACTACTTGTCATCAATCTTAGGCAAAGTGATAAACAGCAACGAAAGCCGCAACATGAAATCCGCGCTCACGCGTGTCCCGTGAAATACGAAAGCTACCGTTTATTAGAAAAAATCATTGTGGACACTGAATTTGATCAATTTACTGTTTATTAGACCCCAGATGAGACAATAAGCTAACGTTAGCAAAAGCTGCCGTCCCTCTGCCTCCCCGCTGCAGGAGACACTGTATTCCTCCAACACGCTGTGGTAACGTTAGCTACTGTTTTGAAACCATTTACCAGGTTAGTGGGGGTGCATACCCAACTAGTAATGTTCAGTCAGCGTTTTGTTTTGTTGTTAAACTGTTTGTAAAATGAACGGTGACTTAAAATCACTGGTTTCAGTTAACCTTCCTGCGGTACTGTCTATTTGCTGGATAGTTTCAAGGTAACAGTCGAGAACTAACATTAGCAGATAAGCCCATCAGCGGCAACGTTATTGTTCATATTTTGGCAAAATATTTCTGAGTGTAGTGGTCATAGTGACTGAAAGTGTGATGTGAGATGCAAAAAAGAAACTACACGCTGTTTTCAGATAACGTTGATTTTTGATTTTCAACAGAAACTGTTGACCCCTGCTGCAGCTGAAAAACTTTCTAGAGGAAACACTGCTTCTGAAAGCTATATTGTGTAAGAATTTCTCCCATCTAGCGGTGAAATTATAGAGGACAACCAACTGATTAATTTCTAGCTCCTCCCATTCCAAGCGTGTTTTAACTCCTATAGTGGCCGTATTATTCATTTATTAAAACGGCTTCCAGTACGCATCAATGTGCGTTCCTTACAGTATGTTACTTTTAGAAAACAATTACAAATTGCATTTAGTTATTCAATGTAATTCTTTATTTGGAATAATCCCTAGAGATGTGACATCTCGTTTTCGAGGGGGTCCTTAAAGGCAAAGTAAATATACAGTACATTCACATTTAGACAAAAAAGCTTGAGGGGACATAATAATAGTTTAACAAAAACATACACCCCGAACATACACACATACTGACAAACAAAAACAAAAGCTCTCCATCACGCCAAAATCACCCATATTCTCCCCATCCAACCAATAAATATTAAACAATAAAACAGTTATGGTTATTAATATATATTTAGTCAGTTAACATGTTGGTTATGGCCTCTGTATAATTTAATAATACTTTTAAATTTTGCAGCATGGTGGCTCAGTGGTTAGCACTTCTACCTCAAAGCAAGAAGTTCTTGGTTTGAGTCCAGGTTGTTCTGTGTGTAGTTTGTATGTTCTCCCCATGTTTGGATGGGTTTCCTCCGGGTGCTCCATAAAGACATACTTGCTTGGTAGGACTATAGTTGAAAAGTAGCCAATTAGCTAACACTGACACATTTACAGAAATGTTGATTAATGTGCATTGTCCTACTCAAATAAATACATCTAACATCAGCTATCGGGTTCCAAAACGAATGCAAGCTAATTTTAGTCGAGTATCCGTGGTATCATTATTCTGTATATTGTACGAGATTAATGGTGATTAATTGTGTGTGAGTAATTTCCAGGTATGTCCCTCCTTGGCTAATTTATTTTAAAGATGGGAGGCATAAATGGCTGCCGCCATTCAAGTGACTTGCTTATATGTATTCTGACTGGCAGATTCTACGTTTACAAGAATACTTAGATCATTTGGAAGTAATTACACCATGAATGAGCACATATTTTTGAAAGAACGTTTTTTTTTTTTGTTGGTGGTAAGAATCACCTCAAAAATTACACACTGTAGCTTTAAATACCAGCCCTTCATGATCGGCCTAAACTGAGCTGTTGGTGGTGATTAGGATTATTCACAAATATGTAGATATGCAACGTGCAGTCATTGTGCCTCCAGGGAGTTTGACTTTGACTGTGGACCCTGTCTATCTGCTGGGCAGTGTTTTGTATATGGATTTTTATACTTGGGCCGTGACAAGGTTGTCTGCCAAACGCAGGGGAAGACAAATAAGCATGATAGTGGCAGTATTTATATCCTCTTATGTAACTCACTTGACTTTTTGTTTGCATTTGTAGTATTATTGCGGAGAATAACAACTCACTAGTTAATATTACTGTTGTGTTGGTCCACTCTGTTCAAGGCTAGTGAAGAGTACTTGTCACACTGCAGGTGCTGCATCAAAAGATTGATAAATTATATTCCACACCAGAGGGCTGTTTCACACAAGCAGAATTCAGAACTCTGGGAAACGGATAAAGCGAGGCTTGACCTAGATTAATCAGTGCGTCCAGGCTATATGCGTTTCACATTGGCCAAGCCAAGTTGAGGAGGTGCTACTAGGTCAAGCCAGGTGTAATTAATTCAGATTATTGATGTTGATTATTGATCTTCAACAGACTACAAAGTCAATCACAGACTTACTGATGCTGAATAAACAACTTAAGTGACACAGTCATAGTTAGACCATTCAAGGAGTTACTTAAATGGTGTAACTTCAGTCACTGAATGGTTCAATTTCAATTTTTATTTATAGTATCAATTCATAACAAGAGTTATCTCAAGACACTATACAGATAGACCACACACCAGAATTTACAAGGACCCAACAGTTCTAGTAGTCTCCTCCAGAGCAAGCAACAGTGCGACAGTGGCGAGGAAAAACTTCCTTTTAAGCAGAAACCTCGGTCAGACCCGGGCTCTTGATAGGCGGTGTCTGACGGGTCGGTTGGGGTTGGAATGAAGAGTGGCAATAACAAAAATGGAAAAAATTAGTAGTCTGTAGCAGTTCATGGCATAGCAGGACGCTGTGCGGCATTACAAGGCACAGCAGGACAAGGAAATGTAGCATGAAGATCAATTACAACCACTAGCCTAAACCACTATGCTAGAATATGAAAATGTAGGCTGTATTATGCACACATATCTCTCTTATATGGCCCAACATAGGCTGTAATATTAATTTCCCGAATTACATCTCGTCTGCTAACTTTTCAAGCAAAGCGTGCAACTGATATTTTTTGTGCAAATAACAAGTATCTCCTTGAATGGTATAATTGTGACAGTTTCAGTACAGTTGTTAGTAACTATCATTCAGTCAGCCCACTATTGTCTGCCATGCTTCTTTCTTCCTGTTTCATTAGATTAGATTAGATTCAACTTTATTGTCATTACACATGTACAGGTACAATGCAACGAAATACAGTTTAGAGAATTTAGAGAGCCTTTGAGCCGCAGCTAGTGAAAGCGCCGCCACACGCACTCTACAACGGCGATGTTTTCTTTTTTACATATTGTATGGTTTCCTTCCTCGTATGGAGATAAGAGACTCTGAAACTAGAAAGAGAATGTATCATTCAAAGGCCCACTGTAAAGCATGACTGTAATACAATGTAGTTTATTGATCAGTTAGGCATATTTCTTAAGTTCATAGCAGAGAAGTGATCTCAGTGAAATACAAATGTTTTTCATGAATGTACAGTAAGCTACACTATATATAATGATTGGTGCAGTAAACTAGGACTGTAATTTGAGAGCAGTGTATACATTTGAAACCTAATGCTGCAAAAATGCCAAATAAAATACACATGCATGTGGAAGATATGTTTATATAGGACTCTAGCTATTTCCCTTATCACTGACTTATGACTTAATCAGTCATATCAGCAGCTGCAGTGATATATATTCAAACAACAATATGAAATAAACTAAATGGTAAAATGTATTTGTAGAGCACTTGTCACACATAAAAAATCTGTGCTTTACATAAATAATACAAGAGTATAACTTATTATTTAAAATAATTAAAATAAAGTGTAGACAGGTCAACCCAAAAATTGTTTAAATGAATAAGTATTTAACTGAGCCCACAAAAACAGCTGAATGTAAGGGCGGAGGCGACGCATTCCACAGTCTCGGTGCAACTAACTCAGAAGATTGATCACCATGGGTCTTGGGTCAGAGATCAGGTGATGAGATAAATGCATGTAAAAGCATCTGAAGTTCAGCAGTTGAAACTACATAGCTCAGATTTCTAATATTTCTTAAGTCAGGGAAAAAAGTGGACAGCAGAGCAAAGATGCCCAATACATTGCATGATTGTGGGGACAAGCTTTTCTAGTATAGAAGTGAGATGTCTCACTCTGTAGCTAAAACAGAGACCCAAACACAGGATGAAAACCGTATCTGCAGCAATATGGTGTTTTTTTTTGAAAATTAAACCATGTAAACCTATTCTGGTACAACTTAAAAATACAATTAGAAACCTGAAAAGGAGCATAGTATGGGACTTTAACACAATAGGCACCAGGGTTAATCAAGCCTGCTTTTAGCCTGGTCTGGAGCACGCTAGCAGCACTGAATAAATCTCCATTCTAATTTATGTGCCACGGCTTTCATGAAATAGTGTCAGGGCTAAATTCAGCCAGGAAAACTGGAAAATCCCAGCTAAATCCGCTATCTAGGTTTTGTAAAATAGCCCCCAGCTCAGTCTCCTATGGCTACAACAAGGTAACCCTCTAGATTGCTAACTGTGTTTTGAGACCAAACCAATTAAATGTGGTTGGATAATGAGCAGTTTCAATTGGATTACATAGATCTAGAGTTTCACTTAGCTCTGGGAGTGTGTGTTGCTAATGCAGGTCTGGAGAGCACGACATCACATAAGCTCAGCCAGAACACCCAGCACTGAGTCAGGACTGCTGGACCAAACCAACTGTTGATTCCAGCACTCTCCGCACCCAATGGCTTTTCTGTTGTGCTGGACCGGCTCTTTGTTTTCTGACCCCTGAGTGGAAAGCCTTTTGTCTGTATCCCTCACGATAAGCTTACTGTTGCCCACTGGCCCTGTGGCTAACTTTGGAGTAAGCTCTATCAGGGCTTAGCCTTCTCTAATCCAGGTTTAAAGTGAAGAGCAGCACTGCAGTATTTACACCTACTTTCCACTGTTTAAGACTTTTGATCTATTTGAGGTCTACTCGCCTCCCTTTCCATTAAAACAATCTGTTTTACTAAAAGAGATGGTTTGATTAAGACCCAGGTTCTCTGCTTGTGACAATCATACAAAATGAGTGAAGGACATCTGTGATTTCCTCAAGTGAAGATTGGACAAAAAACATGTCCACTGTACCGATGTTTCCTTATGTAGGCAAATATATGTTTTACAATTTTCAGCAATTATTTTTCCGTGATTTGTGAGATCTTTACTCCCAAATTGTTTACATCTAATTTAATCCAGCTTTGTCTAAGTGATGTGATGTCAATAATCAGACTGATCTCATGAAATGGTGGATGCATGACATGCCCATTCGTACGCCATTATTGGCATTTTATCAAGCTGCATACTTGTTCTTTTTAGCCCGTTTATCAGCGCCGTTGGGCCTCCATTGACTTACATTGCCTTGTGATAGCGTGTTAATTTTACACCGTTGCGAGTAGTATGAAAGGGCAAAAAATCCATACAGGACTTTCACCCAGGAGACCGGGGATCGTGACCTGTGTAACATTTCCTTAAACTTAACGTTTTTCTTGTTTGTTTTTTTTAACTAAAGCCTTTCTTTGTTTCTTAAACCCATCAGTCAGTTTCTTTTTACTTTACTATAGCCAAAAAAGCTTCAAACTACTAACTAAAAAACTATTAATTACATCATGAATTTTAGATGCCAAAAGTTATTGGTGTTGCATTTTTCCTGACACATAGGAGAGTTTGGAGACTATTTGACCAATCACTGGAAAACTTGAGTGCACACAGTGATTGTTTTTCTCTCTGCTTCACAGTTTTCATCTGACAGACATAAGCATTTTTTACCCAAAGGAAACCTGCAAGTAAAATGAAATGACATGTTGTACATGAAGATTTAATCCTTATTCGTTTGAATGCTGCTCTCTTGGCATTAGTATATGAGTTCAAACTAGTATTTTGTAATGAAGTAGGGTATATTTGTTCTAGGTAAGTGCTTAATAGTTAAAGTAATTGTGATCTCCGTATTGACCAGGCAGCTATCATTTCAGACATACGTTTGTAGCTTTGCCCCTGAATGTGCTTGTTGATGTGCCATTAGTAGGAGGTACAATTACAAACGTGATATTGTGAAACAAATCTGTTTTGATAGTTCTGTTATTATTCCGCCTTTTGATTGTTTGGCATTTAAAGGTGAAAGCTTTTGTCTGAGACATTTAGTTGTCTGTTAAGTGGTGAACACCTAACAACTACACACACCCAAGCTCTGTTCACACCCAGCATTAAAATGAATGCCTACATTACCTGTTCTGTAGGCCGTGGCATAATTAGTTGGGTGGAAGGGAGATTTCTCATAGGTAGGCTTGTACAGTTTGTCTCTTTTGGCACCAAGCAACCAATCTAGGAACGGGTGAATCCATCAGTGATACAAACAAACAAACAAGATTCAAACTCCATCAAGGGCAGTCTTGCGTATAGCTGCTGTCGACACACAGTTGCTGAGATATAGTCGCGTGGCCTCACGTACGCCCTACGGTTGGCTTGTCACTGTGCAGATACTTCGATAGTGATACTTTAACTTTTTAGAATTTGAGGGTGCCTGTGAGACTACAAACTCTTTTTCTTTTTACGAGGGGTATTTTTCTGTTGCTGTCATTCACACTGCACTCCTACCTTTTCTAGCACTTGAGCCACAACAACATGTATTTTTTAAGTTAAATAATTTAACTTAAAGTTAACTGATTAACTATCAGGCTACCAAACGGTTTCCTTTTTTATAAATAAAAAAAGTCGTTATCATGATTTGTGTTTGGCTTCATTGAGTTTGTGGTTAAGTGTGAAAAACCATGAGAGACTAGACAAACCTGCTGCATTCTCCAGATACATGAGGTAGGCCATGGTATGTCATGTATGTATGTCATTGTTTCCCACAGAATTCGAGTTACAAAGTTGTATTGTATATTTTTTGCATTCTGATTAGTTTTTCAATGATAATCTTCAGATTTTCTTTTATTGGTCATTGATGAGGGGTTTTAGGGGAGGGGCCAAGGATAGTGCAGTTTACATAATAATCCAATAAGCAATGAAATAATAAGAATTTATCCTTTTTAAATATTAAAGCTTTAGTGTGTAACTTTTTGATATTGGTTAATGTCTGTTACGTACAAGTGTGATGCTGCCACAAAGAAATTAATGGTGGGAATCACTGCTTACCATTCTGTGTTTACATTGCATATGAAAAGAGACCAAATTATGTGTTTGCAATGACTGTGCAGCAGCTACATTAGCTAGAGGGGGAAGTGGCTTTCATGTCTTTCTACTAGCTTGGTTTTGAACTGTCACCTAAGCAGAAAGCTGTGCCTTTGAGGCTGACTACGTCAGAATAGTTTCCATTGATCCGGTTTTCTCAGAAGCTGTATCTCTGTAACCCGCGGTCGTCATACTCGGATTCTAGTCAGAATGTGAGTCTGATTCTGCTCCACTGGGCCGCGATTATGGGGCGTGTTTCAACCGAAAATGCCTCTGCACTCAACTGGATGGACCAACCAATAATGATGCAACCAATCAGAGCATCGGAGCTCAACTGTCAACCAAACTCAACACCGACGAGAGCGGGACACTGTATCATCTCCATAGCAACCACTCTTATCACAATGCACAATGCCCCAATGCAGGGGCGGCTGTGGCTCAGTGGTAGAGCGGTTGCCTGCCAATTGGAAGGTTGGTGGTTCGATCCCCGCCCCTGCAGTCATTGTCGAAGTGTCCTTGGGCAAGACACTGAACCCCGAGTTGCCCCCGGTGCTGCGCATCGGAGTGTGAATGTGTGTGAGTGTTTATCTGATGAGCAGGTGGCACCTTGTACGGCAGCCCCGGCCACAGTGTATGAATGTGTGTGAATGGTGAATGTTTCCTGTAGATGTAAAAGCGCTTTGAGCAGTCGTTAAGACTGGAAAAGCGCTATATAAATACAGCCCATTTACATTTACATTTACTTTTTACTGTGATTTAAGGCTTTGTTCTAATGCCGCGTTGCGCTCTCTCTCTCTCTCTCTCTCTCTCTCTCTCTCTCTCTCTCTCTCTCATTTATTTATAAATATATATATATATATATATATATATATATATATATATATTAAAAAAAAAAAAAATGGAAATGTCAATTCTCCAGGAGCAGCCACCTTTTGTTTTAAACAAATTCTTCAACCCAAGCGCTTTTTGGTGACATGGTTGATTCCGTTCCTTTTGATCATCTGTCCATCATCGCATAAAGCCAGCCTTGACAACCCAGTGAGGGCTAGAATAGGACAGATTTTTAAACTTCACTGTAGCTGGTTCTGGTTTTCAACTTTGCCCCAGGTGTGTCTTTTAAAACAGACGGAGACAACTTCTCTCTTTTGATGCTTTATTGAGATCAAGCAACTGTAGAAACATGGCCGTGGGTAGCTATGGTATGGTTGTGCGTGGTTCCGTAAAGAAATAACATTGTAAAGGCTACCATACACCATACACAAGGCATAGGAATTGTAGTAGAGTCAACTTTGTTGTCATTGTGCAGAGTACAAAGACAACAAAATGCAGTTATATAGCAAATAACAATAAACCCACTATTAATTACATTATCTTAAAGCAGTGTAACTACTTCAGCGTGTAAATAAGGCACCTAAAATACAAACATAAGCAATGGCTATTATATTGAATCAACAGCATCATGCAATTTAGCTAGCAGGTGAAGAATACAAACAACAAAAATCAACAGTTAACTTAATTTAAAATTTGCAAGAATTATAGACTATGTCCTTTGTTTTTATTTTTTTACAGCTCTCAACAAAAGGTGTGTCTATGTGGTGTCCTATGAAATGCCTGTCCCTTATCTCTGCTTTTTCAGTCAAGGGCTCTCGACCAGGGAAGAATGTCCAGCTGACCGAGGGTGAGATCCGTGGCCTTTGCCTAAAGTCCCGTGAAATCTTCTTGAGCCAGCCAATCCTGCTTGAACTAGAGGCTCCCCTCAAAATCTGTGGTGAGTTTTGATGTAGTTCCAACAATGCATCAAGAAGGTCAAGTTTGAAATACCATGAAGTCATAAAGAGGTTACACAGACTCTGATGCAAGAGAAGATGATCACCTGAGATTTTGTTTATGATTAACTAGACAGTTTGCTCATCTGTAAATGCCAGTTTTATCAGTTGATAAGCAGCTGCACCCAGCAGTGACTGTATGGTGTTTTAATTGCACTCCTCTGCTGCCCTCTGCAGGTGATGTCCATGGTCAGTACTATGATCTGCTCCGGCTGTTTGAATATGGAGGCTTCCCCCCAGAAAGCAACTACCTGTTCCTGGGTGACTATGTAGACAGAGGGAAGCAGTCACTGGAGACTATCTGCCTGCTTCTAGCCTACAAGATTAAATATCCAGAGAACTTTTTCCTGCTGCGTGGAAACCACGAATGCGCCTCTATTAATCGAATCTACGGCTTTTATGACGAGTGTAAGTGCGGAGTACTTTTGCTAACAGGAGAAATGTAAAATCTGCTCTCTTAAATGTTGCACTAAGGTCTCATCTGGCCTTTTTTTGTTGGTAGGTAAGCGGCGGTATAACATTAAGCTGTGGAAGACCTTCACAGACTGCTTCAACTGTTTACCTGTGGCTGCCATTGTAGATGAGAAAATCTTCTGCTGTCATGGAGGTCGGTGTTCTTAATATAAGAAGTTATGAGGATAAGGTGATACACATTGGATAATAACCAGACTAAGATGGGCATTTGATTATTCTTCAGGCCTCTCCCCTGATCTTCAGTCTATGGAGCAGATCCGCAGAGTAATGCGACCCACAGACGTGCCTGACCAGGGTTTGCTGTGTGACCTGCTGTGGGCTGATCCAGACAAAGATGTGCTGGGCTGGGGGGAAAACGACCGTGGTGTCTCCTTCACATTCGGGGCAGATGTGGTTGCCAAATTTTTGCATAAACACGACATGGACCTAATATGCAGGGCGCATCAGGTAATGTGTAGCCAGGAGGCCTTGTGCCCCTGCCAACTAAAGCTGTGGGACGTGCATTTGTCTTCTAAAAGTGGTGTATTTTTTATTTTAATTTTTTAGATTAATTTCAGTATAAATTCACAAGAAAAGTAGGTGATTAGTTTAAACATGCCAATACATAATGTTGTTTATTACTATCCATGTAGACGATAAGTATAGTAACAGTTGGTGTTTAGTTGAATATCTGACCGTGTTACTTCACTCAACCAACTGGACTAAACGGTACCAACAAGCGAGTCACCGGCTGATCATTTTCTTGCTTCAGTTTTTTTGCCCGTGGTGTTGACCATCTCTTTTCTGTCCCCAGGTGGTAGAAGACGGTTATGAGTTTTTTGCAAAGAGGCAACTTGTCACCTTATTCTCTGCTCCCAACTACTGTGGAGAGTTTGACAACGCCGGTGCTATGATGAGTGTGGATGAGACACTCATGTGCTCCTTCCAGGTGTGTAAAACAGAGCCTTTGTCTGTACTTTTACTTTTGTAATAAAAAAACATGTTATGTCTTTGTATTGCACTGTTCAGGAGTAGCACTCCTGAACAGCACCCTCAATTTTGCTTTCTTCTGTACAATCACATTAAAGGCTTTCTATTTTATTTCTATGTATTTTGTATACCAGTATTGAACCAAGATTATGCAGTATGGATCATAAATAAATTCTAGGGAATGGAATGTATTTTTCCTTTGTATTTTCCTTTTCTACTTCAAGTGTACCTATAATTAAAGATAAATACAAAAAATCTGATTTTTCTTCTACAGTCAATCATTATAGAGGTTAGTTTTTACGTCTATCAAACTAAATGAGAATTTCTCTATCTCTTGCAGATTCTGAAGCCAGCAGATAAGAAATTGTATCCTTATGGAACTGGAGGAATGGGATCTGGGAGGCCGGTCACCCCGCCGCGAAATTCAGCCAAGGCCCCCAAGGCCAAGAAATAACAGATGCTGGATCCCCCTCCCACAACCTGCCACCTTCCTCTCTGACCAACACTTTTCTTTCTTTTTCCCCCCTCTACCTCCCCAGACTGGGTTGTCCCTTGTCACCATACGGCAACAAAGCAGACAAGTGTCTGGGGTTCAATCATGTTTTTTTCTCTCTAAACCAATTTTTAACTGTTTGTTTGGCTGTTTGCGTGCTTTTTTGTGTGTGTGAGTGTGTAAAGAATGTGAGAATGATACAGAGGAATTTGCTGTATTCTGTATGTATGTTTATTTTTTTCCACTTGTACCCTCTGTTCTGTTTTTCTGTTGTAAAGATGGGTTTTTGCTCATCTGTGATGTAATGTCAAACCTGGGCGCAGGAGAGGAAGGGAAGGGGAGAGAGAAAGAGGAGCCTTAGCTGTTTATGTCAAGGCCCTGCACTGTTTAATGCTAAACACAAGCTTTTGTACATCCTGTTTTAGAGGTCTGTGTGATGGGAGGGGGGGGGGGGGTTGAGGGGAGGGGGGATGGGATGGGATGGGATCAAATTCTACGGTCAAATGGTAACGGCACATACCACACACACTGGGCGCACAGGTGGATATATGTGCAGATTAATCTTTTTTCAATGAGATTTTTTTTTCTCTTCCCTTTTACAAACCAATGATTTGAGAACACGGTCATGGATGTGAAATAGTTTCGCTTATGTCTATTTTTTTTCTTCTTTTTTTTTCTTCTTCTTTTTTTTTTTTAGATACATGAAACTGGCATGAGTTCATTTCCTTTTTTTTCTTGTTTTTAGCTCACTAAAAGTTGAAGATGAATAAAAATAACCATGTATTTGAATCATGCCATCATGCTGATCACTTTGTGTTTGCCATTGCTTTGTTATGTTCGTCAGCAACCTTTGCCATGCATTGTGGCGATGCATGTCTTGAGTGTTGTAGCTTGAATTGACCATACAGCAGCTTAGAAGAGATGTCTTATGAATTAGACTTACCCAAATGTAGATGCTGAAAAGTGTAATTTTGGGCAAGTTTATACTTTGTTAAAAAACAAAGTGGCATTTCCCACGTTGCTTTAGTGTGAAAGATGATGATGATCAGGGACTGTAGGAGAGGAAAGCCCGAAGCTGGTCTCAGAACCAGATGTTGCCTGTTTTATCACAAAAATAGATATTTGATTAGATAACTCTTCAATGCAAAATGTCTATTTCAAATGAATGTGAAGTACACCACGATTTATCTGGCATTTAATCTATAGTGAACTTGAACCTGAGTATACTCTAGACGCCTACTGTACTGAAGAGGAAGTGACATAAATGTTTTTCCGTATTCTGTGAACAAAAAGAAAAACTATCAAAGGGGGATGAGATGGTAAATCGTTGCTCTGACCTTTCCAGTTTGAAGTGCTCTGTTTAAGACCACTTTCGTTTAGTTGTTCATAAAAACAAAGAGTGTGCTTATTTTAATCTAAACCCACACCAAATGAAGGTTGCATGGAAGCTACAACTGGAGCAATAAACAGTGGTGTTTGGACTAAGTAATAGACAGTCCTTTAAACTTGATGGGGAATCGGGGCACAAAATCATTGTTTCACTATAAACATGAAAATATACTAAAGGTATTCATGCACAGGAAATTCCCAGTCAATCTATCTTAAAGTTTTGGTTGTGACAGGTAATTCCCAGATGAACAATTACCACTTTATAGCAATTAGTATTTAATTTTGTATGCTTCTTAAATTGTGCTGGTTAAACGATGAGCAAGAAAATTGCAATTTCTTGGGACAGCGATCATCATTCTGACTTTATTTTAGTAGTTTACTGTTTACGTAAGCATCAAGAGCCATAGACGGAGAGAATCAAAATAAAAAAAATATGTATGTGCGGATCCTCTGACAACTGTGAACCCCAAGACATAATCATGCTGATTGAATTCAGATTCAAAAATACACTTTTTTTCACTACAGTAATGTCCCAAATGGGCCATTTTTCATTCCCTCTACTGTACATTAAGTTGGCAAACAGGGTGTCCAAAGTGAAAGCAGTCCATACTGCTGTTGCAACTGGTAAAAATATATCTTTCTACAGTGTTTCAGGGTATCTCACTGGCCATTTCTAAAACCCCAACACCCCCCCCCCCCCCCCATTTGTCTGCTGTCTGTCCTCATTTTCCTGCTCTCTGTCTAAATATGAACACATGCGACTACAGCTCTCCTGAAGCAGTACATAAGCACATAGTTAAACAGAGGGTGGGGAAGCTGCATTCAGCTGTCATCCTGCCATACTGTTCTCCCTCTTAGCAAGAGGTTTTCAACTCAGTACCTCAGAAAGCAAATGTTTAAAAAAAAAAATCTAAATGTAATTAAGCTTTATTTAGAATCCTGTGTGGCTTTTTAACAATTCACATACAGCGCAAATATTGTGTAAGAGAGAGCAGGTGAAATAAGAAAAATAGCAATCGGATCTCGATTGTGCTTAAGTGCATTTCACATCCAGTTAGATCAACTCAGGAAGTGAAATTAAAATAAATGGAATGAGGATATTGTATTTATATTCATATTGTAAGTAAAATACATCAATAGACACCATTATCACAGGATATTTACAAGTCAGATGACTTGCAGCTTCCGTTCTCGGTTTAAGGTGGCTAAAATGAAATGAGTTCAAGCCCACCTTTTGTGGATAATGTGATGCAGGAAGTCTTTTAGGGTAATAATAAAGTTAATTCAAGGCGTGAGCGCCATCTTGTTGTAAAGACCATTTCCAATAGATTATGTCTTAAACAATGCAAAACTAAGTGTCTCCTGTAAGAGATAATACAGTGCTGAAACATGACGGAACTTGTAGATATCTGTCTTCTATAATAAATGGTCCAATAAAGACCACTTTCATTTCCATTTTCATAGCTGTATAAACCTCTGCTTATGTATTTTTTTTGTTACTCTATATTTACTGTTGTCATTACCTCTAAGAATCTTCTCTTTAATAACTTTTTTGTTCACATTGTTTTCACTGACAAATTTAATGCTAGATACTGCTGGCTTATTAGTGTAGGATTTTTTTAATCAATCAGGGATGTTTTTGCACCATGCACTGTTGCTGGGTAGATATGAAATGATTAGATTATTACAATTAAGGAAAAGAAACAACAGAATTTAAAGGTATTTTTTAATTTGTATTTGATTTGTTTTCAAGTCAATCACAAGTTGTCTCTGTTACAAGGTAGAAATAAAACATAGAATTTGTATATTTGTGTCTGGTTTTCTTTTCACGTGGACATGACTACAATGTGAGACACTATATCTTCATGTCCTTCTGGCCTCCAGGCCGATTTTTCTCTCTTATTTTCTTTTTCGGAGGCTGCCTCTCCCGTCTGTCAAACAGTTTTGCATGCGTCAGTAGCAGAAATATCACCTGGCTCACACAGGGACAGCACACAGACACTTTTCCAAATCAAAAAGAGACAGTCGGCCAGTTTAGTATGACGAGTTTAATGAAGAAGTAAACACAACACAGCCTTTCTCCGCCCAGGCTGCCAGGCTCTTTCTTCCTCTTCTGTTTAAAAAAAAATGGGTGCTGAGGTTAGGACGCCATGCTTGTGTGTCTGTCTTTGCCATCTTTATCTTTTCCCCCTTTGTTCATCTTTTCTGGTTTTCTGCCACTTGCTGGGATTATAAGTGTGAGGCATCCTGTGAGTACTGTAAGAAAGTGATGTGAAATAGATACTTTGAATCTAGTCAAATTCTAAACTACCGTCAACTGAAATATAGACAAACCCAGAAATTCTCTGAAAAATCTATTCAATTTCCTGGCACAAAAAGATCAAATCTGAATGAATAAATGTATGACAGAAAAGAGTTGGAAATGACAGATGGAAATAGGATCTTATTTGTTGTAAGGCCTGGCAATGTGAGACTAGTTTGCATGTTAGACAACACAGTACTTTAAGTGTATAAATATAAAAACAGGAGATGCGTTAGAAAGTATACTGAAAGAAAGCCCGAAGTCTTTAATGGCAACAAATGCACATGAAACATCTGCTGGAGGGAAACTTGCCATACGTGCAACATTAACATAAGGTGGCTTTTGACGTTGCCTGTGATGGTCCTGCATGTGCAGCCTGATGTTCTCTGCAGTAAAGTCACAACCTGCCAGCTCGTAAAACTTTCTGTTGATTTATGAATCAGACTTTTGCACTAAGGAGGTGGACAATAGACTCATTGATAACTGTAAAACTGAACCAGAATCTGTGATTCATGAATTACTTAAGCCCCATATAAAATACCTCAGCTAAGGTATGTACTAGTGTGTGACTTAAAGATCATATCCCGATGTTGTTGACAGGTTAAATGCAAAACTATGTGGCTATAGGCTATGTAACTACTGTTAATATTGCCAATTCTTAAAATTCTACAAAGAAAGAAATAAGTGCATGTCTGTTTTTAAAAGAGAGTCAGGATCTAAACAACAATGTGCACATACTGCTGTTTAAAAGTTAACTTTGAACCTTTAAAGGCACGATCAGTGATCATAATGTAAACAAAACTCAGACCACAAGATTGGAACATTTTATCACTTTCAAATAGATTGCAGCCATTTAGTTGATAAACTGATACTAAACCACAACTCAATCCCTCACTAATGTTTTTGATGGTGAGAACGTTTTGATGAGTCTGCAAATACAGTAGTAAACAGGCTTAGATTTTCAACTATGATAAGGTTGAGAAAGGCATCTCTTTCTAATCCCGTTCATTATTAGTGTTTTTAAAATGTGAATGACCAAAAACAAAAATACTGCTGGCCCTTTAATTAGAACTACACCGTGATTATACACACTACGTAACAACAGTTTCTTTCTCTGGGTCACATGCACACTTAATTCCAACAAGCTTTGAACGACCCTGAATCTTTCGAGGGCAAACCTACGTACTGGATCTTCTGCAATAACTATTCTAGTGCAATAATAACAATTCTTACCAGAAATGATTACATGTATTTTAGTGCAATAAATACACTTGTTCTAGTTAAAAAAAAAAACATTGTGTTAAATAATTGTACTTATTATTTCAGAACCATAGGCTGTCGGCTGTAAATATTTGTATGCTGAAGTTTTTTTTTTTTTTGTGGTGTCTTGTTTTGGCACTGATATCGCCCCTGTATTATTTGCAATGACAATAAAGGCTTTTTTTATTCTATCTATTTCAGCTAACTATTCAAAACGAATTCACTCTCAGCGTTGCTTATTCCTCATTACAACTAGATTATAATTAAAGCTCATTGCTTAAACCCTGATTACAGTCGGCTAGGTAAATGTAATAAATTTGTCCATTCGAAGTTAAATTGTAGGCTACCTCTCTGGAACTCTAATCCAAGACGTTGAATTACTCACTAATTACAATTTAATGCAAATACGAACTGTTCTTGTGAAACCCGTCTATGAGCATGTGATTTACAGTACAGGCACTATAAATGTTTCCAGTAGCAGGCAGGTTGTGGTATTGCTCCGGGTGACAGCATTCCCTGTAAGCTGTTAGTGTGAGTGATTATGTTGGCAGCCAAATGGAGGCCACTGTACCTCTGCTCTGTATCAACAGTGTAAACCCAGAGTAGACCTAACCACAAGGCCTCGCCCATAAAACGCCTGCCCAACCACAGAGCTCAAAACACTGGATTTGTAAAATTGACCTTGACATTAGCGAATAGAGGAGCGTGTGGGCGGGGTCAATAATAGTTTGGTTGCACTGGACGTTGCCCGTCAACTTTTGCTACTCGATGAGCGCTGTGCAAAGCTAGTCAGCTAACTACATAACACATTCACTTTTAAGCTAGTTCGTCGTCGTGTGTGTTGTGCATTTCTGACTTTTGTATTTCAGCTTGGGATTTGCAGTCGTCAACAAACCAACGCATTTCAGA
Source organism: Etheostoma cragini (assembly GCF_013103735.1). Classification (NCBI taxonomy): domain Eukaryota; kingdom Metazoa; phylum Chordata; class Actinopteri; order Perciformes; family Percidae; genus Etheostoma; species Etheostoma cragini. The sequence goes on from NC_048421.1 coordinate 16,749,739, forward strand.
AGTCACGAGGAGACTCCATTTTCGTAAGCGACTGACCAGGCTAGCCAGAAAGACGGCGGAAAGCTAGCTGGTTAGGTTGCTAGGCTAACTTTCCCTGCCAGGCGAACGAGAGCAAGAACAAGCGGACAGCTTGCGATAAATCGTTTATCTGTTGATAACATCGTTGGCTACAGAAGACTCCCGGGTATGTTTTCAAAAACCACACTACCAGTATGAATCACGGTGGAAGCATATTGCTTTACAGTTCGGCAACGATCTGATGCAGTCATGTTACGTTGGCTGCAGACCGTTAGTGCTACCATAATGTTAGCTTCTTCACTCCTCAGCTGATAACCCCGCATATTTTCCCAGAAAGCTGACACGCTAAGCTAATGGAAGCTAATGTGCGCTTAGTAGCATTCCTAACATGCACGTAACGTTACTATTTACTGGTTTCTGTAAACATAGGGTAACGTTATACAATACAAATCCAAACGGCATTGCATGACAGGGTTGTGAGCCAAATTAAAGCAAGTGGGCTAGTTCTAATGCCATTTTCAGACAGGATCTGCTGCACAACTCGTAGAAGGTTGTGGTTTGTTGTTGTTGTCATAGCGTTACTTTGACCTGTGTGATTGCAGCATGCTGATGGTGGGAGGCAATGGACGGATACACTAAAATGAGTGTGAAGGAGCTGTGTGAGACCGATGACCTGGCCACCGGTTTGGTGCTGGACCCTCTGCTGGGCTTCAGCACCCACAAAATGAACATCAGGTAATCTGTCACTAAAGGCATGTCAATTCATACAACACTACTGTACTATAGTCTAATTACCACTTGAGCACATCGATATTTAAACAGTTATTATCAATGATTCATTTTGGGTTTCCACATCAGTACAGTGGTATTCTTCCTTAATTACTACGAAGTGTATAAGAATGTCATGACACCAACACCTGTCCTTAAGATGTCTATTTACAGACACTTAAGTGTACGAAAAATGTAATCCTGAAATGAAAGTGTGTGGATTCAAAAATCAATGATTTACTGTCCTGTAACTGTTTATAATAAAGTTCAACAAAGTTCCTGCACATTGTCAACTCCATTTACAAATAACGTAGGTGTTTTGGAAATCATTGCCTAGCTCGGTACAACAGTTGGAGAACAGATACGGTTATAGTTTTTGAAACTTTGAAGTAAGTGTAAATAGACAAGACGCTCATGCAAGACCTCCCTCTTCACATGTAACCTGTCATATACGTTTGTTTTGATCGTGCTGTGATTGTTGATTTCTGCTTCCAATGCTTTGGATACTTGCAAGTGTGATGTAACTGGATTTTCTCAAAAGAGAAAAGTCTACTATATGATGATGATAATGATGATAGTAGATTATGAGTCCTTTTTATTTGAATTCATTTTTATTGTAAGTGAAAATTAATGCAAGTTTTCTTTAAAATTGGAATACTCAAATATAAGTAAACTATTGTACAATCCAATAATCAATATCTCAGCAACATATTTGTGATTTTGTCATTTAGCCCTAGAAAGTTCCAAGTTTAACTGGTGATTGATTTTTGTGTGTTGGGGATGTTATGCTCTCCAAGTACATCCAGTCATACATAAACAAACTTTGATTCTTTTTTAGTCTTGGGTTGCCTTTTAATCATAAATGTTTTAATTGACAAGGTTGATTATTTTTTTAGTCTTGGGTTACCTTTTGATCAAAAATGTTTTAATTGAGGTTGTGAGCACAAAAATGTTCTGATGATTTAAAGCATACATGGTGACGTAGTAAAGATTAGGTTAAACACCTCGCCACTGGTTCATATTTAATTGTCTCTTGTGATGTCTTGAAATCTAAAATTTAATTTAATTGAAAAGAAAAAGCATTTCACACAGACGTACCTTAGACTAACACAGACTGTGACAAGACGTTGTCCTCTGACTGTTTCTGCTCTAATATGCCGTTATCTGCTTTTCTCTTCTCCAGTCCTCCACCAGAGATCAGGCGCTGGGGTAACCTCAAAGAGACCCTGTTGCGATTTCAGCGTACACATGACTTCAATGCTACTTTCGAGGCGCTGACAGTGGGTGAACCGGCTGGCGACTACTTCAATGCTTTGGGAAGCCATCGACAGGAGTTGCTGAGACAACATGTAAGCTGATTTATAAGCTTACAAATCAGTATATATAAGATATTAACTTCATAAATTTGACAAAATGCATACAAAATTGTATTATGATGATTTTGCTTGGTAGTCTCCCTCTTTTAGTTCCTGTATTGGTTCATAGAAAGCTACCATTATTCCTTAATTTGTCACTTGAATGTGAGAAAAGTCTAAACTAACTATGATGTCTGCAGGTGTATCGCTACCTTGGTGCCTTCCTGTTGGATAGCGGTGTCAAGATAGAGTCCTGTGACAGATACTCCTCAGAGACCAACGGAGCGAAGATAACCTCGACGAGGCAGTGGTAATCACTCACACTCACACACTGTAATTGTCAAGGCAGCATTTAGCTGAACTCTAGCTGCTGCATTTCTTGGACTGTGCTTCTTTTTCATTTGTGGATATGTAACAGTTGATCTGTTGCACTGCAGGTTTGCAGGGGAGCGGGTAGAGGTCCTGCTGGGCTGCATAGCAGAACTGAGCCCCTCTGACAGCGCTGTGCTGAGGGCAGGAGTCAATGACTTCAGTGTGATGTATTCCACACGCAAACGCTGCGCTCAGCTCTGGCTGGGGCCTGCAGCTTTCATTAACCATGGTGAGTTTGTTTGCATTCATGACTCATTCTTTCTCGGCACACATGCGCACAGATTTACCAATTGAAAATGTTCATAGCTGATTGGAATGTTTGTCTGCGAGTTTCATCAGCGGAACATTTTTTTTCACCTGCAAGGAAAACATTTTTAAAGGCACAGTCTGTGATCCAAATTGCAAACAAAGGTAGAAAACCACATACCAAGGTTCAAAACACAAGATTGGAAGCTAGGATCACTCTCTGACACGTCTTTTATTACATGCAGTCATCTACACAACAATTAAGTCTTAGTCGTTCGTTTTTTAATAATGTTTGATCACTGACTTACAGTACACACTGAAAGGTTCATAGATTCAGTTATGATACTTAAGGAATCACAAAAGGTTGATTTGTCATGTAAAATCCAATTTTTTTAGTTATCCGGAATACAATACAAATATGGTCAAAATGACTGTGTTATTAAGTACTGCATACACAACAAAGGTTAAGTGCTTGGGAGTTGGATTAGCACCAGTTTCTGTATGCTCTACTACACACTACTACCACATACAGTACAGACCAAAAGTTTGGACACACCTTCTCATTCAATGCGTTTCCTTTATTTTCATGACATTTACATTGTAGATTATCACTGAAGACATCAAAACTAGGAATGAACACATATGTAATTATGTACTTAACAAAAAAGTGTGAAATAACTGAAAGCATGTCTTATATTCTAGTTTCTTCAAAGTAGCCACCCTTTGCTCTGATTACTGCTTTGCACACTCTTGGCATTCTCTTGATGAGCTTCAAGAGGTAGTCACCTGAAATGGTTTCCCAACAGTCTTGAAGGAGTTCCCAGAATGCTCATCACTTGCTGGCCCTTTTGCCTTTACTCTGCGGTCCAGCTCTCCCCAAACCATCTCGATTGGGTTCAGGTCCGGTGACTGTGGAGGCGCAGCCCTCCATCACTCTCCTTCTTGTTCAAGTAGCCCTTACACATCTAGGAGGTGTGTCTGGGGTTATTGTCCTGTTTAAAATATATGATGGTCCAACCAAGCGCAAACTGGATGGGATGTTACATGTCGGTGCAGGATGCTGTGGTAGCCATGCTGGTTCAGTATGCCTTCAATTTGGAATAAATCCCTAACATTGTCACCAGCAAAGCAGCCCCACACCATCACACCTCCTCCTCCATGCTTCACTGTGGGAACCTGGCGTGTAGAATTCATCCGATCACCTTTTCTTCGTCGCACAAAGACACGGCGGTTAGAACCAAAGATGTCAAACTTGGACTCATCAGACCAAAGCCCAGATTTCCACTGGTCTAATGTCTATTCATTGTGTTTCTTGGCCCAAACAAATCTCTGTTGTTGCCTCTCCTTAGCAGTGGTTTTCTAGCTGCTATATGACCATGAAGGCCTGATTCACGCAGTCTCCTCTTAACAGTTGTTCTAAAGATGTGTCTGCTGTTAAAACTCTGTGTGGTATTCATCTGGTCTCTAATCTGAGCTGTTGTTAACTTGTGTTTTCTGAGGCTGGGGACTCAGATGAACTTATCCTCAGCAGCAGAGGGGACTCTTGGTCTTCCTTTCCTGGGGCAGTTCTAATGTGAGCCAGTTTCGTTTTAGCGCTTGATGATTTTTGTGACTGCACATGGGGACACAGTCAAAGTTTTCGCAATTTTCCGGACTGACTGACCGTCATTTCTTAAAGTATTGATGGCCAATCGTTTCTCTTTACTTAGCTTATTGGTTCTTGTCACATTTTGAATTCTAACAGTTGTCCAATAGGGCTGTCAGCTGTATATCAACCTGACTTCTGCACAACACAGCTAATGGTCCCAACTCTAGGGACTCCCTAACCCTGACAAGGCACACCTGTGAAGTGACAACCATTTCAGGCTACTGCCTCATGAAGCTCATTGAGAGAACACCAAGGGTTTGCAGCACTATCAAAGGGTGGCTACTTTGAAGAAGACAATTAGACATGTTTTCAGTTATTTCACACTTTTTTGTTAAGTGCATAATTTCATATGTGTTCATTCATAGTTTTGATGCCTTCAGTGATAATCTACAATGTAAATGGTCATGAAAATAAAGAAAACTCATTGAATGAGAAGGTGTGTCTAAACGTTTGGCCTGTACTGTACTTCTGGAGAACCAGCAACAAACATATTGTCTGCTCTTGTGTTTTTGCATTGATCAGAAACTAATCTGATCATTAAATACTCAATCTGGTCTCATTGTTTTCTATTGTTGACCCAGATTTATCATAAACTCTTTTGCGACACATAGAAAATGTGCATTATGTTATAGTGCTCATATTTTGCTCATTTTTATGTTCATAATTGTATTTAGAGGTTATATCAAAATAGGTTTACATGGTCAGCGTAGCCATTGAGCCTTTTACTAAATTATTCAGTACAAGGCAGCTGGTCAACAAAATATTAAGCCCTTTATTTATTGCTGTGATTGAATTAATAACTTGAAATCTTTGTCTCTGTGTTTTCTGTTTTTTGTCCTTCTGGGTTGAAGACTGCAAACCAAACTGCAAGGTAACCATCAATATCTCTTTATCATGCACACTAAAGAGATTTGACACATTTTATTTGCATAATCTAGTAAGAATTATCATTGGGCCGTTTTGCACATTGAACCTTTTTAGTATTTTAGCAAAAGTAGTATTTTTGGTACAGAACACAATCTTTTCTGTTTCCTAACTGCTCTGTGTTAATGTTTCCCATGGGCCAACCAACCTTTGCCTTTGTTCCCTTTTTCACCCGCCCAGTTTGTCCCTGGGGAGAAGAATATTGCGTGTGTTGAAGCGATTCGACCCATCTCACCTGGGGAGGAGATCACGTGTTACTATGGTGCCAGCTTTTTTGGGGAAGGCAATGAAATGTGTGAATGTTGCACCTGTGAGAGGTGTGTCCATCATTTGATCAGGCATTGTCTTTATCGTGGCCTCGTTTGTGCTCAAAACTGAAGATTATTTTTATCAGATATGAAAAACAATTCATCAAAATTTAATTTAGTAATTTTATCTGTTCTTTAGGAAAGGAGAAGGTCACTTTAAACACAGAGGGAAGCAGCCTGAATGTGAAGAAACAAAGGACCCTGTGGGGCAAAAGTACCGTCTGAGGGAGAGATATCTTCGCCATCACAGAGAGAAGGGTCACTTTGCTACAAGGCCGATAATACCAGGAATACACTCAGGTATCTTTAAAGGTAACTGCTTTTGGATTTTCTCTAAAATGATCTTTCTCAAATCAGTAAAAGTGTAATTACCGGCACAGCTATGAGCTCTAAGAATATTAACTTTGATTAAGGAATTGTCAGTACAATTGTTTTTTCTATTTTGACTTGTTTCCAAAAATGTCACCTTTATGTCACCTTTAGGCTACGTGCAAACAGATTATGGGGCAGCTTTAATCGTGTGGTCACTCAAAGTTTGAACATACCACAATTGCAGTGAATGATAATAGTATCATTGCAGAAAAGCCACAGTTTTTTTTATGCATAAAACAAATAAAATTCTGATTGAAAAACAGGATGACATTTTTAACTGATGATTTTTAACTTGCATTATTACCAAACCACCTGACATCTCTGTAATGTGTTATGTCTCAAACAAGATCATGCTAATGCAATCAGTTAGATGTGACTGAACTTTGTTTCACTCTTTGGAAGCAGATGGGCGGGTTGAATGGCCCTGTAATTACTCTGAATGCCGTCATCCACGGCCTGTTAAAGTCCATGTTTAGAATATATTCTACAGGTACATTGGGCCTGTTTTAGGAAGCAGATTGTGTTGCTTCTTCATGTCATAAGGTTTTGATTTAGCATGGAATTTGCAATCATGTTTACTGACATAGCTTTCTTAATTGTGAAATAATTCTGAAGCACTTATGCTTTCTTTTGTTTTTATTAGTTTGGTCAAGACACTAGCATGCTTATTTAACCATTGCAAAACATGCATCTTTTGAGGCGCAATTACGTGGCTCTTTTCAAGCATGAGAGCTTTTCTTGTGGATGTTGGGCATTTTATTTGCAAGAAGCAGTATTCCCTTTGCGACAAACTCCACAACTAAGTTTGCAAGAAGTTGTAATTCCACTTTAAGTTGCATATTGATTGATAATTATAGGTTTCTGTTATCTGTTAACTCACAGTAAGTGTCCGTATTGTCATATTTCACAGCGGGTGAAAAAAGGTAGAATCATGCAATTTGGTTGGTCTGATGTGTTTGGAGGTGGTTGGTTGCTTCTTGGTAAAGAAAGATATTCTAAAACCATCTCCATATAATGCACAGTCAGTGCCGTCTTTGTACACCCTAAAAACTTTCCGAGCATCACGGAACGCTGCTGTGCAGTAAATGGCTCACTACATAGACAATTAATCGTAGCAGTTTAATGAATAGGTCACTTAAATCTTGTTGTTTCTTCACAGCCACATCTTTGCAGGGGTTCTGGCTTCTCACACTCAAATCATATCTATGGCTAGGCATTTATATATATATATAAAAAAAAAAGTTATTTGTTTCTTTAAATAATAAATACAATAGAATGTGTGTGTTTTCATTGTTTATATGCATATAAGCAGGATTTTCAGGCACTGCTTATGTAAACATACACGTTAAAAAATAGATATAGTAAAGTAGATGCTTCAAGTTCAACTGGTTCTTTGTTGTCTTTCATTTACAGCCATCCCCTCAAGGAATTCCTTTACCCAGCAGATGAGGAGAAATGCCTTGAAGAACAGAAAATTTCGTCAAACAAAGAAGTGGAGACGAGAGAAGCACAGACGATCAGGCAAGCGTCCAATAAAGTCCTCCACAGTCAAACAGTGGTGGACAGATCCTCTTTTGTACCAATTTACTCTGAAGGACCTTAGAATCACAGTACAGCGCCACTCAGTGGATTTCTTACTCAACTGTAAGAATCCAAAAAGCAAAGAAAGGGCTTTGCTGCAACAACTGGAGGAAGTGAAGCCGAAAGGGCTGAGTGAACTGAATTTGATTGGTGAGGAAAGTAACAGCAGTGAGGTGAACTTGAAGCCTTTCACTCTAAATTCCTCCATGTCAGTTCACCAAAATAGTAAACCTGCAGCAAACAGTGCAGGTCCTAATGGGAAATCTGTCAAAGTGGTCGACAGGCGGCCAGTTTCCAAGCGGTACTCTTCGAGGACAAGAAGCATGGTTCAAACCACGCTCGCGCCTCAAACGGGGTCCAATAACACAGCTAACACTACAACTGTTTGTCACCCTGTTGAAAATGACAAAACCTGCAGTGCAATACAACAAGAGGAGATGGAAAATGCAATCACCAAGAATCAAAGCAACAAGTGCAGCAGCATTGAATCCTGCATCATCGATCCAGCTCAGAACCCAGCCGCTGAGCAAACGGAGCGAACAACCACGTCATCCATGCTAGACGTTTGTCAGAGTGTCACAGATGTAACGAAGAAAGCTGCTGACAATCCACTAATATCACTGAAACAATACCTCACAGTCAACCTAACCAGGTTATCAATGTCACAAAGTGTAGAAGCAGGAAAGACCCCTAAAGACAGGAAAAGAGCAGTGAAGTTAAAAGGTAGGACCAGGCATAGCCGGTGTCTTAGACCAGCGCCCCTGACAGCACAGTCACAAAATAAAGTGTCCGGATCTCAACAGAGGCAGGGGAGGAGTTCAGAGATCTGCACAGCTGAAGGAAACAGAGGGGTTAGGGAAATGTTTTTCAAGGCCACCGATAAAGTAAATTTAAGGAAGAGACAGGCACGTGATTTATCCCACATCAAGAAAGGGGTGTGTGACAAGGTTATCAAAATACAAGCAGTGTTGAAAGAAAAAGACAATTTACAGAAGAAGCAGCAGGAAATTATAAAAAGTAACATTAAAGGGCAGAATGAAAAGAGAAATACTCTATCTGTAATTGTGCAACATAAAAGCATCAAGGCCCTGGAAGAAGTGTCCAAAAGAGAAGAGTCAGAATGTACAATGGTGCCCAGTAAAAAAACTAGAGGACAAAATAACATCCAGTGTGTAAGAAATAAAGTTGGAGTTGTTAAATTGCCAGACCAAATGACTAGGAGTGTGACTAAACAGCCACTAAGTAGTCACAAAGAAGAAATTATCATAAAGCCGGCAAAGGTTCTGCTTTCTGATATTTTAAGAAAAAATAAACCCTTAATAGATAAGAGATTACACAGAGATAACATAGGAAGAGGGTTTTCTACTTCAGCCTCTAAAGAAATGCAAAGTGCTGAGGAGAAAGAACAACCGAAAATAAATGGAGGCAGGAACAATTGTTCAATGCAGAGGAGGATTATGATACGACGTAAAATGAGGCCTAGAGCAGCAAAAACAAAAGCAAAAGCTAAACAAAGCACCAAGGGACACTTGAGCAAAGAAGTCCCAGCCATAGTCAAGAAGACTTTGTTGAGTAAAGACAGTTTGCAGCTTCAGTCACAACAGAGGCATAATGAGCCACCAGCCAACTGCCTCAACTCACTACCTCACAAGTCAATAATTTCAGCAAAACCTACTACTAGTCTGCACCCAGATACCAATCCACAGGCACACATCCAGTCCAACATCCCTCTGAAGAAACGTACATTTCACAGTTCTGTGGAAGTAGACTCTGAACAAGGTTTGAATTTAGCTGCAGGTCAAGCATCTAAAGAAGCCACAGAGTTAAGTTCATCTGCAGAGCATGATTCAGGGGAGAGTAGCAAGGTGAAACGAGATTTTAAAGGCAGATTTAGGCGAACAGAAGTCCAGAGGTTAAACCCCCAAAGGATCACAAAACAAACCCCCTTTAGGAGAGTGCTTCGGTCCCGAGCTAATGAAGATCAGCAAAGCCTTTTATTGAGGAATGTTGAAAATTGTAAAATAGAGAGGCAAGATGAGGATGACATTGACCAGCTTGAGGACAAACCAGCTGAGGATCCCGCTAGGTTCCGAGAGCACCTTGGCAGAAATCCAACTCCAAATAAATTCCGAAAGGAAGATGAGGTTGAAACGTTAATCCAACAAAGTGGTTTGGAGGAGACAAAGCCAGGTGTCGATTTTAAGATTCGTTTTAAGAGGAGGAGAGGGAGAGTATGGGAGATGCAAAGAGCAGGATTGGAAAACATGGCACTGAAAACAGAAAGGGGAGATGATTTGTTGACATGCGACCCTTTTAAAGCTATCATGGATTCTGTATCAATCTTAAACATGGAGATGGAGGCAGCTCAGGCACATGTGCAGGCTAGTAAGAAGTCAAAGAGCCGATTGCATCGTTTGAAAAAAAGAGGCGAGAGGCTGAGTAAAAGGAAAACCACAAATGCATCCTTGGATGCAAAATCCGACAAAAACCTTGAAAATGTGTGTGGATCCAGTGAAATGCCCGATGACAAATTAGAAATTAAAGAAAAGCTCAATAAGGAATTTCAAGATGGCGTCAAGCTGCTGCCAGAAAAAAACGAGAGTTTTGAAAATGACAGTGCTATGTTAGCCAAAGGGCCAGAAACAAAAATTGAGAATTGTTTTGTGAAGAACTGTTGCTTGTTTGAAACAGGGTCACAACAGAAACTGCAGCCTGAATTTGATTCAAATGGTCTTCCGTTACCAGTAATTAAACTACGCAGAAAGACAGATGATATTTGGGAGGTGGACAGCAAAGAGAGGCTCATACAAACGGAATTTAAGGTTGAGCAAAAAGTTAAGAAAGAAATGAAGGGTCCCATTTTAGGGAGACAAAAGAAAGGATGTACTGATCTTAGCAAGCTCAAAGAAGAGTTCCCTTCACAGAGACTGAACTGCACCTCAGCCCTTCTGAAAACCGAGCCGCCACCGTTTTCCCTGTCTCTGTCACCACTGTCTCTGTCTTCCCCTCTCAATGACAATAAAACTGAACTTATATCCCCGGCTGCAGATGCAATCACCGAAAGGCCAGAGATGAACAGCGGAGGAAGGAAACTGAGGTACAAAACGGAGAGACCACGGAAGTGTGGGCCTGTAGAAACACCCACTGCTTGTCTTAGTCATACTCTCCAACAAATTGACAACAGTCTCTCTAGGCTCTCTGAGGGCTTGTGTTCATCTCAGACTTTGGAAAAGCCAACAGCGTGTTCCAGTGCTTCTAATTCTGTCATTCAGCCCCTGTCCCAGTCTCCTCCATTCACAACTGCTGATAACATGCTTACCGGTGAGCCCAGCTTCACAAACTGCTGTGATGATATTCTGGATTTTCAATGTCTCAATTTTGAAGGGTATTATCAGCCACAGAACATACTTCCGTCTTCCCCATCAGATCTGTGTTCACTGGATCCACCAACAGATCCTTTCAGCAGTCCCCTCTCTCACAGTCCCTCTGATACATGGACCACTGAGACGCCATACCTTGGCCCTCCCAGTCCAGGAAATAACTTTACCAGTGAGGATCTGAATTTTTTTCCAGGTCTAATTTCTTCCAAAAGTGAGTCGGTTCCTCTGGAATGTGAAGCGAAGGATACCTCCAAAGACAGAAATCTACCCAACCCCAGTTTCAGTTTTTCAGCTCTCTGCAACTCTGACTTCACTGCTAAAGATCGAATTCTAAGTAAAAATCCAGGAATGAGGCTGTCCAGAGAAGACCTCAGGACTCAGTCCTTTCCTGTAGTCAGTAAGCCTCAGTTGTTTGCTGCACCATCTTCTGTTACATCTCACACTCCGTTTACTTTAACCCAGCCGTCCATCAATGTCAAGTCAAACACCAGTCAGTCAAAAGCCCAGGTGAACATTAAAACCCAGGGCCCCTTCCATTGTATGACCATTCCTGGTAGTAAATCCCGGACTTTTTTAAGTGGTCAGCCAAACACAATAAGAGGAGTACCCCAGAGTTGCTTGACTAAATCTGTCCCACAAATTCCAATGTCCAACAAATTTCCCACTCCTCAACTTTTCACTGTGAAAAATCCCAATCCTCCTGACCATCCATTCAAATCCCAGGAGAAAACCTCAACAGTTATTCACAAGGTGCTTAAGTTTCAGGACGGGAACCAGAGTCAGAACTTGTACAGTGCACCGTGTAAAGACACCATGGCTGCTGGCAGTCCAATCGTCGCAGCCAGAACACTTGGTGCAAAATCAGGTGCTATTGAAAAGACCCAGCAGAGTCAGAAACTAGGTGTTGGCACAGACAGTCATCATAAAAGCAACATTACTGTTCAAGGGTTTGAAAAAGGTGTTGGCCATCTTAGTTCTTCCAGCAAGTCCAATCCACATTTCAACAAACCTCCCTCTTTCCCCCAGTCTTTTATTAAAAGTAAGATGTCATCTGACAAACATGAAAGCGTTGAAACCAACATGACATACAAAAACTTTTCAGCGCTGCCAAGACCCTTCCTCTTTCCTAGCAAAGTGTATGATGGTTATTCATCACCACAAGACAAGAAATCCACTCACTCGACCTCGGACAAGCACCAGCCATGTTACACTCAGCAAGACCCTTTTGATTTTAGCTTTGGCTCGTCTCTGTCGTCCATGCCTCAGCACAGCAACCCCCAAGTAACCCACAGTACAGCTCCTGGTACGCCAGCACCAGCAAACAAGAGTCAGTCCTCCACCTCCTCAGCCTCTTTCCCTTACGGCTACCAAGGTCCTCCATACGTACTAAACTTCAGTGGTGATCATTCATTGACCCTAGGTCTCAGGGATGGGGCTGAGGGTTACCCTGGCTTAGGCTCAACAAACTACACCTACCATTGTCTAATGGAACCTTCAGGCACCCAAGGCCGACTGGTTCTCGAGCCCTGTGGACCCCAGCCGCCTAACCCAGCATCTTTCTCCCTGGGTGGATTTTCAGGGCTCAAAGGTCAGGACGAACATTGCAGGAAGGACATGCAGCAACAGTGCCAGCCTGGGGAACACCAAGGCGCACCACACTACGGACCTGTTACATCGTCTCACTCAATGGGTTCCACAAAACCCAAGAGAGTGAGGTTAGTGGTGACAGACGGCACTGTAGACTTAGATCTCCAGTACTCTGATTGAGTTATACAAGCCGGAGTCACTGGATCCCAGAATATATTTGGATGTTTTTTTGCTCAACGGGGATCATACAGTATCTGCCACAATATGTTTTTGGAAACACTGTAGTTCATAGTCTACCAGTTATTAAAGCCCGCTGACTGATGGACACAGCTTGGACAGAGTTTTATGTCAAGCGTGCGTATCAGCGCGTTTTAACTACTTTTTTGATTTACAAAAATGGGTAATAACCATTACAATTTGCTGAGAATACCAAATAAAAAAATGCATTAAGAAAACAAAGCATTAAATATAACTTCCATGCCCCGTAAACGTTGAAGGCCCTCTTACTCTACTTTAGCATAGCTGTATGACTTTTTCTATAGCTGTAAGATAGTAGCGAAAGGAGCAGCATCATTGGTTGGCTGCTGGTCCTTGTATTGGTTGGTTTTAAAAAGGCAACTTTGTGCCTCAGTCTTTGATATGTTCTAGAGACTTTTTAAAGCACATGTTGAAACAGCTCACCTTTGTTTTTATACTCACTTTGAGCTCCTTTCTCACTTTGTGTGTAACAATGTATTTGTGTGCGCGAGTGTGTGCATGCATTTGGCAGACAAACCTTGAGGGATTAACGTGAGGTGTGTTGTTACTGATCATTTGACAGATTTTAGTAAGTTTATTAGCCTTTAGTGCATAAATGAAAGGCTTGTGCATGAGCGGTGTTCAGAAACATGATTTCCTGATCTGAAACAATATATATTCAAGGACAACTCTACTGGGTAAAGTCATGTGTGACATGAGGTGCAGTTGTTGTTGTTTTTTTACAGCTGCTCTTTAGAGTTTTAATGTGGATGAGTGAGTGGGAGAAACTGCAATATGTTTTATTTTATTTTTTCAGGCCAGTTGTTCCTAATGAGAGTTCTTCCAGTTGGAAACATTTAGATATCACCACCAGAAAAGTGACAATCTTTTCACAGCTACACACTCTTGTCATTTATTTAGTGTTATTGTTTTTCAAACTAAGTTAACTGTTATACAGAAAGTACAGAATGATAAGTTATGCATCACCTGCAATAGCTACTGTTATTTCATTGTGGCTGATGGAGCAACAGTTATAGGTGTTTATATATACTCAGCAGAAATGAGTTGCTGTTGATTGTGGAAGTCACGCGAGCATTCCCACTCATGTTATGATGTACTGTATGTTGAACCCATTGGGCATCAGTGGGCAGGAGTTTTCAGTGTGACTGCACAACTTTACATTATTACCATGAAAATGTACTGTCTTGATATGGAAAGGCCAATTATTTATTTTAATATCCTCATCCTTGAAATGGTGCTTTAATGTAATTTATATTTCACCTTGATTGTTCAACAATTAAATGTTTTTTTATCATTATTTAATGGGACAAAATTCTGAACTGAATATTTACATTGAGTATTTAATAATTCACAGCCTTTGACATGTTATTCAATTGTTCAGTTGTTACAGGTAAAACTTTCTCTGTCTTTTTTCTAATTGGCAGTTAGTCTTACTGAAACTCTGCTGTAGAAATGTACAAATGTGGCCTATATCATTAAAGAAACTTAATTCTTTGTATTTTCTGTCTTTGACTCTCTTTTCAATACTCAATTTCAAAAAACCACAAATTGTGTTTACATTATTTCTGCAATTTTGCAATACTCTTGTTAATTTGATTGATCATTGTTATAATCACTTAAATTTGATTGGTAAAGTCATCCAGTCCATTTAACTACCATATTATGCCATTCCTATAGCTGCATCAATTGATTGACACATCATTCTTTGTGTCCCTCATAATCAAACAATTTACTCTATCATTGTTTTCCGATCAGAACTTTAATAAAGATTATTTAATTATCAAATAATCACATTTTCGTTTTTGATTCATCTATTAATCATGTGGTGAAAAATTGCATTTATTTCCCTAAAGTCCAGGGTAACATCTTCAAATTGCTTGTCTCAAAAACGAAAAAGCAGTGGTGGAAAGTATCTAAGTACATTTACTCAACCACTGTCCTTAAGTATTTGTACTTGAATAGGTAAGTAGTGGAGTAATTACATTTAAAGCTTCTTTATTCTTCTCCCCTACATTAGTTTCTGGTTCATCCATCGGTATTATCTAATAAGCAATGATTCTGAAATGGGCCGTTCTGCGTAATGAGCATTTTCACTTTAAGTACTTTGATGCTTTTGCTCTTAACATAGTACTTTTGCCACTGTTAAAGACATTTAGATGACACATTTACAATTTTTTATGTGTTGAGTCCACCACAGCAGAAGAAAGTGTTATGATCTTTACATCATTGTTGTACGCTACAGTCATTTAAGATTTTCTGTTTTGGTTAATCTTCATTCTCATTCTGCTCTGACGTATTCTGGTTGATTTCAAAGCTTGGCCTCCTGGTTAAATGCTAAGCTTTTTACCTCCTTCCTCTCTACTTGGGCTTTCATCCTACACTACCAGTGTTAGCAATCCCCCCCCTCCTCTCCTGCAGCACATGACCCACTTCTGCTTTTCTTTCTGGCTCTCAGTAGCAGCCGAGCAGTTAATTCTGACGCCAAGTATAACAGTTTTCTCATAATGAGGATGGAAAGGAAGGGAGAGATTATTCCTTATAGTAGCGAGGGAGAGGGTGTCTTGGAGATAGATAGGCAGAAAAAAAACAGGATATGAGAATGTGACATTGTTAAAACCTAGTGTTTTCAGCTGTCAAAACAGAGTATACAGGTTTATTTGCTTAGATTTGTGCGACTGTTAATTTGAATTACTAACATTGAATTTACTTTGCTGGCAGCACTCACCAAATCACAAGACAACAGTACAAGACTCCTTCAGTTTTATCTTTAGTGGGGGTGGAAGAACCACTTAGCACCAAGTAGTGGTTCTACAGTAAAGGTCCCCTGTGAACAGTTGTGATCAAGTATTATATTTTACATTCATAAATGATTAAAAGTGGCGCTTCATTGTTTAAGCAGCATTTCACTGTTGTAGCTGGCCATTGTGGAGCTTAAATACTTACATACAGTTTAGTCCATACAAGATAAATCTGAGGGGTTATGAGATGATTAATAGAAGGAAGTGCAAGGCTCCAGATATATTGTTTTTATATGGTATTTTATAATTGCAAGTTTCCTTCAAAGTAAAAGCTTGGTAGCAGCTGTCAGATAAATGTAGTTGAGTTAATAGTGGAATATTTTTCGCTGAAATGTAGTGGTGTAGAAATATGCAGTAGCATGAAATGGAAATAATCAAGTAAAGTGTAAGTACCACAGAAATGTACATTTCTTGAGTACATTTTTAGTCACTGTCCGCCACTGCTTTTAACCTTGCATACGCCATCCAGCATCGCTATATACAAAATACAATACATTTTTCATTTTGTGCAGCATGATTTATTTTGCAACCATTTTAACTCTTTAGTTATTTTTCCACATTTTTGATGTTCATGAAGACATCACCTCACTTGCTCCTCGTCTTGTGTACATCGCAAATCTATTTAACCCCAACTGCAAGCATGTATGTAACCACGTGACGCCATGATCCCCATGTTCAGGACTCTGGGGATTATAATCTGTCACATGAGCGTTTAGGCCCTAAACGCTCATATGACAGATTATAATCCCCAGAGTCCCCTAAACTTTAGGGGATGCGGTAGCCCTGTAAAATAAGTGACTGTTGAGTTGCTGATGCTTGATGGTTTTTTTTGTTCTGTAGTGTTTGAACCACCGCCAGCATTAGAGCAGTTGCGCTTGAGGTGAAGGAACAAAAACAGTCTGTAACCCTGAAAAACAAGCCTATAGGCTGGGGTGGGTGGGGGGAGAGAGAGAGAGAGAGAGAGAGAGAGAGTTTTATAAAGGTGTACTGGTATACTGGCATTGCACATTATTTCCCAGGTGAGAGAGGCTTCAAATGGCTGCTGGCTGAGGTGCATTAGTGTAAATTATGACTGTAACAAACCCCTGTCTGTCTGACAGAGGGGCCTGAATAAATATGTCAGCTACACAAGCAAGGATATTGCTCTTATTATTATTATGGCCATCTTTCTTTATTAAGTCTGACTGTCTGCTGTTAAGGCGACTCCCCCGTTTTGTTGTACACGCCGCAGTTTTCTGGTGTGGTTTTTGATGAAGCACAGCAATCCTTTTCAGCTTACTGCAACTGCTTGCTTACTCTCATCCAATTACTACTCCTGGTCCTCCTCGAGCCTGAAGAACATAAGCGGTTAAACACACCCACCGATACATACTCCATCAGGCAAAGGAGCAGTGCTGGCAAGCTGACTAATCAATGCAAACCTAATTTATAGAAACCAATACATCAGATGGTTCAATACCTTTAATACAGTGGAAGAAAATTACCTCTACATGAGTCACCGGCTGAGTGAAGAGGTGGACAGCCCCCGCTGTAACAGGTCCATTCACATCAGTTTCTAAACGCTCAGCTTGGAGCTAAAAGATATAATGTTAAATAGAGAAAATAGAGTAAAGGATGGTGCTATTAATAGTTATTAATTCCACTTTCAAGAGCTGAGATGTCAGGGTTTGTCTGTCACTGTGACCTTTGAGTTGAAGCACAGACTGCCTCGCCATGCCGGAGATATGATGCATGGGATTTCCTTCATTGTTAATCATGGGAAACATGCAGAATAGTATTTATGAAGACATCTAATGTTAAAATTAATCCAGGTGCAGGATGGCAGATTCAGAGAGAATAATATTCTGGGACTTTTTTCATAATCAATTAACCATTCCAGGGATTATTCAAGCAAACACTCAAAACATTCAGCTTCTCGATTGTGATGTTGCTGCGTTTAAAAAAATAAATTGAATATGTTTACGACTAAAGTTATACACTTTATGACGATACTTTGGATTGTCGGACACTGATAGACAGGTATTTAATGTTTCATTGACCAAACAATTGATCAGATCGATGCTGGCCAGTGGACTTCAACGATCAATTTACAACCCCACAAGGTTAAAATTACCCACATTCCCCATTTTCATTACTATTTTTATTATTGTTATTACTTATCATTAGCTAGCTCCCTACCTTGTCCTCTTGTCATGAATCATCATTAAACTGTACTTGTTTTCATATCTCTATGTTTTAACACTGTCCAAAATCCTGTGTCTTTTTAAAATGTTATATTGCACCAATAATAAAAATAGGGAAAATAATTCCCGGATTCATTATTAACAATAATTGTGAGCTCCAGTCCCGATGACATCAGCCCACTAAATTATAACATGTGCAAGTTTATTTGATTGAAAGATAGCATTTCAACCCAACAGGGTCTTTGTCAGGAACAGAGACAACATGACAAAATGGTGCCATAGAATGAGATGTACTGTACTAGATTTACTAGAAATATTGTTTCTTGAGAAGAGAGATGAAACCATAAACAGGAAAAAGTGACTTCTATATCACAGTAATATGATGGACTGCAAGATTAAATAGACCAGCACAATTCTGGATAATATGTAAGCAGCATGAAAATCACATAAATAATTTAGGATGTACTTTAACTGAGGCAATATTTATAAGAAATGCTTGTCGGGATGCACACTGAGACGGAAAATGAATCCAAAAAGGTTTGACACAGAGAAGACATTTTTCCCAGTATAGTAATCATTTTCCATAATTTTCTCATGCCGGAGAGCATGCCCTCTTAGATTTATCACTGGATTCTGAACTAGTTACATTTCATCAACATCCAACGTGCAGCATAGCACTCGTCAGCATCAACTGTAACCAGGCAGTTTTCCGCCTGGGGAATTCAGCTAGCAGATGGTTTTTGGGGAGGTCTGGGGCTCTGGGATTTCACTTTAATATCCACGATAGCTTGTGACTAACCGAGTGTCAAGCAAGCAAGCACAGACTTTATAGTTATCACCCTCGGCAACAAAAGAGAGAGATCTCGTTGCTGAAAAACATGTTTCTCTGTGATCATTGTTAGTATTAACACATGCTGGGTGACCCCACCTCTTCTCCCTATCCCGGACTATTAAAGTGGTATTAGCTCATCAAAGCCATGAGGCGAGTTTGAGATGCTTTACTCATCCCTGATTGGTATAATGGAGTTACACTTCCTATTCAGTTCAGCTCGTCAGTACAAGGCTCCCTCTCCACCCACAGTCTTCTCCACCCTCACCCCCCTTCACGTATGGTTATGGGCATTGCAGCAGTGGCTTCCCTCATCCTCTTATACACATCTCTTTCATTCCTAATTCATATTTCTGTGTGTGAGAAAGAGAATTCACGTTGGCCACACTGCTGCAGATTGTGCTGTTCTGTATCTTTGATTTGGATATAATTGTTGGATTAAGGAAGTAATCCGTTAAAAATGGAAAAATGCTCTAATTGAGTATGGTTTTGTTGTTGATATTGCGTGGTAATTATTGGATCATCTTTTATGTGTGTGTGTGTGTGCGTGCATGTTTGGTGTGTGTATCTCTGCACCATCGGGTGGATCCCTCTGTGTTCTATAGTGCTTTCAGTTCTGTGAGACAGAGAAGAAGTTTTTTTTTCTTTTTTTTCTCCTTTTTTACAGCTTAGAGTCTAACTCCAAAACATCAAAGACAGAGAGAGAAAGCGCGAGATGAAGGGAGGGGTGTGCTCTGTATCCGGGTAATGATGGAGGAGAGAGAGATGGAGGGAGGAGGGGGGACATGAGAGAGAGAGAGAGAGAGAGAGAGAGAGAGAGACAGGTATGGGGGGGAGTGAGAGGGAGAGAAACCAACTAACTGGTACGAGGAGAGAGAGAGAGAGAGAATCTGAACATGCTGGAGGAAGGGAGGAGGGGAGGATAGCGAGCAAGGGATGGGGAGATTGCTGGACCGAGCAGATAGAAGCGTTACTACAGAGCTGCTGCTGCTGGAGGACGGGAGCCGAGGATAATGCTCCATCCCTCAGCGTACAGCGGCACGCTGGACATCTTGTAATTTTCGTGGCGGCGGCGACCGTGGAGGAGGAGGGTCTTCATTGTTGCAGCAGTGATTGTCTTTCCTTTCTATCCCCCCCTTCTTTAACCACAGTCTTCTTAATCCTCTTCCTGCTCACTCCTTATTCCTCTGCAACTGGCAACCACTGGGCACCCCCTCCTCTTTTTCTTACTTCTGTCCCTATTTTTCCAGAGGGGAATTCTGTATTTCATCAGGGATTGTAGAAGACAGTAAGAATGTTTCTTTTCTTTTTTGTCTTTTAGTTTTCTCCTTTCTAAACCAAAGAGACAAATGCATGGAGATGGGGGGGGCGGGGGGTGCATGGCAAAGCAAAGGAGAATGCAATTTCATGTTAGTGGAAGGATAGTGTTGGAGTCAACTGGATATATGTGTGTGTGCAGCAGGGGGTGGGAGGAGGTTTGCATGTTCAAGTTTACTGCATTGATGTAACACAATAACTTCTCTCTTACATGTACTATCCTAGTATTAAATGATGACATACAGCACAAACTAAACATCTGAAATGCAAATAAAATGAAATGAGAAAACCAAATGGATTGGATGAGGTATGCACAGAACACCAGGAAGGCAAACCAAACAGTATTTGGCAGTGGATTCCTCATTGATGCCAGCAGATGAATAGCTTTCACAGCTTTACAGAGAGGCAGAAGAAGAGGGTACAAGAGAGCAAGTGGGAGAATAAAAACAGGAGGAGGCAGCAGTGGAGGGGGACAGATTTGTAGATGAGGCAAAGACAGGAGAGGAATTCTGACAATTGATGTGGCACTATCTGTAAAAAAAGAGATATAGTTAGGTAGGTATGAGAGATGCCACTTGTCAGCTCTTGGATTTATCATTGTGTCAGACTGATAATCCTTCCCACATACATTTCTATGCATGCTAAAAGTTGCTGAAGATCTGGTGTACAGCTCAGTGCTCACATGGAAAGGTTAACCAGTGCATGAAATCACCCAGTAAATTCCACTTTGACTACCCTGAGATTGACTGTAGCGTGTAAAGCAGGGTATGCAAGGATGAACATGGACACAGATGCATCTCAGCTTTAAAACCTTGGTGGAATAATGCTAAAGTACAAGTGTTTTGTCATGCATTAAACAGCAGATTTTGATAGTTGATGTCTTCTCACTCGAGCAGCTGCTTCTACAAGAAAAGGGTCACCCTGCCAGCAGGGAACATGTGTTTAGTTCGCCCCTTTTGTTATCTCTCCACCTGAGTGTGGTCTATCCATAGATACCTTTGTCTCTACTGAACACAGCCCACATGAATGTGATGGCAGGTCACTTTACAGGGCACACATAATTACTCACAAACTACGTCTGCGTTGCAGAGTGTTACACAGAGCGGTGAGGAGGATTTCAGCATAATGTAGCATTGTTGCAGAATTGAAAGTTATACTGTGAATCAATTGTTTGGAGGCGTTCGATTGGAAGAGACGTGGCTGTGTGTTTAGTTTTGCTTTCACAGAGGCTTGGACAATGGCATACGGCGGGCAGATCTCCCACACACACATAACGACTTACACAAACGCACATGCAATCAATGCTCTGCACAGTATGTGATCTGACGGCAATTTGTAATAGCAAAAACTTCTAACAACCTCATCAGTTCATTAATGGTGGATTTGGAGAAGCATAGACTGTATGGATGTTTGCTGTAACAAGTGCTTTTGACGATATGTAGTGATTGTTCTTTTAAGCAGTGATGTGCAACAGAGACATGACTGAGCTTTAAGTGGTGCTCTCAGATTAAACACACTGATCGCATACTGTTGGAGCAGTTGCTACATGCTAACTTGTTGCCAACAGCTCTGTGGACCAGTTTCAGTAGATCAGTTTCAGTTCTCATACATGAAAAAAAATCTGCTAAACACATCACAGTGCACATGTTGGATTAAAGCAGTGCCTCAGTTTCACATTTGTTTGACCATTCTACAGTTTCTAAAGTGAGGTCTGTGATCGGGGCTGGAATGCAGGTTCACCTAATCACTATAACAGGTGGCTTTTCTATTCATTTATTTTTCACTTACTGTTTTGCTAAATATGCTACTGACCACAGAAATGGGACTAATTTGCCTCTTGTCTAAATGTCTAAATGTTGCACTTACTTCTAAAGAGTTAAAACAATTGTTGTTGTGTTTCTTCATATATGGGCCTAGTTGTCGTCACCTCGTTCTTAGCTACAGACTGACCCCTGTTAGAAGTCCCTTGCTCGCACCATTTGTGGAGTCCAGCACTAATCTACAGCTACAACATTAGAGCTTATAAGGCTGCTTGCCTCATCAATAGGCAACCTGTCCATGAATGACTTAGTTTGATAAAGCAATTCCTCCACTGTCAAGCAAGTATGACACTGAGAAGTTCAGTAGAGCTAGTCCCGGGGCTAGTCAGATCATATGTTAGCTGCCTTGGAATGATGGGAGAAACAGAGGAGTTCAGAGGTTTGGCCCAGTTGATCTGGTTCAACAGGCCTGGTTTGTTTTACTTCAGATGTTGTTTGGCACAAAGAGAGTCAAGGTCCAGCAAACAGACAGGATTTTCCACCCGAGCAGATGAATTAACATTCAGCCCACGTCAGCAGGGAAATACTATATATTATTATTATATAAATACTATATTTCGGAGTTTAATATTTGTTATGAACTGCCACACTTTAGGACACTGCACACATTTCCACCAGTTGACATTCCCATTCTCAAAATGTTTCAGCACTAAGGCAGAGCCTACCTGTACGGCAGTGAAAAGACAGGCCTTGACAAAGATACATGTTGATCAACCGGAAATTATTCAAGTCATGTCATCAGAATTCTCTTTCACAGGGGAGGGATGGAAAGGAGGTAAATGTCTTTTGGCCTGACTATCCCTGTTCAGTCATGCACCTGCATAGTTTCCAGTCTCCCTCTAGGTATTTTTTCCAGTAGTTGCTACATTGATCAGAGTAGGGATGTAGTTCATAACTCCAGATTTAGCCATCTCGTTTACACTCACACCTTTCTCTCTTTTTTCTCACTCATTCCTTCTCCCTTTCTAGCCGGCGGTAGACGACTGATCTGGGACAGACAGGCCTCCCCTGCGCTCTGTCCTACTTCAGCATTGTCCTCTCTTTTGTTTCTCCTTGTTCCTTTTCCTCTGTCGTTTATCTCTCTCCACCTATCTCTAAGTGAGTCTCTCTGTCTCTACTTATTAATCATTACACCGTCTGCGACTTTAATCATTCCATAGTGAAGGTTCTTGCTGGTGTAACGTAATAGGCTGTTGGGGTGTTCGGGAGACAGAGGCGCCATCATTACAGTACCTTTTTTCTCTACCTGGCATAATGCAGAAAATTGGTGCCTGTACGCCATGGAACACATCTCCTTTGATTTAAAGGGACGTGACGTTTAGGAGTAAGCTTCAGAGTGTTTAAATTGCTGTGTACAAAATCAGCCATTGTAATCTGAGTTTTACAGATACTTAATAAATTCACTTTGAGTTAATTTTTGTTTTTGGATTATCTTAGAGGGTTGGCATTGCATTACGAGAATCAAGTTGAAATGTCGAGAATAAAGTGGAAATATTTTTTTGAGAATTAAATGTTGAGAAAAAATTGATATACAAAAGAATCCATTCAGACTTTTGAAAAAATACCTAACTACTGGCTTCTACAAAATGCCTTGTGAAGACCTACATGAACTTGTGAAATTATACTTATGCAGAAACGGTTTCAATAACAAGGAAATACTTGCTCTTTTAGCTCATAAACACAGTATTGTGATAAGTATTAGGACTTTGAAGAGATTGTGTCGAAAATTGCAAAACCACACAAACTTGGAAGAGGTAGCCGCATTCCTGCAATCTGAAATAGCTTGTAATGGACAGACGCAAAGGTGTCGATGGTAAGACCTACGCGCAGTACAGAGATGATATGTTGAATACCAAGACACAATGAGACAATTAATCAAATAGTTTGATCCTCAAGGAGTGGAGCTCAGGCAAGGATGTAACCCACATGATGATGCCTACATGGCAGCTGGCATGGCGGACAGTCGCTCTAATGTGATAAAGTGATAAAGGAGTGGAATTCTTTCCCTTCATTTCAACTGTAACCTCAACATTTCAATATTATTCTCGAAATTGTAGTTTAACTTTATTCTTGCCATGTTGATTTTATTCTGGCCATTTTGACTTAATTCTTAACATTTTGACTTTATTCTTGCAATAAATGAAAAATCTTCCTCCTTGATTTTCCCCTCCTTGATGGGACTGTAATGCTCCGTCGCGGCAGATATACTCTTTTATTAAAGCCTTTTTTTTAACCAGTTTGGTTTTTAACTCTGCGAGACAGAGCATGGCCTTGGTGGAGGTCTGTGCTCTCTGAGTGCCCTTCTAGTTCATAAGGTTATTACTGAGTGTAGTTTACTGAAATATTTACTGTCACTGTTATCTTTGATAAATGATAAAGTTGATATGATAAAGTTTATTGGTGTACTGTCAGTATGCTAACATGCTCATAGTGACAATGCTAACATTCTGATGCTAAGCAGGTATAATGTTTACTATGATCACTATTGTAGTTTCACCTGTTAGCATGCTAAAAATGGATAATCAGCACTAAATACAATGTACTGTGAAGGCGGATGGGGATGCTGTTAGTTGCAAGAATTTTGGTCATAATAGAAAATGTAATCCTTTGCGATGGCTAAAAATCAAGGGATCCCCAAAGTTATTAGAATTCATGCTGAGGGGAATGCCTGTCCCAAAGGTCATGTAAATCCATCTTACAGTTGTGTAGTTATCTCACTCTGAACAACGAAGGAAGGAAAAGTCAGGGGATCCCCGCGTCATTAGGATAAATTGTTCAGGAATCTTGAATATCTGTACAAAGTTTCATAACAATCCTCCCAATAATTTTTCAGTCTTGATTAAAGTAGTAGACGGACAAAACAAAAAGAAATTGCTTTCCATAGAGCTACGTCACTAGCATGGGTAATTAGAATATTAGCTGATACGTAGTTTTTAGATAGCATTACTCTCAGTATTTTTGTCAGTGTCAGCCTAAAATGTTTTACATATCAACACAACTTTGGTGCTAACTAACAGAACAAACCGTTTTAAACGCCACGGTCCTGAGCGACAAACGAGCAGTGTTTTAGTGCTACGTTGTGTCACGATAATTAATAGTTATAGGGTAGCTGAACAGACATTTTACTCAAAACATTTTCCAAATTACTCTGAATGGTAATGATAAAGGGAATCACTGCAACTTACTTACTCATAAAAGCATGAGGGTATAAGTTGTAATGGTGGATGCAGTGTTTTTTCAGTGTTAACATGAGAACACAGATATGAACCGATCTATAGAAATGTTAACGGCCATCAGTCAGTCTTATTGGTTGGGTAAGCTTGCCTACCTTTCGAGCACATAAATCCCTGGTCTAATATACATCTTATACATCCCTGATTTTCAACCACAGAGTAATACTAGACAAACTACTCGCGCTTGTGTGTATGGAGATCATTTTTTTTGTTTGCATCACACACACACACACACACTCACACACACACACACACACACACACACACACACACACACACACACACACACACACACACACACACACGGTATCTCTATAGTGTATTTCTAATGCTATTGCTCTCTCACTTTCTCCTACATTGTTTCTTCACAAACAAATCATCAAATCACCTCTGTCCTGGTGCAAAGACTCTATTCTTGGTAATTAGAGGCGAGGATGATGGGGAATTGGAGTGGTAGGGGGGGATTTAGAGGACTTTGGACAGACTCCTCCATACATCATGAATATACTCTCAGTTTATTAGTGCTAATTGCGCCATTGGGACAGAGTGGAGTTTGTAAGGTCTCCCTACAGCCACCGCTGCATCATCAAAGTGGGATTGCTATTTTTAGCAGCAGCAGATGCATAGTGGCAGCAGAGCAGTGCTGGCCCAGGATGATGATCAGTCTGTTTGTGTAAGAGTGTGTTTTGTGTATGTGTGTGCACATTTGAAGGCAGCAGCACAAGCATCAATCACTGGATCTAATGCTGCTTTCAGGTCCTGTGGAGAGACAGTAGATATGAGCTGCATGCTTCGCAAAGTTAATATCAGCTTTTACGTAGTAAATACGACTTTGAAATTTAAGGATTGGCAATTCGTACTGTTAGCTTCTAAAAGCATTAGTCATTATATCTTTATTTTTTACTTCACTTCTATGATTTATGAATGCCATGGTTGGTGGATTTTTGGTGCTGTGTAAAGTTGATTCCAATGTTTCACCAACAAAGTCTCCAACAAAAACTACATTTTAACACTTTTTTTTTTACATCAAGTGAGTTCAAACATATGCACACTTCCATGTTTTTTGCTGGAGATCCAGGAGTGTTCTCACCGTTATTCCCATGAGCGTTGATATCCTATAGTGAGCAGCAACGAACTGGGATCATAAAACGGTCCTATTTTTGTCCATAACCTAGCTTTGAAATGAATAACTCTTCCCTCCAAGTGTATCTTCACTTTTACACAGTACAATCTTGAATATTTGTGGCTGCACGCATGAAATCACTTATCAAAATTAATCAAATTATCAGTGGTGGCCCAAAGGGGGGGCGGCCCATCTGGCATTAGCCCAGATTCCACATGGCCAGTCCGTCACTGTATCCAACCAAAGCCAGTGTTTCACCTTCTTTTATCTGTGAGGGGAACAGTTCAACCAAACTGGGAAACGTGTAAGATCTGTGTAAGCTGTAGGAGGCATTGTGCCATATCAAAACCAATTTCTGACTTGTACTTCACTTTCAAACAGATATTTATGAAGATTCTCGTAAATCAATCTGTCCTGCTTCATATCATTTAAGAAGTATTATAATTTTAGATCTTTTAGTTGCGTGATGTTTCAGTTATCCTTCAGTAGTTCAACTCATCCATATGTTGAAATGAATGTCGAAAAGCTTGCCAGTTCCTTTCGGGATCTTTGTGGGGATCTTGATATTTCTGCTGACGTTGTTATCACTGCGTGTGACTCGGCGCTTTGTGCAATCCTAAATTGGTGTCAGGTTTGCTACTTCACGATTGAAAGGTGTCAGGTACATCTCTTTGTTTTTGTAACTGAGTAAGTCCTCTCAGAAACAAACTTCAGCTATTGGAAAATGCATTCTGGTCTGTGGTTTAGCTGTTGACTCTACATTTCTAATGTTATTGTTTGCTTTGGCATTACAAAGAGTGTTTATATTTTCCTCTCCCCTGCAACCTCATTACATACCAGTATTGTATCTCAATTTGTTTCTAAAATGCAGATGGAGCAACAGCAGGAAAATAGGCCAAGCTACCTCCACTGAGCTACAGCCCTCCGATTCCATATTGAACTAAAGTCTTTTTTAAGCAGTAACTGATCTGTCATCAAGATGCAACGTGTTATTTTTGGTTTTCATGCTGGTTCTTCCTCTCTGCCTGCCTCCTCCTCCAACAACGAACTTGTCACGGACAGACGTGTGTGTTGCTGTGGTTATCTGCCTGCTTATGTGTGGCCCCTTGATCCAGCAGTAGGCAGCAGTGGGTGTGTTAAAGTTTATGGGAGATGATGAATCAACGATGTTCGGGCCAGAGAAGGGTTGGGAGTCTTGCTGCATTAATAATGGAAGCACAGCTGGCAGTATTTATAGTAACAGTGGAATAGGCCGTGGCTGCGTGAATGCTGATGATGTATTGGGTGGCAGTGGCTCAGTCAGTAGAGAGGTAGGTTGGGAACCGGAGGCTTGATGGTGCACAGACACACACCCATGCACATTCACGATAGCACACTCAGACTTACAGCATGCATACATTTGCACACTGTACACACAACACATCCCACGGCCTACTCTGATCTCTGCAAAGATCAGAGGAGGAGAACAGAAAGATATGAGGTTGTTAAGATTAAGATAGAAAGAGAGAGACAGAAAGAGAGAGAGAGAGGGAGAGAGAGAGAGAGAGAGAGAGAGAGAGAGAAAGAGAGAGAAGAACAAGTAGACAAAAGCTGGAAATGGAGGGAGGAATGCATGGATAGTAGCAAAATGAGACATTGATTGGCCTACATAGCTTGGATTAAAACAGTGAACATGTGATGGCTTTCCCCTCTGTGGTTGGAGTTTGTGAAGTCTGATTGAATCTGTGGCTCACAGTCGTTCGGCTCATCTGCTTCTTTTGTTACTTATCTGTCACTTTTAGGGCAGATAATAAGAAACACAGATGAAACTCGCACATCAAAAGTGTCCGAGTCCCAATGGATTATTGAAATTAAGGACAAGGCGGTGAACCTGTTTTTGCACAAGAGAGCAGGAAATAAAGATTGTACTGTCCAACAACATGGGCCTTTTCTGCAAAACTAAGTTCTTTTTCTTAATTTATAGTAGGCTGCGATTATCAGCCAAATGTACTTAAAGTATCAAGGGTAAAAGTTTTTTGTTGTTGCAGAAAATGGCCTCTTTGATGGTGTTTGTAGTATGTACAGTATGTATATATATATATATATATATATATATATATATATATATATATATATATATATATATATATATATATATACATATATATGTGTAAGTGTCCTCTTACTTTTGTAGTTGATTGAGGTGGATACAATTTTCCCTACTCTACAGACATTGATATACTGTTGGGCATAAAACATTTCTGTACATAATTATGTCCTTAAAATCAGTCACTGGAGTAATAATACTGAATTTACGAAAATCGCATACCATTCCAAAATTGTAACCATTAACTACAGCTGCCACATAAATGTAGTATAAATTATGAAGTAGCATAAAATAAAAATACTCAAGTAAAACATGATTAATTTAATGTTTTAATTAAGTTCAGTATTTAAGTAAATATACTTAGTTACTTTCCACCATGTCATGTCAAAAGAATAAAAATGTGGAGTTATGTTGTGCCATGTATAGATTTTTTTTATTGTTAACTTACTGTTGATAAACTGGCATTTGTTAATGAAGAATTGCCATCCTAAGAAATAGCTTAGTATAGAAGTGTTTAAGTGATGTGTCTGTTTGGGGTGCTGTATCTGGCTCAAGAAATAGATTTTCCATTCAAAAGCCTTGAAATGTGAAACCACAGCCCCTCCTGGAAGAAGTGCTGATTCAGCCGCTGCTGAACCACAGGGAGCTAAAAAAACCTCTCTTACCTTGGTCAAACAATACTTTCTCAAACCACGACAGCTTTGTTTAGTGTTTGGTCCTCTGCTCTTTTTACCTTATTACAGTGTATGAGTGAGTATACATCACAGCTGTCATCATGTCTCCTGGTTCAAGGTGCTCACATAATACCAATCAGATCTGTTGTCAGAGTTGCATGCTCATCACAATCCTAGCTTTGGTCAACTCCCAGTTGATCGAGATCAAAAACTTGAATTGCTCCGCTGACTCTGCTGACAGTTGGTGCTTTCTGACAGGACTTCAAACAAACAGAAATCCAGCAGGCTTTGTAAATGTGAACCAGTGAGACACGTGTAGTTGGATGGGTGATTTGCTTCCTGTTGGCCTGTAGAAAACAAAAAGGGACGACTACAGGGTCAGGCTCCTATTTGGTGCCTGCAGCCGTGAAACAGCATCCAACTTTAATATTTCACAGCCCCTCATATGTTCAGGCAGTCTCATCCCCTACAGCTACTCCCATTGTGGCTTATTTATTCATCAGCTCCCCATGCACTGCCAACTAATAGCCCCAACTTGCCCCTCAGCGCGGCCCTAGATAGCAGCAAGTGGGTCTGGCCACTCTGAGCCACTTGCTCTTCACCCAAGCAAGATAATAATAATAATAATAATAATAATAATAATAATAATAATAATAATAATAATAATAATAATAATAATAATAATAATAACAATAATAATAATAATAACAATAATAATAAATGGAATTTACATAGCGCTTTTCACAGACTCAAAGTTGCTTTACAGAGGAGGTGGAAAACATAAACAATGCAAAACAGAACAAAACCAGACAAAACTAAACAGAACAAGACAAAATATAGCAAAAGAAACAAAAACAACAACAACAAAAAACAGAAGAAGATTCAGGCACAGATGAAAAGAGAGGGGGGGCATGGTGCTACAGATATAGGCCGAGGGGAAAAGATGGGTCTTGAGGCGGGACTGGAAGATTGTGAGGGACTCAGAGGTGCAGATGTCTAGGGGGAGGGAGCTCCAGAGCCTGGGAGCTGCCCTGGAGAAGGTTCTGTCCCCAAAACTGCGGAGGTTGGACTTGTGGGTGCAGAGAAGACCGGCTGAGGTGGATCTGGGACTGTGAGGGCTGGTAGGGGGAGAGGTGGTCAATGAGGTATGAGGGTGCCAGATGGTGGAGGGCTTTGTAGGTGAGGACCAGGATTTTGAAGGTAATCCGGTGGGAGATGGGAAGCCAGTGGAGTTGATTTAGGACTGGAGTGATGTGGTGCCAGGCTTTGGAGCAGGTGATTTTGGCAATGTTGCGGAGGTGAAAGAAGGAGGTTTTTAATGATTGGGGTTATTGATTTAGCTGAGTGTGGATTTGAAGGCTGTGAGGAGGAATTCTGTTTCATCACTGTTGAGTTTGAGAAAGTTATATTGCATCCATGTTTTAATAGCTGATAGACTGGAGTTGATGTGGTAGAGTGAAGGACTGTGGGGGGATTTGGTGCTGAGGTAGATCTGGGTGTCAACGCCGTAAAAGTGGAGGTCCAGGTTGTAGTGACGGAGTATCTGACAGATGGAGGGGAAAGATGGAGATTGTAGGAGCTACAATATGTTGTTAATGGTCTCATTAATTGATTATTGTATTATGCGCTAATATTGTCGGTGGTGGGCGTTTTCATGACGGTTTGAGCGGAAGTGATATATTTGTTGCCTCACCTGTGCACCTGGGTTCTTTGGGCTTTGACGGAGAGGGGGTGAAGCTGGGAGCGAACACTTTGTTGGCCGCACCGCGCACAACGCAGCACACAGTATTACGCAATTATTTCTACTCACCAGTTAACAATTACATAAGGTAACAACAGTGCTAAGTGTATTGTACATATGGAAGAAGAAGAAAAATAAAATCATTGCAATACGATCATGAGCGCGTCACATGTGTGCATCTTTCAGTGTTTAGTCCCTCGCGGCAGCACTCTTTTGGACTGCTTACAGCCGCAACAGAGATGATGAAATGGAAGGGGCCAAGTATGGAGCCTTGGGGAACACCTTGAGTGACTGGAGAGATATGAAGTGGGATCTGATGGAGAGGTATGAGTGGAGCCAGCTGAGTGCCGTACCTTTGACACGGAGGTCTTTGAGTCTGGTGAGCAGGATGGTATGGCTCATGGTATCAAAGGCTGCACTCGCAATTTGAGGAAGATAAGTATGTTGAGGGAACAGGTGTCAGCAGAGGTGAGGTGGTCGTTGAGGACTTTGCGGAGAACGGTTTCAGTGCTGTGGAGGGGGAGAAAACCAGATTAGAGGGGTTCGAATTTGTTGTTGGCATGAAGATGGGTTTGGAGTTGTAAGGCAACTATACGTTCTAGGGTTTTAGACAGAAAGGGGAGGTTGAATATTGGGCAGTAGTTGTTGAGAGAGGAGGGATCTAGAAAAGGTTTTTTAAGGATGGGGGTGACAGCAGCAGTTTTGAAGGCAAAGAGGACAGTTTCAAGGGACAGTAAGGAGTTGAAGAGGTTAGTGAGGTAGGGGCATGGGACAGGGAGGAGGTTGTTCACTGGGGAGAACAGGGTCCTGGGGTTTTGGCAGGGATCGGTGAGGATGGTGGAGAGGTAGGCAGATTTGGCAGCAATGAGGGTGTATTTGTGGGCAGTGAGGTGGAGTTTATAGGCTACATGGTGGACTGTGAGAGGTGATTTCTTTGTAAGTTGTTGAAGTTGGTGACCAGTTTGTTTCATTTTCCAGAATGAAGGTGTGTACCAGGGTGAAGAAGTGTTAAAAGGGACCATTTTTGTTTTGAGGAGGGCCAGATTGTTGAGGGAGGTAGAAAAGATTGAGTGTAGGTGGTTTGTGTGATCATCTGGTGAGGTAAGGGTTGGGTACAGGTGGAGAGTGATGGAGAGCAGGTCAGAGAGATGGTGTGGATTGATTGATTTAAGGTTGATGTGATGAAGGTGATTTTTCTGAGGAGGCGGTGGCGTGGGGTTGAAAAGGGATGGTGAACTGTATCAGCTTGTGTTCAGAGAGGGGAAAAGAATGAATGGAGGTCAATTACCCTTTGGTTTCTGGAGCAGACTAGGTCGAGGATGTGTCCTTTTTCATTGGTGTGGAATGTGACATGTTGGGTGAGAGTGGAGTTGTCCTTTAAAATAGTGAATTCGGATGAGAGCTTGCAGGTGGATGAATCCATGTGGATGTCACAGAGTAGAAGCAGACGTGGAGAGAGAGATGAGGCTATTGTGAGGAGTTCTGTAAAATCAGAGAGGAAGGAGGTGATGACTGTCATGGAGGAAAGAGCTTTGAAGGCGATAGACGAATCTGTGTGAATTATAATATTATACTCAGCATAAAAAGCAGCATATGTTTAGAGAAAACAAGTACAGATTATATGCATCCCAGTGAGCTCTAGTGGAGATGACTAATAAAGTTGATTAATTAGCAGGCTATTTGAATGGGATCTCGGCTCTCTGACTCCCAAGCTGATTGACTGTCTTTGTCTCTTCTGTGGAGAATAGAGAAGCTTTAACAAACACTGGCTTCTTTACATGTATGCAGAGAAATATTGCGAGACGATTAGTCAGTTAAATGAATTATCATCTAAAAGGAGAATGAATGAATCAAATTTTTTTGGCATAGATGGCTAGATGTTTTACAATTATACAACTTGCAAAACGTTCCTTTACATACAGCACATGCTTTTTGCACAAACTGACACAGCATGATAGGGATTTGACCCATTGTCTATAAAGCAAATGATCACTGGGAAATGCAGTGTAGATTCGACACTTTTGGAATAACTGAGGATTTCTATGTTCAGTGCATTCAGTGCCATTTTAGCTCTTAAAGGAGAATGATGGAGTTTTTTTTTTTAGGTTAATTGATCTTAACTGAACAGCTTTGAAGTCATAGGAATGGTTATAAGACTTTTTTTTTCCCGAGTTGATTGGTGGTCGTCTTGCTCCCCTGTGGTGCCTGTGTGTCTAAACCCACTTTGCAACTTTTGGCCGGCGAGTTGCTGGACTCATTGTCAGGAAGTATCGCATGATATCAGGTCTAACGATGTAACGAATTGCGTCACTACATTGCCCACAGACGACCATTCAGGAACCGCTAACAAGGTAGCGATGGAGCTTTTCACACTATTGTCATCATGGCTGAGCCAAAGCTAGAAAAGTGTTGTCAGAGGAACAGAGAAAGATGAAACGGCAGACTGACCGAGCAAGGAGTCAGACACAAAACCTAAATAATCTTTACAGTATGCTACACTATTACTGCCAAAGCTCTCCAAAATAAGATTTGTGGCTTGTTGCTCTCTCTCTTTCTCTCATTTGACAGCTCCTTGTAAAGAACTCAACCTTTGTTTGATCAATAGCAAAGCAAATGAGCTCTCTTCTGGCTCAAGGGACATCAGCAACCTTGTAGTAACATTTGTATACAAATTTTTATGATAGGTGAGCTATTTAGTCCACAAAAGGGGGAGAGAATAGAAAGCTTTAAGTCAGGTAAGAAAGATGAATCTTTCGAAAACATTAGTGCTGATAATAATTTTTCACATTTGACTCATGCTGCTTCCAGCTAACAGTTATTAAAACTGAGCCCTGATACTCTGGAATATAAAGAAACGCCCTGGGGTCAGCTGAAAGGAAAAAAAACTAAACCATGCACACAGAATACAAATCCATGCTCTCAGTTTTATAAACGTGAGCAAAGCATGAAAGATATTCACAGATTCAAACTTCTGGGATCAATTACTCTAGAGCAAAATTACATTAAATTACAAATGGCTCATCTTTCCTAATGCAGTAAGGTTAACAATGAGCTAAAAACTCATTTTCATCAAAACGAGCCGTCCTCCAACCTGGAGATATAAGATTGGTCTCTAGTAGCAGTCGGCGGTGCTTAGGGACCGTCTACAAACTACAACACCAACTCAAAAACATCTATTAATTAAAAAAAAAAAATACATTTTAAAATTTAAAAATCAAATAGGGTAGTATATCCAAACTTACCTCTATTAGAACGTGTCTCCTACTTACTTTTAAAAAATAAGTTTGGAGACACTACCTTATTTAATCATTTACAGACGGCCCCTAAGTAACGCCGGCTGCTACTAGAGACCAATCTTATTTCTCCAGGTTGGAGGATGGCTCGTTTTAATGAAAATTTGTTTGTGGCTCATTGTTAACCTTAGTATGTTAGGAAAGATGAGCCATTTGTGATTTAACAACAGATTATGAATCCTTGCGTACAGTTTATAAAACCGAGGGAACGGATTTGTATTATTTGCGCACAGTTTAGTTTTTTTTCGCAGCTGACACCAGGGGGGCTCCGCAGGAAAACATGTAACATTTGATAATATACTCTAGTAGTCACAGTGTTGTGAGGCACAGTTTGGTAGCGTGAGATAAACACCATTTGGAACCACAGGGAAATTAACTGCGAGGTCAGTCTTACCCCTCAGGAAGAGCTCATTCAAGAGATCTTTCTTTCTTGGGTCTTTATGTAGCTTCATACACCCACTCAAATCTTCACTATAATCCACTGTTGTCTATATATGGGAAGCCCGCCGGGAATTTGTTTTGTTGCTATTCTGCAACATGTATTTTAATCCTCTTCCTGTACTACAGTACCATCTCTTTTGAAGCTCAGAAATCAGAGAGGCAGAATTGGATAGATGTCTTTGGGCTTATTGTCGGTGTGAAGGATTTTTGATTTCTTGGAAGCATGAATGTGGCGGGTGGTTTGCAGTTGGAGTGTTTGAAGACTAAAAAAGCTCTATATAAGAACAGGCCATTTACATTTTGTTTTTGTTTACATTGCATACATTGCAATATGGGTAAAGTAACTTTACAGTCCCAGAGTAGGATGTTGGAAAGTAGGAGGCCACACGTTTATGACACATTATGGTCTTTATGAAGGCTAAAGTCCCTCTGTCCATCACTTTAGTCGAGCTCGAGATGTCTCCAAAACTACTGGATTGATTGTGCCAAGGAGATAAATCCTAATAACTTTTGTTTCTTTTAGCAGCACCACCAACCGTTTAAATTTGTCAGATGATGAATAAGATAAGATGAGATAAGAAAACCTTTATTTGTCCCACAGTGGGGAAATTGCAGTTTGCAACAGCAAAGATAAGAGCAAAGATAGATAAGTGTTCAGAGATAGATAAGTGTACAGAGATAGATAAGTGTACAAGATATAGAAAACTGTATTATACAATAAATTACACATGAATTAGTAAATTGAACTAAATCTGAATCCTAAAGTAACACATTTGGTGATATCTTAACATCTTCAGGTCAGAACTTTGATCCACCAAGAAGGTTTTGTGTGTCTGTTTGTCAGCAGGGTTACAGAAAACTACTTGCCCAACTTTTTATGAAACTTGGGTGGATGTTTCTAGCATTGGCCACGGAAGAACTCATTACATTTTTCTAATGGATCAAAATTCTTCACTTTGGTTCACACTGTGAGATGGTACTTGTGCTCGAGTCATGTGGGGTTCTGATAATCTGAAAACTGATTTGCAACTGGATAAATTCATGTGAACACCCCCTCAAGTTGGAAGGTTAACACTGCGAGATGAAAGTGCATGCTGCGGTCTCCGAGTGCCCTTCCAGTTAACAAATGTTATCAGGCTATCTTATTATACTAAGATGGGTAACATGTTTAACAGTGTACCTGCTCAGTCTCAGCATGTTAGCATTATCATTGTTAGCATTTAGCTCAAATCACTGCACAGAGCTGCTGGCATGGCTGTTTGTGTTCCTGTTGCCATGCTGAGTGTACTGTGCATGTCAAGATGGGTGAGTGTAGGCTACACAGAAGGGGGATTCTGGGACACAAGATGTGCTGGTTGTCTTTTACAGTTGTCCTGGGCCTAATTCTGCGAAATTTCCATGATGAGAACACCCAGTGACGTTGTTATTCACCCCATCCTTTCCTCTCAAACTCAAACCAGGTTCCTTAACTGGTGCTCACCCTAGTTTATTGGCACAAGGGATGGTTACATCAGAACGTGCGTAGAACACGTGGCTTCATTCTCCTTTTCTCGAGATCCCCTGGGTCCTAGCA
Source organism: Etheostoma cragini (assembly GCF_013103735.1). Classification (NCBI taxonomy): domain Eukaryota; kingdom Metazoa; phylum Chordata; class Actinopteri; order Perciformes; family Percidae; genus Etheostoma; species Etheostoma cragini. Next base: position 16,785,667 of record NC_048421.1, read on the forward strand.
TCTTAGATTGACATCTTCTGTGACGCACAGCTCCCGTGTGGACGCCTTAGTGCTGGAGGATCAAAGTTTACACATGTGTTGTGGGGGAGAATCTTTGCGAGCACACACACACACAGACACACACCCACACACACACACACACACACACACACAGACACACACAGACACACACACACACAGACACACACATAAACATTTCTTTTTTTTATAGATGTCAAACGAGGATGGAAGGAAATTGGCCGTTCCAGTTTAGTGGCAGGAAAGTGGGGCGATCTGTTCTTTGGAAGTTTCCCAGTGAAATTTCCTGGGGACCAAGACACTGAAAATATCTATCTATATCCATGCAATGTCCTACATAGTGGAGAGGGTGAACCAGAGAGGTGAGAGGCAGTGAGAGAGCACATGAAGATACACGTGTGTTTGGGAGAGATAAAAAGAGAGAGGGAGGTTAAATGTCACTGTGCTGGTGGGATATCAGTCGTTTGCTGGCATCACACAGATAGATGAATTGAAGCTTAATAGAACCAGGTCAAGAATGCAGCAAGTCACCCAGCAAAGTTACTTAATTTTCCTTCTCACTTCTGTGACATTAAAACCCCTTTAAGTAGAAGTAGAAATGCTGTTTCCTAACCCCATTTCCCTCTTCAGGATTAGGATTACATTTACACTTGCAAACTGTGTGTTAACAAACAGAGATTAAATCCATCTTTCCCTTGCCAAAACACAGATTTGCAAAACATGCCACTTTGTTCTGAGCTTTGCTTCTTTTAAAACAGGTGTTAAATGGCTCATCTAATGTATCCCCTAATCATGAATATCTTAACATGTCAAGGGTGTTACCACCTGTTTCATTTGCTGATTTGAGTGCATGTTGGGTACAATTATTACTGGAGAGCACAATTTTCTACAAAGGATTACAATACAATAATGGACAATGCATGTCAATAGAAAGTAAAACATTTTAGTATGGCCAAAAATAAGCTGGTGGTGATGTGTCTCTCTGTCCCCTCTAGGTCAGGGTTGATCCCAGGATGAATCTGATGGATGAGCTCCAGGTCTTTATAGGGACAAAATAGACAGTTAAACAAATCCATGAGAACAGTGTGTATCGCATATAGAGTTTTACAGTCAACAGAGAAACAATGAATGACCAAAATGATGTGTCACATGCTGTAAAAGGCTGATACCAGTTCCCATGGCTAATTGGCTAGTGCAAATACAAATGGAAAAAACGGTTTTGGGGAAGAATAGTAAGTAGAACTGTAACTACCTGGTCGGAAAAAGCTGTTGAAAGCAACACAGCCGACAAAACAGATACATAAATATAAAAGCTAAAATCTACATTTCAAAGCCGTCAGATGTTTGCGAGCGTACAAGCAAATTTACAGAAATTGTGCCCAGGCTTGGGCACACAATCAAACACTGCTAGTAAAATGAATTAAGTTTTCCATTTTCATTAATTTACTACTCTGAACAGCTTAGCATGCATGTTAAATTTAGGAGATTTACCCTGCCCCTCTTTAAAGGAATAGTGTGACATTTTCAGACATCATTGCTGATGAAAGGTGTCACGTTGAAGATGATGTCAAAGCCGTTTCACGCAGCGTCACTATGGTGATCAGCTGAGAATATTGCCCACACTAAGGGGATTCTTCCTGCAGAGGAAACAAACTAGAGAAAAGCACCCGGGATCAAAACTGAGTTTCACATATCAGCAGCTCAGTCAAGTCAGGTCAACGTTTATTTATAGAGCACTACAATATGAAGGTGGCACAAAATCAAACAGTACAATTGATAGACTATTAGAATAAAACACTAAACTCTAAAAGTCACAGAAGCTTGTATGTCTGGCAACCTCACAATGACAAAACGGTGAAACAATGCAAAAGAAATACCAAGTAAGTGAAACCAGCACCTGGTCATTTTTTCATTTGAGGAACTAATTGAGTAAGCCTGCAGTTCATAGAGTAGGGTGTTCTTACTTCCCTTGTGGAGCTAACATCTCTGATTGCTCGACGAGGTGAGAGTAAACAGGGTTAATGTAGATTTAAGTTGCCGAGGTGACTAAAAATGTTAATGATGTGACCTCACCTGAAACTGAAACAGTTCTCCAAGGAGAAAGACGATTTAAGACATCGTCATATGAAGCGGAGAAGACGATTATCACTTGGTGGCATAGGGCAACATCTAATCGCTCCATCGCCCTTGTCATCTTCAGTCAGCTAGACACACACAAGCTCACACAAACTCAGCATTCATTATGACAGTCTTTTATGTGTGAGTCATGACTTTTCTCTCGGGAACTGATAATTACTTTCTCTCTCATAATTTTCCCTCTGTCCTGACCTGTTCCAGCTTAATTGACGATAAGTGATTCTCTCAAAAGTTTGGATTCAGCCTTAACTCTGCTTTCCTTTTCTCTGCTGTCTGCATCGAAAAGGATTAGCCAATATTTGGCTAATGTTGCCTTGGAAAAAATATGAATAGATAACTTGGAATATGTGGCCAACTAGTCTGTCACACCAGCCACATTCAGAGGGCTGGTGAAAATTTCGTGGTGTGGGTGGAATTTACTCAATAGCTTCAAAGTGTTGGCCAGTAAAATCTGCAATGATGAGCTTCTCGCCATAAAATACATTTCAGTATGACTTCACTTGAGCGTTATTGCAGCCTTTGAGGGTTCAAATGCTCTTTCGGAGTCTTTTCCACAAATTCTACAAGAAAAAGGGACTCCTTTAAACCTTTTGGCATGAAAATATGGAAAAAGCCCAAATCTAAATACAATGACTATCAATACTAGCCTTGGCTTTTGGCAGCTTCAACCAAAATCATTTTCTGGTGATATTATGGTTTAAGCCCAGTTTCATCATCTCTGCCTACTCTCCGCTCTCCACCATCTTCAACTCTGATTTCACATTCAACTCCTTTCCTCGTTGTTCTCCCTAAATGTTCTTCTGTTTCTCCTGTCTCTTACTGTGCTATCGCTCTCTCTCGTCCATCCGTGTCAGTTTCTTGTCTCTCTGGCACATTTTCCCTTATGATGTGCTCCTCTCTCCCCTTAACTCCCCCCACCCTCACATTGCATGCAGGCAGCGTGGCACAAAGTCAGTCTGGTGGTCAGCTGATTATCACCGTGGTCCCGACTGTAACATCTCGAGAACTATTGAAAGGATTGACATGACATGTTGTCGATACATTTGTGGTCCCCAGAGGACACATCCTATTGATCATCTTACGTTTCCATCATTGTGAGGTTGACATTTGTGGCTCAGAGGGAAATGTCTGACCAAATACATGTAGCTGCTAAATTAATGACATTCCTACCAGCCTCATTTTTGCAAATTAGCAAATGAGACCATGCTAAGATGCTAAATATAAGCTTTGATTTTTATTTGCGGAATCTACTTTGCCGCATTGTTAAAGCACTCATGCTTTCATACCCTTCCTTTTTTTTTCCTCTTCTTCTTGTCTGTTACCGTTGTCTTTTTTCTCTCTAATAACCCCCTTACCTGACTGCTTCCCCCTTTGTCCTCTTCCCTCTCCTTCCTCCCTAGCTTCCCCTATCTTTGACAACTCAGCACTATGCAAAAATATGGATTGTTCGCTTCCATTTATTATCATATCTGCTTTAGGTACCCCTCCCTGGTTAGTCAGCTTTCTGACAAGACTGTATGGACGTTGCTACTTCCTCCCTCGCCCCTCTTTGTCTTTGTCTTTGTGCCCTTGTCTCTTTTACTAATCAATTCCCTCAAACCATTTGTTTTCATCCCTCTTCTCCTCCCCTGTCGTAGATTATCTTGCTTTAGTCTCACAAGCTTGCTTTAAATTTAGGTATTCTTCCATTCCTCCAGCACTCCTCTAAATGGTCAGAAACAACTTTACAGAAATATACAGCTTCATCATTAATTTTCATTTACATTTAAGGGAGGCTTTAAACCTTTTCCGAAGCTTTAGAAATGCAATTTATCTAGCTGTAGCAACTTTATAACAAGAACCCAATTCATACTGATTTATGTTAACATTTACTCAAGTACTGGTATAATTTTAGTTACTTCCATTTTATGCAACTTTGCAAACTTTGTTTGTGAAATTGAACAAAGAGAAAACATACATAATTTCTGAACCCAAATTTAGTTTTTGTGGATTGGGTGAAGAATTGTGGTGAGAATTCCAATTTTCTGTTAAGCAATTTAATTTATTTTAGGTTTTGCCTCCAAATGGCACAAACTACTGTAGGTACATGCTGTATTGCTCCCCTGGAATCAAATAAATAATACTTCAAGAACATTCTTGGATCAAGTTGCATGATAGAAAGTTGTATTTGTATTTTTCATGACAGAATAAGACATGAAATGAGACATGAAAGGGATGTTCTTTGCCATCTGCTAGGTCCTGTTGTCCACTTTTCCTTTTTCTTTTCTTGTGGCATTTCTTCATTCGAAATTCTCCCTTCATGTTCTTGTCAAATGGGACAGCTGGTAATATTTGTCCCATGAGGAAGGTCTTGACATTCTGTGTCTAACACTCTCCCCCTACCCTCTTCACAACATGGCTCTGATTCTGCCGTGTCTTCTAGCTGCCTCATCACAAGTCCACACACACGCACGCACGCACGCGAGCACGCACACACACACACACTCACGCAAGCACGCACGCACGCACGCACACACAGACACAGACACACACTCCATTTACTATTTAAAGTAGGTTCATTATTCTATACTAGATATTCATTCAAGTACAATGAAAACAAATAACAACTCCAGATGAATGTTTAGAAACTTTCAATTACTGGTTTTGTTTCAGATGTGTTCAGATCATGTGTGGAATCAGGGATATTTAATAAATGTAATGGAGTAAAACTAGCACGTAAAGTAGAAATACCTAAAAATTGTACTTCAACTTAACTCTGTTACTTTCAGATCATGGGTTTATTCGAGGTCTCTACAGTCCTGGTGTGAATTGACTCTAAGCCCTGTCTCTCTCACCGTTTGTTATTCTGCTCTTTGGTTCTGTGTGGAGCTGTCCAGAATGTAGTGGTGCTGAAAATCCTGAAACAGTGAGCAGAGCCAACCAGGAGCCACGAGGGACAGATCTGTTATCTTGCTCAGCTTGTACTTGAATACAGCACTGCATCACTGATGCTCTGAAGTGGCCTCTTGGCTGTCTCAAGGGTGATGGCAAGAGCAAAGGAGTGTATAGTTTATCACATGAAGAGCTATTGTCCATTAAGAGTGTCTGCATAGAAGATGTGCAATGATGAATAGTCTGCTGTCTGAAGTTAGACCAATGTATCAGCTACTGAGAGCCATGTCGGCTTTTTCACACAGGAACTGAACTTATTTAAACTGTTTACGGATGTTTTTTATACTCAGCAGCTTTAATGTAACAATATTAAAGTCTGAAATCCCTGTTGATTGCAACCAACAATACATCATATACAATACAATATGCCGGACAAACCACTGTTGGACTTTCTGTTTTTAGAGCTTTACCAGTGGTGAGGGTAGGTTTGTCCTGATGGAAGTGCTAGAATTAAGGTTGTGGCATCATTTAAATCCAAAGGTTTTTCCTCCCAGGAGAACCCTGCTTATTTTATAATGACATTATGTTGCAAAGTTGAAGTATTTGGCTGAAAAGAGCTTTCAAAGTATCCAAATTGTAAAGAGTAAATTTCCAGATGTGTCCAATGAAAGTCATGGAAATCCTTGTTGAATAGATATTTCTTGTGTGAATGGCATGGTATGTTTTGCCTGATGGTTGTGCTGAGCCATAGGTCATGATGTCACCAAAACACAACAATGTATCCTTTAGGTACTTACCAAATTTCATGACAACCCATGACAGTAATTCCCACAAATTGTGGCCATACAAACAGAAAGATGGACAGAGAGTCCAGTCAATGTCATTATCATTGGATCTCTCTATCACAATGACATGACCATCAACAAGTAGTCTAGTGTCTTATATATCTACAGAGGAATCACTTCTTCAAAGGCCCACAATGATACTCAATGATACTACTCTTCACAGTTACTAACGTACATGCTATTCTGCAAATTTTGAGTTTAACAGCTCATGCAGGATGTCTGAACATCTGGTGAGAGTCTGGCAGCTGAAAATAAACAGCACACATGGGTTCATTTATACATGAGGTGTGAATTGTATGTCATCATGCAGTGAGGGTTAGAAGTACTGCTGTCTCTAAGTGCAGCAGTCTGTTTCCATAGAGACAAGTGTGTTAGATTGAAGTGGTGGTCTAGTCAGAGAATAAACTTACTCTTCACAAACTTCTTCTGTAGTTTTTTTTTTTTTTTTAAGTCTTCTCTTTTCTCCCCACATCGCAGTGTCTCACTAGGAATGATGGTGTTGCCACTTGTGCCGCCCTCTCTGTCGCCATGACAATGCCATTTAGTCCCCTGTCCAGCGACGAGGAACAACAAAGGATGCTGGGAAACAATCGACATCTTTATCCAGGGGCAGAGGACGAGGAAGAGGAGGAAGAAGAGGAAGAGGAAGAAATGGAAGAAGAAGAGCGTGATGAGGACCAGGAGGAGGAGGAAAATGGCGAGCTGGAGGGGGAAGAGGAAGACGATGAGGAAGAGATGGTGGAGGAGGTCAGACGAGGCGGCCCGTCACGGGGGAGCAGGGGTGAGGGACACAGGCAGTCAGGGAAATTGGCCGGAAGACCCACCAGGGACAGACCGGTCCGGCCAGGTAACCCCGGACACGCCACAAACCCCTATTCGTCCAATCCTGGACCCACCCACCAACAGCCAGCCAATCACATACAGCAGCAGCAACAGCGGAGGCTGAAGGAGCGCAGCACAGGCACTGTGCCTTCTGAGGACACCCACATTGCCATGATGGTGTTTCGCATCGGTATCCCAGACATAAAGCAAACGGTCAGTGCTGTTGCCGCACACCCACACTATTATGCCAGCATCATGGCAACAATCTCTGATAAAGTGACACACACAAAGGGCCTCAATCCCCCGTCATGATCAGTTAAATCTTACTATCAAGTTTACTACTAATTAAAGCCATTTGTATTTTATGTAAGTGCACACATGCCTGTATACTCGTCGAGATCTGTCTAGTTTTTGCTGTTTATACTAAAACACACCAGCTTGCATCAGTTAGCGATGTCTTTAAAGAAATATTTAGAAATTTTGGTGAATATGCTTTTTTTTTCTTTTTTTCTGTTTTTTCAGCTCAGCTTAACTTAGCACAAAGAGTGTAAACGGGGAAACAGGCTCTGTCCAAAAGTAACAGGCTATAAGAAACTCTAAATTCACACGTTGGAGCTTATGTTTTGTATTTATTCTGTACAAAAACCAAAGTGTAAAACATCCTAAATTTCCTATCACATACTCTAAATTATGTAAAAACATGCCTGAAGTGCTCAGGGGCCTCCCCCAAACAGGATGGATGGGAATGAAATGGATGAATGAATAGATTTTTGTTGTTAGAGCCTTGGTCAAGAGTCTGCCTGAAAAACTGAAGGAATAGCTTTCACTTTCTCTTTAGAGATTTAGAAATTATCACGGTATATTGATTGGATTCACTTTCTTTCTTTCTCTCTCTCTCTCTCTCTTTCTCTCTCTCACTGCATCACCGGCGGAAAATTGAGCTAAGCACGAATACTCGTCAGCAAAGTGACTGATCTGAGAGTGTGAAAGAGGCTTTCAAGGTGACCCAGCTTTCGAGAAAAAGAGAGAGACAGAGGCAACGTGCACACAAGCACAATAACGATGAGAGTATGTGGGCAAAAATTTGGTTTTAAAAACCCTACAAGCCAGAAGAGATTCAGAGGGAGTCCGAGAGAGGGGAGTTGAAGTGAATAGAGGAGGCTACAAGAGGGGGCCTCTGGTTTAATGCCGCCAAAAAGCTTCTAAAAGGTGCTATAAAGCACACTGTGAAAAGCCCTTTTTGTGTGACTGGTTTTAAGAGGGCTATCCAAAATCATGATTCACCATCGCTCTCAATTTCCCAGATGCAGAATTACATTAAATCTCTGCGAAAGCTTCCATCAGAAGTGTGTCTAAATTGGCTTCACTAGCTGGAGATGCAGCTGCGACCATGTGCAGTGCGCCATACTCCCGCTCTTGAAAAATTAGGCATTTGCTAGACAGTAGACACCTAGTCTTTTTTTCCTCTCTGTGTTTTTGTGATGAGTGAATCATCAGTAGTAACTCACTTGTACTGATAATTGAATTATGAAGCGCAGGGGATGCAAGGGACTGAGTGCAAGGGACTGAGGCTGTATCCAAGTGTGTGTTTTTTTCTGCAGTAGAGAAAAAAGGCGAAGAGGAAAAGAGAAAAATAGAGAAGAGAGTGTGCATCTTAGCTCATTGTCAGATTAAAGCTGAACCAGACTGTCTTTGTGTTCGACAAACAGAAGGCTGTTGGTTTTCCTCAGACATTAGCGGTCTGTCCTCTTTTCTCTTTCTTCTATAAGCGTCCAAGGCTTCTGTGATGTGTTTGCTGTATAAATGATAAGCAAGAATGGAACTGTAAATTAAATGCATGTATTTTTGAGTGCCAGTTTGTATGCGTGTCCATATTTTATATTTCCATCCCAGTGCACTGTAAACGCATCACTCAACGCTTCTTCCTCCCTCTTGCTGCTGTGTGATTTATTATTGATCTGTGCATGGGTGTTTTCAGCAGTTTGTGTGTTTGTGTGTGTGTATGTGTGTGGATACACAAGTGTGTTTGTTGTTAGTTTACCTCTCCCTATTTATTCTAACAAATAGACATCAAAGTTTGATTGTATTAAAAAATAAATGGGATTGCTTAGGAAGAGAATGCTCACTCAAGCTCAGGGTCAAAACCTCAGAAAGGGCACAACAGTCACATGAAGACACATTGAGATAGATAGAGGTAGAATGTGCCACAAAGAGGTGGGTGTTTGGATAAAGAAGGGGAAAGAGGTAGATACAGAGTAGATTAAACTACAAATAATAGCATAGAGATAAAGGTACAGTAAGTGGAGGGAGACAGATTAATGTAGAAAGAAGGTAGCTGAGAAAGACAGGTAAAAGACATAAAAGTATATCAAAGAAGACAAAGCTAGATAGAACTGGATCCAGATGGATGAAGTTAAGCAGACAGAAGTAAATGAAGGTGGAATAAGACTATAGTACAGAGAAATAGCGAGTAAGGATTTGGTTACTGACTGATATTTACTTTTTAAACAGTATTTTATGTGTCTTTGGATTTACCACCCCTTCAAAATTGTAAATATTTCCTGTTTAAAATAAGTGTCTTTTAATAAGTACTATGCTAAACATGATTGGAATTTGTGTAATTCGTAAACATTTACTACAGTACTAAAATAAGTGTGTAAGCGAATGACAAATTCTAGCCTGGCTCCGCCCTCTTTTGTACATCCACTCAATTTTCCTCTTCCTTCAGGACACCGTCTGCGGTATATTCTCGGGTTTTCTCCGGCCAAATCTTTACCGGTCCAATCAGCAAACAGAGGGAGTGGCTGTGAACGATGAAGTTGAGGTTGTGCGCTTGTTTGAGTTGTGGTTCAGTATTGGCAGTGGAGAAAGATGCGAGCGAAGCCATTCGGTGCGTTGTGGTAAAGCTGCTGAATATCCAGAAGTTAAAGCCCGAGCAAGGACAATCTTTACTGAGTTTTGTTGGGGGCTGAGAAAAGTTTGATTTTCCAGCTTTCTCCGTTAGTGGTGAAGGTGCTGGCTGGCTAACGCTAGCGATGCTAAGCCGATGTCACAACCAAAGGTTAGCTATTGGTAATGGCAGATCCAGAGCGGCTCTGTATAGATCCAATAGTTTTCAACTTTACCCGCCTTCAAGGAAGTTAACTCTTGGCAATAGAAAGCGGCCAGACTATCTGGTAGAGTCTGGTAGGACCAAACTAGGCAAATTCCCCTTTTTCCCCTTGAATCTTTACACAGGAAAGATGTGAAATGAAATAAAGAACATGTATTTTTTTTATTCAATTCTCAGGTTTTTGACTCAAAACTAAAAGGTTTTATAAAATGTCAGAATCTTTAAATGTTCTCAAGTATTTACTTTGTTTGTTACAATGTATCTATTTGTGGACTCTCAAGATTGCAAGTATATTTACATTATTAGACTGGCTGGCAGAAGTAGATGACAGTGACGGAGAAATATATTTTTTCACAAAGAAGTGGCAATTACAATCCAATTTGTAATTCTAACTGTACAGTATTTTAAATACATTTTTCTTCTGATCTTTTTTAATCTCTTATATTCTTCTTCTTTGATCCCCATGTGTGAGTTGAGTAGCTACATGAACTCACTCATTCAAACGTGTAAACATTAACATATGAAAGTATTAATACATGACCCTATAGACTTCCTGCCAAGATCACTCAGTTCATGAGGCCATGAGAGAAATAACCCTCCATCACTGAAACATTCACTGTCTTTCTGTCTCACTCACTCTCCCACTCACTCACTCACTCACTCAATCACTCACTCACTCACTCACTGCCTGTGCTGACCAACTTCTTCAAGCCATTTTTGACACTTTTTTCCACATCCTGCACATTTGGAATATAATGCCTCTTTCCCCCATGGTTCATCACCTGTCCTCCTTCTCCTTCTCTCACAGGTGTTGAGTAATATCACTTTGCACTCCCAGTACATCAGGTCTGTTCTACTTGTCAGCTAATTCACCCTCAATGAACTCTAATTGCTCGTTAGCTTTGATGTAATGAGACAAGGGAATGACTGTAGCACGCAAATACAAATGTTATGAATTGAGGGGGGAGTGACGTAAGAGCAATCACATACAGTGATGAAGATACACATAAACACAAACACTGTCATATCCACCTTCTTTGGCCAAATATGAATCTATATAGTCTATGTCAGGGGTTCACCAATCAGTGTTGCCTTGAAATGATCCAATTTGATGCAGTTAAATTACAAATTTACCTTTGCCAATTGACTTTGATTGGCAATTTATGTTATGGTTCCAGTATCTGCTGCACATCAGGCTGCATTTATACTTAAAGGTGCAGTGTGTAGGGGTAAGTGGGAACTGTCGGCAGAAATGATAGCCTATATATTATAGGTAGCCTACTAATTTGTTCAGCTCTTTTTCTGTAAGCAGTGTGACGTTAGCATGAAAGCTGGATGGAATTAGCAAGCTAGCTAACTAGCCAGCCATCTGCAGCAAGCTGCTCGGACTCTTTGCTTCCCCCAGGAAGACTTCCACCGAGAGAACGGGTGACAGCCAGAGAGAAAGACAAGCTAGCTAGACATCACCCGACAATGTCCTGCCGAGGAGGCAGATGGAGTTAGACTGTGCGCTGCTGGCTGATTCAGTTAATACATGTAAATGTATATGTAAATGTGCTGTATTTATATAGCGCTTTTCCAGTCTTAACGACTGCTCAAAGCGCTTTTACATCTACAGGAAACATTCACCATTCACACACATTCATATGCTGTGGCAGGGGCTGCCGTACAAGGTGCCACCTGCTCATCAGATAAACACTCACACACATTCACACTCCGATGCGCAGCACCTGGGGCGACTCAGGGATCAGTGTCTTCCCCAAGGACACTTCGTCAATGACTGGAGGGGTAGGGATCGAAGCGTCAACTTTCCGATTGGCAGGCAACCGCTCTGCCACTGAGCCACAGCCGCCAATACATCCGTGATTCAGGTTGGCAAATGTCATACAAACTGTGTTCCCTGTTTGTATGATGAATAGATTACCGCCGCCTGCTGGTATAAAGACTTATTTCCTGTCGTGCAGGCACAGGAAATAAGTGGTAGTTGGTCATTGACTGTAGTCTTTGCGTTGTGTTCAAGTGCAACATTTTGAGAAAAACAGGAGGTTACGCTAAAGTCGGCCTTGATTTGCCACTACTTCTTTGCTGTCTGCCAGGTGTGTCAGCACTTTTAAACTCTAAGTCACAGCATTTTTATGACTTTATTTCAACATATTATTTTCTGCTTCACATTTTATTATCACATCATATTTTTATTAAAATGCTTCTAAAACACTTCCACTTTTCAACCAAATGTAGCCTAGTTAGCCACGTCCAACCAATTAATTGACAACTAATGGGATCGATGAGGGGATTTAGCTTTGCTTGTAGACCTGTGTACTCTGCACTGATCCTTCCTCTTCCACTGGTGGTTGATGAAAAAGGCACTGGTCCATGACTCATTAGTGTGCACAGCAATAGTCAGATATGTGTTTCACAAGTTCTTGATATGATCCTGCCGCACCAGGGAGTCGAGGCAGTTTTGTTTGAAGGTTTATTAGATTGTCGAACTCATGCACATGCAGTCTAGTTGGCGTTTGCCTACAAAGCACATTAAACAGCGTGAAACTAATTCGTTTTTTCCACAGTTTGACTTAAGTCGTGCAAACTCTGAAGTATGAGCTGTTGCCCCTCAGGCAGGATTGGCCTCACAAACCCTTCTAAATTGAAATACACACACACATGCACATGCACACACTCATGCGTGCACACACGCACGTGTACATGCACATGCACACACATATATATGTCAGCGCCTACTTAAAGAATTTTCAATTTTCAAGTTAATCATGATCGGTATAAATATGCAAGTACAGTTGAAACAGTTGTACAGAAAAAACCCGAGCCGAAATGGTGCGGTAAACGCAGCTGGAGCTATGTCTAGGAGCTTCCACTCAGCTAAAACAGCAGTGGTTTGGGCCAGTTTTAGAGTGCCTTTTGGCCTCTTAACCGACACAAAATGCAATTAAAATGTCTGCGCAACATGAACAGGGCGTTTACGTGACAACAAGATACGTTTTCAACTCAGACGTTGTTTAAATTCATCTACCCTGTCTCTATCCTGCTGGTAGCTAGCCCACCCTGTTAGCTGCTAGCTGCCGTGTGTTCAGGCATGTTTCTGTGATAATACTCACGCAGTAGTTCTTTGTGTTTGTAGCTCTTCCATGTTATGTGTATTTGATCTAGTATTGTTGAATAGGAGGCTTGACAGTGTTTATTTGTGTGGTAGTTAACTTAGTAGTTCAGCTAGCAGGCCCAGCTGGCATCCTTGTTTCTGATTCCTCCAGCTCCCGAAAACAATCCAGTTATGGCGTTTTTCCATTAATGGTACTTTCTCAACTTGCCTCGACTCGACTTGGCCACTGTTCCCCATCCTCCTTTTTTACATTACAGACTAGTAATGTAAAAAACTAGTCTGTAAGTTAATACCCCCCCCCCCCCCCCCCCCCCCCCCCCCCCCCCCCCCCCTTCTGGTATCGCCTCAGTTTGCTTGATACCTCGATGGAGGTAGTTCTAAAAAAAGTACCTGTTAGCAGGTACCAGGGACTTTGTTTTCCGTAACGGAAAACCATAAAAGGTAATAGTCGAGTAGATACCATCCAGTGGAAAAACACCATTAAGTTTATTCCCCCTCAAAAATAGGTAATTGAAGACTGTAGTGGTTATGACCATATCAGTGACTATGTACCGACATGGAAGCAGGCCAAATGATGTCTGTGACTTATAGTGATAGTGTTACTGAAGGCTAGCTGTAGTCTCACACTGAAGTACCGGTGTAGCAGGAAAAGGTCAACAGTCTGCAGATCCCTCCGTGAAGCAAAAATGCCGGTCGGGAATGCTACTAGATCACAGATCGATCACACACAAAATGGATAAGCTACAAATACACATACACATAGAACTACTGCGTGATGATTATCACAGAAACATGAGTGAACACACGGCAGCTAGCAGCTAGCAGGGCGAGCTAGCTACCAGCAAGATAGAGACAGGGTAGGAGAATTTAAACAACGTCTGAGTAGAAAATGCCTCTTTTTGTCAGGTAAGGGCCCTGTTCATGTTGCACATTTTAATTGCATTTTTTGTCTGTTAAGAAGCACAAAGTTATTTTAAAACTGGTCCCAAGCACTGCTGTTTTAGCTGAGTGGAAGCTCCTAGACATAGCTGCAGCTACTCTGTGTTGACTGCACCGATTTGGCTCATTTTTTTTCAATTTTTTTAATCAACTGTACTTGCATAGTCATAGTGATCAAGATTAACTTGAAAATTGACCGGAATTCTCCTTTAAGATGTGTGAAATTCTCAAACTACAAGGGACAATGAGTGTCCACCATGCCCTGTACAGTTCCGGAGATGTTATAAGGTAATGATGGGATGAGCACCAAAGGTGAACAGAGGGACTGACATAATAGAGAGGGAAGAGAGTGTGGCAGTATGGGAGGAGAAGAGGAGCGCGTTCAGCATGGGTGAATTAGACAAAGGCAATAAGGGGAGAGCAAGGCAAAGCAGGAATGACAGGAATGCTTTAAAGAAATGAATTCACTCTCTTGAACTGCTGTAGAGAGGAAGGGGGTGGATGGAGTGGTTGAGAGAGAGACAGCGAGTGAGATATGGAGAGGCAGTTGACTTAAATGGTGATGTGCCTGGCTGGCGTGTGTGTATGTGTATTTGGTAGGGGGTTATTTCCCCATAGATCTCATTAAAGGCTTCTAGTCCCACTGCAAGTGGCCTGCAGGAAAAGGCCAGAGGGACACACAGAGAGAGAGAGAGAGAGAGAGAGAGAGAGAGAGAGAGAGAGAGAGAGAGAGAGAGAGAGAGAGAGAAGTGACTCTTATTTCTGCATAGATAAGTGAGAGAGCTGTTACAGAACGATAAAGAGAAAGGAAAGGAGCAGGTAGAATAAGATAGAGATAAGCAGGGGAAGATAAAGAGCAGCATGGACAGAGTGAGTGGGCAAATGTGAGTGGGAAAGTGTGATCACAGCTTTGAGAGACAAGACAGAAATTTTGGTCTGCATAAAGATAAAACCACAAGAGAAACAGAAGGGCTTATAGCTGCGTTAAGATTTTATTGTAAAACTGAAAAGTTACATAAACGCTGTGAAGTTTAGTTCATTTATGTGTGATCCAGTTATGGGATGCAGTATCCTGGTTATTTTTCACCCATGTCCAGTGGTGAAAGAAAAATTTAGAAAAAGTAGCAATAAAACACAATAACAATACTTAGTACTACAATAATCAAGGAAGCTAAATGTGCTTTACTATTAAAAGTAAAAGTTGAAAAATGTCCCCTAGCTGTTATTGTCATATTATTATAGATCATATTTGATAACTGGCCTCCCCATAACCTCACTGACACTGCCACCACACGTAGAGCACCGACCATAGAACACAACCCCTGCCATCCCTCGACCCATGTGTCACCCTTCTCCCTTCTGGCTGCAGGTACTAAAAAAAGAATTACCTTAAATTCAATTCAATTCAATTCAATTTTAAAGTATCAATTCATAACAAGAGTTATCTCAAGCCACTTTACAGATAGAGTAGGTCTAGACCACACTCTATAATTTATAAAGACCCAACAATTCCAGCAATTACCCCAAGAGCAAGCATTAAGTGCAACAGTGGTTAGATAAAACTTCCTTTTAGGGAGAAACCCCGGACAGAACCAGGCTCTTGGTAAGCGGTGTCTGGGCACCTTTCCATTACTTCCAACTTTCCTCTAAACCTCTTATTTTCATATAAATAACAGTTTGAGGCTGTGTGAGATCATAATTTTTTTTTTTTACAAAAAATGTGAAAGAAATCTAAAAATGTCATATTTAGTCAATGTCATCTCTCGGCAGATCAATCACTTCTTCATTTGATACTTAATATGCAAGAAACATCACCTGGATGCACTGGGACCAGGGCCCAAAATTAGCACCCGCCCACCTGCCAAATGCAGGTGAATTTTGCAAGTGGCGGGTAACACTACCTGCCACATTGGTAAGTAGCCAATGAGATTTGAGTGATTCAGACGCAAAACTATTGGTAAACAGGGTACGCAGTTGCTTACAGGCCCGGACCAAGTGGGAGTGAAAAGTGGTCACATTTACCAACAAATCGTACAGCGAAAGACGGGGCAAATTATTTCAGACCGTCCTGCCAACATGTATACATAACATCATTGTACGCTTGTACGTGCTGGTGTTTGCTGGTGCTAATGGCTGCGGCAGCACTTTCAGCAATCTGCTCTTAGCACCTGGCCCTGGTGCCAATGATCGCGCCCATCTGCAAGGGCCTTTGGGCAGCTACTGAGGAGATGTTGATCCTGCGCTGAAGTGTATTCTCCCACCTTGTCCAATCTCCCTGCTGCCAGAGACGCACTGCCATACTCACTCGCTCTTCCTCCACACCTGCTCGGACCTCTTTCTGGAGTTGACACAGTTTCCCCTTGCCGTGTGTGTTGCCCACTTGAGTCTTTGGGTGCCATGATGTCCACCAGTGTCTTTTGCCTTACGTGTGACTCTGCCACCTCCACTGCATTTGTTGCCCTCCATTTCCTTCCATTTCTTGACTCAATGCCAGCTAAAGACACATTGCAGTCCCTTGAATACTTGTACTGTAGGTCTTTTCTTGTGCAAGCTTGCATAAACTCCTCAGTGAGGCCACTAAATGGTAGCTGCAGTAGGTTACTGGTCCCATACAGTGCTGCGCTGGGGAGTCTGGGTGGAAGTCTCAGCCAGTTCCTAAGAAAGCCACTGATCTTCCTTTTAAAGGACTCAGCTGTTATTACAGGGATATGAGCACTGATTAGCCAGAATAACAGCATGGACAAGCATGAATTTGAAGGAAAAAAAACGTATTGGCAGTTTTATTTATTTTTATTTTGACACCGAAACAATTTTGTCATTGTACAGAGACAGTCTACAAACCAACAACTCAGTGGTGCTCACTAGCCTTTAAGTCAAAAAAAGATGTCTGATCATTAGAGGGCGCCCCAAACACTCAACTGCAAGTACGCAATTGGAGGTTTATGTTGCAAGGCCGTCTTATAGCACAGTTAACAGACTATGCTGTTGCATTACAAACAGTACAAACACGTCTGTAATATACAGTAGGGTAAAGTAGTGGGAAAACTTAAGTAACAAAGTTGCATTCTGATGGTCTTGTAGGGATGAGGAATCTGTGATTAGCCCTGACCGTGGCCGGTTACAAGCTGCAAGATAAGTCTCATTACTGGAGGTCTACAGATCAATAATCAGCATGGTTACCTCAGTAACATCTCTAACTATCTAAAGCTTCTTAGGCCAAAAGGAAAGTTATTACACCCATATTTATCTCTATTATTTTATGTTGATTATCAGTTTTTTCTATAATTGTTGAGGTTGTTTGTGGGATTTTTCCAGCATGAGAACTGAATCCTTAACCTTAATTTTCCCCTGCTGTGATTGTCCATTTAACAGTATTGTTCATTGTTTATTGAGACTCCAAGGGCTGTGTATATGCTTGTGTGTGCGTGTGTGTGTGTCTGTGTGTGTGTGTGTGTGTGTGTGTGTGTGTATGTGTGTGTGTGTGTGTGTGAAACCTAATCTTATACAAATAGACACACCCTTTCATACTCTTTCTCACTAACTCACACTCAAAAGTCTTCCTTCCGTTTTACTCCACTCGCTTTCGCCTCACAACTGTAACACACACACACACACACACACTCACACACACACACACATACACACACACACACACACACACAAATGCACAGCCTCCCAGTACCCCATCTCCTAGGGAACACAGGGATGTCTCTATGGCAACAAGCTGCTTGCTCCTCTAATGAATACCGGTTGCCGTGGTGACCGGGTTGGCTGTGCAACGGTTACACAGAATAAAATAGAGGGAGAAAATGTGATGTTACTCCTCTGCACAAACCCCCATGCACGGTTTTATCTCACACACACGCGCACGCACGCACACACAAACACACACAAACACACACACAGAAATGTGTATCCACTTGGATGTATTTAAGAGATTACAATGACTGAGCGAATGTTCTGGAAACAAAAGCCCATGCAGTAATGCAGTAAGATGCAGGGATCCTGCAGCTGGCTGTAATCTGCATGGGCCAATCATCCTGCAGCTGATGCCTCAAGGTCAGAGAACACCCCAACTCCACTCTGACCAAGGAGAGAGAGCGAGAGCAAGAGAGAGAGAGAGAGAGAGAGAGAGAGAGAGAGAGAGAGAGAGAGAGAGAGAGAGAGAGAGAGAGAGAGAGAGAGAGAGAAAGCAGTGCCAAAAACCTTCTGTCAGCCATCTGTGTAGTGAGTTATGTCCCACTTTGCTGACTGAGCCTCTAAGCCGTTATGCATTTGGCCATTCAAGACCCCACCGGAGACACTTAAAGCTGCACCAAACTGCCATTCATATCCTGTCTGCTGACTGAGGCCACTGGGAATCAGCCACTTTACTCTGAGGCTGTCTCCCTCTGCTGGTTTACAGGGAGAACTGCTCTCCATGCTGCAGTCTGTCAGTTAGGGCATCTGGCACAGGATTGTCTCTGGAGCCTCTACAAGGGGTAAATAGATGATTTCTGGAAGAGGAGAGAAGAAAAATATTGGTCTAATAAATGAAATGCATAGTGCCCCCACACACACCCTTAATGCCAATCTCAAAACACTCCATAACAACTACAAGTCCTACATTCAAGTCTTACTGAAGTAAATGTACAGGTATATTATAAGAAAAAGTAAAAGTTGTATTTCTGAAGAAAAATGGGATTCATTTTGCAACAGAAAGTTCAAAACATCCTAATTTGAGTTTCTTAGAATTAGTTACAGTTTGTATTTAAAGCACAGATGGTTTTGCCACCAAAAAGGACAGATCATTTCAGGAGGCAGATTGCAGCCTGAGGTCCTCAGGCAAGCCTCGGCTTGAATCTAGTTTAAGAATAATTGTGGTTTTTCCACAATTTAGTGGACTTTCCTTAAGTTTCCTTAAATTTCCTTTTTTCTGTTTCTGTTTTAGAATGATGCAGTTCCTAACAACTATTTCTTAGTTTAGATTAACTGAAAGTGATCAGGTTTCTTACATGGCCTCTGATGTTTTGATTGATGCATATGAAGTGAGTCATGCTGCTTTATCATCTTTAAAATCAATTCTTAAAACTTAGTTGCATTGACTTTCTTTTACTGCGACTATTATTATTACTTGTCGTTAATTTCCCTTTTGCAGCCTTTTACATTTCTTAACTTGTTTTACCTGCTGTAATCTCTTTAAATGGTCATATTTATTCCTTGACATTGAGAGTATACCAGTTAACCAATGCTCACTGCTCTATAAATTTAAAGCTGAGCTCTGTCTCTCCTGCAGAAATGTTTGCGGTTTAACCCGGATGCCACTGTGTGGAAGGCCAAGCAGCAGGTGCTCTGCTCCCTGACCGAATCTCTTCGGGACGTCCTGAACTACGGACTGTTCCAACCCGCCACAGACGGCCATGATGCCAAGTTCCTGGAGGAGGAGAGGCTTCTCAAAGAGTACCCACAGTCCTTTGAGAAAGGAGTACCATATTTAGAGGTAAGATTCCAGTCTTCCTTTGACACAGTTGTAAGACTGGACAATAGAGAGGTGATGTAGCCTGCAAATCGTCAAGATGTTACAATTATTCAATAATGCAATGGTCAATACAGAATCTGACGCAATGGCTTCCTCTTTGAACGTTTACAATACATTTCCAGAAACTGTCAGGAAAGTTTGTTCAAAGTCATAGTCTAGGACCAATCAGTTAAATCCTAACAAAGAGTCTTGTATATTACAGCACTGAGATCAGTGCAGTAGATGAGAATTGTCGTTTTTGGTTTGTGTGCCCATGATTTACTCTACAACTTTTGGTATTTTGCGTCCAGATCCCAGATGACTGAAGTAAAAAAGAGCAGCACTTAAACTGTACTGAGAATGTTTCTTGTGGTACCTAAAGTTATAAAAACCCTGGTTTATGAATGAACTTTCATGCATTCTTCTTAGAGGAATGTCACCAAACTGTTCAGCTTCCCTGCTTGGTTTATCTGCTAGTCTCTTATCCCCTCTGTGCAGTCACCTTGTTTTCATGTTTCTTTGTGACCCAGTGGAGGCTCTAAACCACCTTTTAACTGCTGTAAAGCAAGACCATTTTCACCCCACATTTCTTGTCTTCAGTGGAGTAAAAGAGAATGATTGTATAGAAAACCAGATAAAGCTCTCTGTCTGTACAATACAGTAAATCTGCAGGCCCCATTTTGTGTATCTAGGCCAAAAGCTATAAGAATTAAGGACAGACGCCCTCTGTGTTAGGATTAACTCCTCATTCTCTTTCTCTCTTGGGTTTAGTTTCGATACAAGACCCGGGTATACAAACAGACCAATCTGGATGAGAAGCAACTGGCCAAACTGCACACTAAGGTATAAAATCCATTTGTCCGGAAGTTGGATCTCTGAAGGGTTTCAGTCATATAATAATACTGGCATAGAGTGAGTGAATTTAAAATCCCTACTGGACAGTATGCATATCAGTGTAAGTGTATACAGACACGTGTATTTGTGCATGTGTATCTGTGTATATGTTCTCCTTGTTAATGCACCATACTGTACTACTGTATGCTGTAATGGGCTGCACTGCAATGTACTGTACTTTGCTTGCATATACAGTATTTTTTCTAGTACTTTTCTCTATAATTCAGCAGCACATTTCTCTCCACGCGCAGGCTAGCCTGAAGAAATTCATGGATTATATCCAAACCAGCGCTGTGGACAAGATGGTCAAGTTCTTAGACAAAGGACTCGATCCCAACTTTCAGGACCCTGACACCGGCGGTGAGGAGTGCCTCAGGGCATAAGGAGTTGTCCCCCCCCCTCTGTCATTTAGCATTTTCCTGAGCTCCATCCACTTTATCCACAAAGTCATCTTCTGTCTATCATCAACCCTACCCCATCAACAACTACACTTGTAATGCAGTTGTTTAAAATCACAGTTTAAAAAAATCTCATCAAATTCGTCACAGTTACGAAATGAATAAATTGGCTTAAAACAAGAAGAATAAACTGAATAAGGTTGAAGTTGACAGTGATACTGATTTCACTTGCTACAGCTCATTTCCTCCATCAATCTATGTATACTGTACATCCATCTACACACTCATTAATCGTCAAATCTCCTCCTTACCCTGTCTCTCTCTATTTATTGAATTATTCTGTGTCGGTCAAACATATAAACATGTATTTGAGATTCAACATCCCCAATTGGTTAACCATCTCCTCTCAGCTAAATTAGCACGCTGGTGGCCAACAGCTTTGTGACCTGTGGCTCTGTCCCCCTCTCCCCCTCTGTTTCCTGCTCTCAGCTCTGCAGTATGTTGGCCTAACACTTTGTCGAGGATCTGGGCCAATGCTGTTCACAATTTGGTGCCTTTTCTCCGATCCTGTTTAGGGGGTGTAGCAGGCGGCCCATTTACAGTTTGGGTGTGCTGCTCTGTGTCACTCCAGGCGCCGTGGGAGAAAAGTGTCACAAAACAAAACACAGGCGGGTGTGAAACACAATTCCATGTCAGAACACCGGGGGGCAACAGAGAGCCCTGATGAAGCCTCTTCCCTAACATGCTCTACTCACATCTCATGAGGGGTGTTGCACAACATTCTGGGCCCTGTAGAAAGACAATTTCTACTGGCCCTTCCCCGCATTCATAGCTATTCATTCTAGCATCTTTTTGGGCCCTCTGGGTCCTCAGTCCCCTTCCCCCCACCAGTCCAATGCCCTTGCATCTCTTGGAAAAGACAAACCACACATCCCTCCATACACATACACACCTGGAAATGATACTTGAGGTGGTTGTTGCTACTGTGGACATCAGGGTTTAATGTTGGTCCCGGTTCCCGTGCTTCTGTAATAAATATACAAACAAAAATTGGTGGAGCCAAAGGTTGAAAAAATTACAAATCATTTTAAATTTGGAGAGCTAAATTTATAAATTTCATTAAAATAATTATTTTGCCACAATAACCTTGAATTAAAAAAGCTTAGGTTTGCTCTAAAACTCACTCAATCCACCTGTTCAACCAAAATTCACAGAAAATGTCAACTCTTGCTTCTTTATGAATTCAAATGGTTTCCTCTTCTTTCTTAAACATGAGGTTGTGTCACGGTGTCCCGGCCGTTTGCCTATGAACTATTAGGCCTTAGCCTACTAGGTATTAGGTCTGTGCATGACAAAGAGACAATCAAAACCCTGCAAAAACATTTCACCTGCCTGTCTCTCTGAAACTCCTTCTTCATGCTTTCCCACCCAGCAGTGGGCTCACTCTGTGTGCCTTTACTAGGCTATAAAATGATTCTACAATATTCAGCATGCTCCTGTCAGTGGGGGCTGACTTCCATCTCTGCCAAGGAAACCGTTTAATGGGCATTCCCTAAATTGTCCCGACATGGTAACTTCAGAGGAAGTGCAGTCAAAACATAACCCCAGATTATTTGTACCTGAGCTCTACAGAAGAAGAAAAGCCCTTAGTTGTTTTCTTCTTTGCCAAAAACTCTCTTGTCGCCAAGGCAGCCAGCGCCATCCACGCTGTTTTTGAATGTTTTTATTCTTCTAGATACCATTGGACCTCCTTGCTGAATAAATTCAAGTATGTTAAAGCGCCAAATATATGCTAATATTAAGGTTCATAATTGTATTTTAAGTTGTACCAGAATAGGTTTACATGGTTTCATTTTCAAAAAACACCATATTTTTGTTGTACTGCACATTGCTGCAGATCCTGTTTTCACCCTGTGTGTTTAGTCTCTGTTTTAGCTCCAGAGTGAGACATCTCACTTCTATACTATCTTTGTTCTGAGTTGCAGTAGCTAGGTAAGATCACAACGGCTAAATAACTCTTTCTCCAACTTTGGTCAGTACAAGGCAGGATTAGCTGGCAGACTTCTTCTAGACGAGGGACACATTTGGAATACCTGCAGAACAGGGACATGGAAGTAGTTCTTTAGTTGGTCCATGTTGAACTAGTGTGTGTTGTAGCAGTGTTTTGCCATTGAGAATGAGCTAGCATGCTACGGTTAGCCACCTCATCTCAGCTAGTGACGTAGAAAGGCATGGAGATTTTGAACATCTCACCCGGAGACTGAAGGCAGGACATTCAGAAACCTGTATCTCACTCAAAACAGAATGGAGGTTTTTTCCCCAACTTTGTATGTGTGTGGAGGCACCACAAGAGACACAAAATAACCCCACATCCCAGAAAAAGTGATTTTTTTTCATAATGAGGTTAAACATGTTTTTACACAGTGTTGCTTCTCTGTTAAATTATTGAGTTTCTCTGTTGCTTTATTTGATGCCAGCATAACTGGCAAGTATTGTGCAGCTAGCATCAGTAGGGAAAAAGCTTTAGTAGTTACTTGGATGCTAACGTTGCTGCCTGCATTATGAAACCAATCTGGAGAGGTAAATCTCTAGATAAGATTTTATCTTACATTGCACTTTTGCACAGGTGAATTGGAACATTTGTGGGAAACTTTGGCTGAATTGTCTCAGGGTGTGCAGTTGAATAACCAGGAGGGTAACCTCTTTCATTCTTAAATCCCTCCTATGATAGGTGGATTTAATAACAACGTTTGCATGGCGTGAGTCTTCTTTAAACTCTTCTGTCAGAACTGTGACAGAAGAGACTTTCATTTTACTTATTTTCACATATTAGGAAATGCATTTAACATATTTGTTCAAACTCAAGAACACATTTCTGCATTTCTGGTAGAAACAGTGAAACTGAACAACTTTTGTTTACAAGAAAGCCCCACGCGGTATCTTTAACAAAGCAGTTTTGATGTAAACTATTTTTTTCATTTATTTTATTTTTTGTTGAAACAGTTTTCCCACCGAGTATTTAAGCATCCCCCTGGCAGCAAACAATCTGGCCAGTGCCCTTCAAATAATTAAACCAATCCTTCTAAACATTAAAAACTCAACATTAAAATTTGAATCTCTGTGTGTGTCCGCCAGAAACTGCTCTGTCCCTGGCGGTGCAGTGTGAGCCGGGTGCAGGCGAGACCATCCGGGTCCTGGTGGAGGGAGGGGCTCACATTGACTTCCGCGCCAAAGATGGACTCACACCTTTACACAAAGCTGTACGAGGCCACCGCCATACAGCCCTGCTGGTAAACATTCACACACGCTATTGTCCTTTGATAGAAATGCTGTGTCTAATCCCGAGTTATGAGTTTTCATTGTCATGGCACGCAAGGAGATACATACACCAACACAAACCAGGATATGCAAGATGGATGCTTCTGCATCAGATTCATTTGTGTTACTGTATAAGCAAACAAGCAGGAGGAAAAATAAACGGACCCTCCCACGCAGCGATGCACAATGCAATCTATTATTGTATTCAACTAAAGAGAAGAAAAAGACATTTAAATTCCGATTGCCTGCTTTATAGGTGTGTGGCACATTTACATTTTAGGCATTATTCCAGAACTCCCATATCGCCAAGAAGACAGGTACCTGTAGAGGGGAAAACTCATTCAGGGGGAGATAATGCATGTATTATATGTCAGAGTTAATGTTTTCCACAAAGGAAAGAAACAGCTGCTACACGGCAAAAAGATTTACTGCCGCCTCTGATTGAATACTTAATGCTCTGTAGCCTGAGGTGTTGCATGACCTCTCTGACCCCCGGCTATGGGTACCCATTCTGATTTAAAATTCCATGAATATTCTTTGACTTGAAGTTGAAAACCACCTTAAGATATTTTTCCTATCTGCCTTTTTTATTATGTTGTTAGATCATCATTATTTTACTGCACAGTAATAATTGCATATTTTATAACACTCCCTTATTGTTATCATTACCGCCAGTATTTGAGAATGGCATGTACATGAGGTGTACTTCTCTACTGTGTGTTTCTGCAGGTCCTGCTGTCTCTGGGTGCATCCCCGGACTACAAGGACCGGCGAGGGCTGACGCCGCTCTATCACACTGTGCTGACAGGGGGGGACACCTCCTGCTGCGAAACACTGCTTTTCCACCGCGCCAAACTGGGCATCAGGGACGAGAACGGCTGGGACGAGACACATCAGGTACGTGTGTGTGTGTATTATTTGGGTCCCTTAAGACTTCAAGGGTCTTTAAAGGTGTTCTCCAGAGATTTGGATAAAAGAGAATATAAATGCAAATACAGAAAGTGTTTTATCATAAGTTTCCTTCTTTCTTATATTATCTCCAATGTGCTTTGTATACATTTGTTCTCCACTGAATCAACAGCAAGTCTTTTGTTAAAGGATGCTTGGGGCCAAATATTTCAATCTGATGGGTTGGGGGCTTAATTTGTGTCTATTTGGAGATTGTGGTCTGAAAGCACAGCCTTTGGGTTTTGGGGTTTATAGTTTCTGGTATTTGTATTGCATGTGTATGCATGCATCCTATTTGTATAAATGAAGCAGTTAATGTATATACATGAATCAGTGTTGTCTGTGTTCCAGTATCATGTGTACAGCATCTGTGTCCACGTCAAAAACAATTCATGCCATGAACAATACACCTCTCATCTTTTATCTTGGACAACTTTCCCCCTTCATCCCACCCACCCTGCTTCTGTGGCCTCATATTCAAGCAGTGAAGTGGACAGAAAAGGTATCAGCCTCTTCCTCTCAGTGTGACCACCCACGCTTTATCAGCATCGTCTCTTTAGCTTCCACCTTATTTTCTGTGTGTGTGTGTTCAATTGGATTTGATATACATGTTCAGCATTGATACTTAGATTGGATCCAACATGAGTCTTTCCGTTCCAAAATTAATATTATTCTCTGTATGAATGCCGTTTAGTTGCAGGAAAATAATGAATGAGGTATAGGTGAAGATTTACTCCAGTGAATACATGTTTTCTCAGATTGTGTTCATTGCCAAATGTATACTATTGTCCCTTACCAAAGGATAAAAAGGGGAAATTGTCATTCTTTAGTGCACCAGATGTAACTGATATATAATACAGCACAAGACAAAAGTACTGTTGCTATGATTACCTGTAGTTTAATATCCGTTCCCCACAAATTGATCAATCAAGTTATTGACCTAAAATATCTTTATGTGTGATTGGAATGGAGAGCTGCCAGCCAAATGTCAAATAAACCTTTAATGTGGCAATGGCATAATTGATAATATAAATTGCCAATGACTAATAATAATAACTTGATTTCCACTGTATGGTGCTGCTGTATGTG
Organism: Etheostoma cragini; assembly: GCF_013103735.1. Taxonomy (NCBI): domain Eukaryota; kingdom Metazoa; phylum Chordata; class Actinopteri; order Perciformes; family Percidae; genus Etheostoma; species Etheostoma cragini. The sequence goes on from NC_048421.1 coordinate 16,811,669, forward strand.
TGTGTCCTTATGATGATGATTGTGTGATTATTGTTATTGCTGGATTTCACTTGTGTTTGCCCTCTGAGTTTGGAGGTGGTGTTAATTAAATGTGGTGTCATTTAGCTGTCACCTTGTTCCTCTCCCTGTGTCGCTGTCTGCTCTTTATCCTTGTTTGCTTCTTGGCTTCTCTGTTGTTGTTATTAAACAACCACATAAATCTGGCCCTTGTAGGGCGCCAGCTCACTTGGTAGAGTAGATGCCACGGCCACATATAGAGGTTTAATCCTTGACGCAGCAGACCGGGGTTCGACTCCGACCTGCGGCCCTTTGCTGCATGTCGTTCCCCCTCTCCCCTTTCATGTCTTCAGCTGTCTTGTCAAATAAAGGCCTAAAAACGCCCCCCAACATCAGTCCATTTTCACTCCTCTGTATATCTTGTTTTAACAACTCTTTGTCTTTTGCACATCTTCTCCTTCCATCGCTCAACAATCTGTTCATCCTCTCTCAGGCCTGTCAGCATGGTAACTCGCAGCATCTGGAGCACCTCCTTTTCTACGGGGCAGATTCTTCCTCCCAGAATGCCTCTGGAAACACTGCCTTGCACATCTGTGCTTTATACAACAAGGTAAACACTCTTTGTCATGGAGATCAGTGATCAATGATACACCTTTTAAAGTTCAGCACCCTGAACCTAAAAACTCTGTCATTCCTCAATTCCAATCAAGATACGTAGCTGCTTAGATGAAACAGAGCAATTTAAAATAGATATTAACCTATATCTGGTTATATGTATATTTTAATTTTATTTGATTAGGTGTGAATGCTGGTATACATTAGAAACCTTTTTTCAACAAACATGTTTTCATTTAAGACAAACTAGATTTTGATTCCATTTTTATTTAACATTGTTAAAATTTCACCCCCTTCCCCACATGTTTCAGAGAATATTTAATATTCAACATGTTTGCAGTATCATTATAGCACAAGGGAATGCACACAAAGTAAAAAGAAGAGAATACTGTGCTTTCTAAAGCCATACATGCATTTGAACATATAACATGCTTTACTACATTAATTTATACAATTTGTCACGACTAATGTACAATAATTAGTCCTTTTTTGGTGCAGGAGAGCTGTTCACGAATTCTGCTCTACCGGGGAGCAAATAAAGACACAAAGAACAGCAGTGGGCAAACCCCCTTTCAGGTAATGACTGAGTGCCTAGCTGGGTAATTATGCGTGTTGGGTAGTTGTGTGGTCTTATTAAGTTAACGTAGCAGAAAGTGCCAGGGCCTAATTTCACTTTAAACCATTATTGTGCTGCGATGAACACAGAGGTCCTAGGTGGCAGGATTGCGTGTGACCCTTTAATCTAGATATATTAACTCTGTCAGTGCAGAATAAGCCAGCTGAGACAATCTGTTGTGTTTTGTGTTTGTGTGTGTGGAGAGATGAGACAACAGGGAGATAGCATTGGAATTTTCCAGCTTGTGTGCTGACCTGTGAAGTTTGTAAAACAGAAAAGGTCATAAGCTTTTGTACAATAGTGAAAAGAATAAAAAAATATGGTCTCATGCCACATTACTCATACGTTTTTGCTGTATTATTATGTTTGAAGAAAGCAGCACAAATCTAGTTTTTGTCACTGGTAAAATTTGCCTATTAGAGATGCAAGTCTAGAGCACAAACAAAATGGGGCCATTTGTAAAATACAGAAGAATAATGCTTCAGTAAAAGCACCCATATAGCTACCTACAGTAATTACAAGAGAAATAGCAAACAGTTTGTTTCACCCTTACGTTTTCTGCATTTATTTGCCATGTGACTGTATTCAGGAGGATTGTATGGGTGTGCGTATCCATGTGTGTTTTCATCAGGTGGCTGTTATGTCCGGCCATTTTGAGCTGGGAGAAATTATCAAAAACCACCGGGATACAGATGTGGGTAAGTAGCTGTTATCTGCTCTGAATTTTGCATGCCAGTTCGGAGACGTGTAACGTCCTGTAATCTCAGATGTTTTTTTGATCTAAAATGATACATAATTGGATCTTCACGGGGGAAATTAGGCCTTGAATCAACAATTAAAAGGGAGCAGCAATAAAAAAAACATTTGTGCATAGTCTATATAGAGTATGTGGATGTGCAAAATAGGAGCAGTGGCAAAGAAAAAAAACTGAGACAAAGACAATCTGATATTACGCTCACCTTTTCCTCCCTTCACCTTCCAGTTCCCTTTGTGGAGTCTCCAAAGTACGCCCCCCAGAGGCGGGAGAGCACCCGGACACTGACGATCCCCAACCCTCATCCTTTCCTCCGGGCCAACAGTGACAGCAGCATGAACCTGCCAGACTGGATGGCGGTGCCGAATGCCCCAGGGACCAATATTGTCTCTGTGCAGGTGAGTGTGCGTGTGTGTGTGTGTGTGTGTGTGTGTGTGTGTGTGTTTGTGTGTATAAAGGGTTGGGTTCTAAGTTTTCTTGACATTTGAAGCAGCTTAAAGTCCATTCAGTAGCTGTTCTATAGCTTTCAACCGGATCACATAAATAGCTGTAGATTGAGAATAAAGAATTAAAACCTTCAAAGATCCCGAGAACCTCAAGGACTTCTCATCCATGTTGACTTACACGTTGAGTTTCCAAATTTATTATTGACATTGAAAACAGCAGTTGAAAAAAAAGCTCACCTCAAAGTCCAGTTTGTAAGTGTTCTGGTGCTTTTGACTTCTAAAAAAGACTTTAGAGTTACTCCTCAATGAACACCTACACACATTTAATTGAAGTAAGAATTTATACAAAAATTACTTACATAACTCTCAAGCACAAACTGCTACAGGATATTTATTTATTGACACCTTCTGAAGTCCTCTAAGTAGGTATTGCATATATTTGAATAATTTGCACATGAGTATGATTGACCTTAGACCCGACAGCTTGGAGAAATGGTAAATACCCAGATATACTACTATAGTTGAACAAGTGGAAGCTGGAGCAGCTGCATCTCAATCATTCACGCACAAATTATGAAATTTGAAGGGACATTATACAATATAATGGATGACCTTTATTGCATCTTGTGGTGAGCAGTACTCCTTGCAACAACTCATGTTTTGCTTTCTCACATAATCTAACTAAGTACATACTGTATATTTCAGTTATGTGCAATGTTGCAGACAAGTAATCATGTTGAGTGATAGCGCATGAACTATATATTATCATGGAATAAAACATAATTTAAGAGACATTTGAACATGCATTTTATTACATTTGTTTATAATACTAATTTTGTTGTTGTCCACAATCAATATTATTAGGAGAGTTTTTATAATTAATTATAGATATGGAAGTTAAAAAAAATGTTACACAGCGACAAGAAGAAGATATTGTAATTAACAATAAATGAATAGCAAAATAGAAAATGCTCTGAAGTTACTTTCAAGTTGGGTAGATGTATTTTGAATTATACAGACACTTAAAACAAACATATAATCTACAACATCCAGTAGAAACACCTGTAATCACAGCTTTGCAAAATATACCCTCATACCTTGTACAATTATTCCAAATTATAATGGCGACAATATCACATGAATAATATTACATGTCGCTACAAATATGTACACAGCAAAATACACACACACACACACACACACACACACACACATACTCAGGAACTATACATGCACAAATAAACCCTGCTCCAGAAAGATGTTATAACTCCATGTTTTGGGCCATATGGGGACTCGAACTGGCAACCCTGCAGTTCCCAACCAAACTCCCTACAGAATTTGTACATACAGTATATATTTTATAATATATTATATGTACATATTACATATATTTTTTTCTGACATGCAATAAACATCTTTCATGAAATATATTGTTCTCGCCTTTCTCCCTGTCTGTCTCTCTCAGGGCTACAAACACACAGGAACCCTGCGTAGCTCCAGCAGTCCCAGAGGGGCGAGGACGCGCTCCCCGTCCCGGGGAAGAATCGGAGAAAAGGAGGACAGGAGCAGGCAGAGTCGGAGACAGGGGTGAGTGTCAGAGGCTGACATCTGAAAACAAGAAGCTGCTGAACAAGAACATCTCTTCCACTTTTCACAAAGTGTAGAGAACTGAAAGTTCATCTAGGCTGGTTCAAGTACGTTTGAGAACTCTACTGGATGTCTACACATCCCAAAAGAGTCCCTTAAATGTCAATTACCTAAGTTAAGGTCTTAAAAGGTTGTAAAGGTGCTTAAATGTTTAGGTTTTAGTCTTAAATATGGTTGCTTAGGTCTTCAAGTGTCAGTTTTTGTGGTTCAAAATATAGGTAATCTTTCACATTTTTAGAATTAGTTAATGTTAGTTAAGATCTGTAGTAAACCACAATAATAAAAACAGATTTAAGTGCGTGCAAAGACCTACAAATGGCATTAAACAAACCATAATCATGTGACCTAACAGAGAATTTTTTGAAAACTGGCTAGTATTGGATTTAGTAATTTGGTCACCAATATGTATAGAGTCTCAAATGATCCGCCTCACCTTCTACTCCCTTCCATCCAGGCCCGTCCCTGCCAGTGCAGCTGGACAAACCGCAGGCCAGCGGAGACGCCTCTACAGCGCTGTCCCGGGACGAGTCTTTGTAGCTACTCGATCAAACTCTGCCCAAGGAGAGCGAGAAATCAGCTTCAGTAAAGGAGACAGGGTCAAAGGTGAGTATGTGCATTTTCATTTTATGATTCACAGTGTGTGTGTGTGTGTGTGTCTGTCTTTGCTGTGTATGTCATGTATATACTGTGTATATGTAGTAAAATACTGCATTTTGTCAACAGGCAGCTTTGACATCCACACACTTGCACAATTGAATCAAAGACACATTCGGAAACATGCAAAGCAACATTACAGACACCTTTAAAAAATGTAAACACAAGGTTACACGTGCAGAATCCCTCTCTGTTTAAGGCTTTGGCGTAGCCCCAAATAGTTCCTATGTATAATGTGTAAGCTGCTGACTGCAGGGGTTTAACAATTCCAGAGTTGAGATTTTATTAGCAGTTTCTAAGCTAACACCATTTATCTAATTGATAAGTATTTTGGAAACAAAGTGAGATGCTGCATCACAAGAACATTTACTTGATTTACCATTAGCTAACACTACACTGGCAAATTCCCGCTGATCACAACACCATAGCTATTGGCTCATTAAGGTGTTACGGCTCACGTCTTAGCAGCAAATGCCTACGTACACATACAGCAGACACAGGGCATAGTGAGCATCCCATTGATGTTTTATTTACAGCTACCTGACTAATGCAGGTCCAATATTATCTCTGGTACAGCTTATCCGTGTTTTGCGTCTGCCTACAAGTTATATGGTGACACAGCTGATGACAATGGGGAGATTCAACCATTTGGGACAACAAAAACAATAAATGAATGAGCTAAAAGTGGCTGCAGAGTTTCTCATATATATATATATATACACACTACCGGTCAAAAGTTTGAGGTCACTTACAAATTTCCATTACACTCCATTATAGACAGGATACCAGCTGATCTGAGTGGGGGGCTGATCTTTAATGCAATATCTACATTTCCCATTATCAGCAACCATTCATCCAATGTTCCAAAGGCACATTTTGTTTACTAATCTGATATTATTTTAAAAAACTAACTAAGAAAACATTAATCAACCCTTTTGCAATTATGTAAGCACATAATGTAATCTGGAAACTGCTGCCCTGGTTATAAAAAACAAGGCAACTTATCTCAGCTGGGATTCTGTCTATAATGGAGTCCAATGGAAATTTGTGAGTGACCCCAAACTTTTGACCGGTAGTGTACATACATATATATATATATATATATATATATATATATACACACACTACCGGTCAAATGTTTGGTCAATATTTTTATATATATATAAATATATATATCAAGAGTGGTATAGATCTTTTCTAGCAGTAAAGCAATAAACAAATTTCCCAAAATGTCATCAATTTACACATCTATTGAGAAAACTGTTGACTAGCATTGATAAACAACACCAACATCTTTTTTATTTTACTTAAGCGTGACAGGACATTCTTGTGTCAGTCTCAGAGGAAGATCAGCACACAGGCCAGATCCAAGTGTCATCAGATAAGTTTGTAAAATGGCCATGTCCTAACATGAGTGTAAGTTCTATATATATGTTTGTATTCAATGTCTGCAGGTATGAATATGTGTGTGTTTGTGAGTAAGTCTAAGGTGTCGCCAGGTATGTATGTCTTGGTGAGTATGTAGGAGGTTTGCATGTCCGTGTGTCTCTACATTATTTCTTTTCTGTCTGTATGATGTTGTTGTCTTTTTGAGTGTGTTCATTTCCAATTGGTGTCTGTGTGTTGGTGCATGTTGTGTTGCCTTTTCCTGATATGCTGCCCTTTCCTGCCCTCCCCCCTCCTCTAGTGTTGAGTGTTGGCGAGGGCGGGTACTGGGAGGGGACGGTCAGGGGTCGCACGGGCTGGTTCCCCTCAGACTGTGTGGAGGAAGTAATGCTTCGAAGCCAAGACAACCGATCAGGTGATCACCACTACACACACACACACACGCACACACACACACACACACACACACACACACACACAAACACACACACACACACACACACACACACACACACACACAGTGTGCTCATCCAGAAAAAACAGTGACAGTGACACCATCCTAATTTAGTCTCTCAAATGCCTGACGATGGTGCTACTTTTGGTAGTGTGTGGTGTCTTCAATGTCGATTGAAGACAATATATAGCTACAATGTTATTGCTTCAACTCCGCTGGTGGCCTGGACAGCCCACAGTGACAACGGCTCTGTGCCAAGACATAGTCCAGCAACCCCCCTTAGAATAACAACATTTTGTTTTCACACTTCTGCCGATAAAAAATAAACAAGGTATAACTTGTTAATTAGTGAGCTTTAAGAGGTGCAAGTATACAGATGTTGTCATCTTTGAACAGACCAAGCTAGCTGTTTCCCCTAATTTCTAGTCTTTATGCTAAGCTAAGCTCATTCATCTTTCATATTTACCGTACAGACATAAGAGTGGTATCAGTTTGGTCATCCATCTCTGCAATATACTGAATAAGTGACTAAGATGAGATCAACATATAAATGTGTTCTCTTGTAAATTTAACACTATAAGCATTAGGGCTATATAAACAAAGTATTATATGAACTATTGATTAATCTATTGAATATTTCTTTGATTGATTTTGCTGGCAATAAAATGGCAAAGACATGAAATGCCCAACACACCTTCCCCAAGTCCATATCTTAAAAGTGCTTGTTTTGTCTAAGCATCAATAACACAAAGCTATACAATTCATAATGACATAGAGAAAATCAAAGGAATTCAACAAAATCCTCAAATTTGAGAAATTATAACCAGCTAATATTTTGATACTTTTGGACATTTTATTTCTTTAATTATTAATAAAATATAAAAATGTTTTGTCAGTCAGTCAAGTGACTAATTGTTTTAACACCATACACATATTAGTCTTTAGGTTTAGGTTGCAGGTCAGTGGAGAAAAGCCACCAGTAAATGAAAGATTCCCCTATGGTATATTATATTATTTACAAAAAACAGCTGTATAATAAGCGTCGCAAAGGGATTTAATGCAGGTGCGACCATGCTGAAGTCCCTGTGATTTTGTGTTCCAGAGAGCCGGGGAGAACGAGCCAAAAGGCTGTTCCGCCATTACACTGTGGGATCCTATGACAGCTTTGACGCTCCCAGGTAAGAGTTACCTTGCCGTGAGCCATCACTGTTGTACAGCAAACTAAACGACTGCCAGTTTTATCCAAAGAAGCAACAACCTGCATAGATTCTAAGCTGGGTGGGGACGGGTGGATTGGATGAATGAGTGACTCTGCTTTAGCTGACAGGGTTACGGTTATGGTTCATTTATAAGGGTAAGGTTACACCAGAGTGGTACTTCACCTACCAGATTACCTATTTGAGCTGAACACAAGGGCACTTGGGCTGACAAAAGAGGCATTTGAATGCTTCAATGCCTAGTTGGTTTGAATTTAGGACTGGAATAAAGCATGAAAGTATCCTATTATGATATAGAGACATCCTGGTTGAATAAAGGTCAACAGAAGGGCAGCTTTACATTCAGAATATTGTTCCACCTGAGAGATGGTAGAAACTGCCGCTGTTTTCTACTGCTCTGCTGAGGCAAGAAGAGGTGCAGTTCAATGCCTTGCTAAAGAGCATGATGTAAGTTGTCCATCCAATCAGTGGGTAATCATAATCAAACTGACAACCTTTTCATGATGTCCCTGATGCTCCAATGTTTAGACACACAGCACATGTTGAGACAGGATGTGTTTGTATGGTAACATACTGTACACATCTATCCAGATGAGATGACTCACACGTTCCTGTGGTTGGCCTACTCTGATCCGTGTGATGTGTTGTGAGTGATTCATACCTTGGATGACGATGTGTGAGGGCTCACTGCCTCGGGTCTAGAAGCTGATTTCTGCTATGATTTCTGATATTGGAGCCATCCTCGAGGCACAGGTTTAGCAGCTGTGTTTTGACTGGCGTGTGTTGCCGAGTTTGAACTCGGCAGATTTTTGTCACATTAGAATTTCAGAGTAACTTCCTTCCTTAGTATGTCTGCCTTTTGGCTCTGAGGTGCAAAGCTGTGTTGCCAGGCTGTAGTTTTTAAGTGGACTATACTTGTCTGTGAGGGTGATACTGTTTTTCAGACCAATCTGACGACTATGATTTTTGTTCGTCGTGTTTACCCATGTCATATAATCACCCGGTCATCATTACAGCCCTTAATGAACAAACTATCGGAACTGATGCATATATAATACTATTCCATGGGATGAACCATATGTAATCTCGTAACAGCAACATAGATTATTAACTTTTGATAGGAAGTCATTTTGCTTACTGCGACTTCATCAGCATGAGACCTTCGAGCATAGACTTGGAACTGAAACTTCGCTGGATCTTCTGTAAAGGGGAACTGTTGACACATGAGTGGGGAAAACACTCCTGTATTGACTTTGGGAGTGTGACTTCTCCTCATTAACTCAGCCTAATATAAGCCATTCCCTTTAATGCATTGCATCTGCATCATGGCGAGCACGGCTCTGCCTTGACGCAAACTCATTTCAGTGTCCATGACTTGTACTGAGCAAAGAAATAATAATTTACATAGAAATAAAGCCATTATCAATCATGTATTATTTAAACAAAATCCTGCCTTCTGCCTCTCTTTTTCCCCACTTCTTTCATTCACTCACTCATCATCATTATTTATCATTCCTCAGCTTTCTCTTTCAGGCCTGCTTTTGTTTTTCTTACCATGTTTTGCTTTCTCTTTACCTCCCTCTGTATCTCGCACATGAACACAGTATCATTTATTATTAACATGCTTTTCATCAACAGTGACATTTAATGCCAGCAACGCACTCAGTCATGCAAACACACACATGTTTGTGCTCACTCGCTTACACACACACACACACACACACACACACACACACACACACACACACACACACACACACACACACACACACACACACACACACACACACACACACACACACACACACACACACACACACACACAAACACACACACACACACACACACATAATGGGTAATTAAAGCTTTATACTGCAGCACAGACGGAGCCCAAGACCATTTGTTTGGCCAGGCAGGCAGGCATGGCGGACTCAGCACCGCCCTCACATAGGCCTACTTTCACAGCCTTTAAGACTACATGTAATATCTCGCATATTCCTCCTTTCATCCATCTATAATTGGCCACATCTCCTGACCATTGATGCATCCTTCCTTCACTTTCTATTCATCACTATATTGCTAACCCCCCTGTACTTTTTAATTTTCTTTCTATTATTTCTATTTCTCCCCTGTGGTGTCTCCATCTGGAGGTCAGACCGTGAAGGGCACTCTAAAGGGAGAGGATGGTTGGAGAGGGGAATGAAGAGGTTGGATGGAGGCTGAAGGATATTATTTGTTTATAATGCTATTGTTTTAATATTGTTGCCATGTATTTACTTTTTACAATCTGAGTGTGAGGACCAAAGTAAGACCGATATGAATTTTCAAGACTGATGCTGATTTCTTTTTAATCAGGAAGAGTACTGTCTGTTGGTATTGTATGGATTTTCATTACCATATTTTGTACATACATTTATGGTTCCCAGATGATGTCTGTCTATGGAATCCGTGATCCCCTGACTTTTTTATCTAATGCCAAAGATTGATGTTTCTTGTTTTAACAGTTACATTGTG